>NC_087343.1:59608030-59911060 GCF_030014295.1 Loxodonta africana
TTCATGGGCACCTTGGTTGCTTCCATCTTTGCGATATTGTAAACAGTGATGCAATGAACATGGGTGTGCATATATCTGTTTGTGTAAAGGTTCTTATTTCTCTAGGATATATTCCAAGGAAAGGGATTGCTGGATGATATGGTAGTTCTATTTCTAGCTTTCGAAGGAAGTGCCAAATCTATTTCTAAAGTGGTTGTACCATTTTACATTCCCAACAAGAGTGTATAAGAGTTCCAGTCTCTCCACAACCCTTTCCAACATTTATTATTTTGTGTTTTTTGGATTAATGACAGCCTTGTTGGAGTGAGATGGAATCTCACTGTAGTTTTGATCTGCATTTCTCTAATGGCTAATGATCATGAGCATTTTTTCATGTATCTCTTTGTTGTTGTTGTTGTTAGGTGCCATCGAGTTGGTTCCAACTCATAGTGACCCCATGCACAACAGAACGAAACACTGCCCAGTCCTGTGCCATCCTCACAATCGTTGTTATGCTTGAGCTCCACTGTGTCAATCCACCTCGTTGAGGGTCTTCCTCTTTTCCACTGGCCCTGTGCTCTGCCAAGAATGATGTCCTTCTCCAGGGACTGATCGCTCCTGACAACATGTCCAAAGTATGTAAGATGCAGTCTCGCCATCCTTGCCTCTAAGGAGCATTCTGGCCACACTTCTTCCAAGGCAGATTTGTTTGTTCTTTTGGCAGTCTATGGTATATTCAATATTCTTCACCAACACCACAATTCAAAGGCGTCAACTCTTCTTTGGTCTTCCTTATTCATTGTCCAGCTTTCACATGCATATAATGTGATTGAAAATACCATGGCTTGGGCCAGGCGCACCTTAGTCTTCAGGGTGACATCTTTGCTCTTTAACACTTTGAAGAGGTCCTTTGCATCAGATTTACCCAATGCAATGCGTCTTTTGATTTCTCGACTACTGCTTCCATGGCTGTTGGTTGTGGATCCAAGTAAAATGAAATCCTTGACAACTTCAGTCTTTTCTGTTTATCATGATGTTGCTCATTGGTCCAGTTGTGAGGATTTTTGTTTTCTTTATGTTGAGGCGTAATGCATACTGAAGGCTGTGTCTTTGATTTTCATCAGTAAGTGCTTCAAGTCCTCTTCGCTCTCAGCAAGCAAGGTTGTTTCATTTGCATAATGCAGGTTGTTAGTGAGTCTTCCTCCAATCCTGATGCCCTGTTCTTCTTCATATGGTCCAGCTTCTTGTATTATTTGTCCAGCATACAGATTGAATAGGTATGGTGAAAGAATACAACCCTGACGCACACCTTTCCTGACTTTAAACCAATCAATATCCCCTTGTTCTGTCCGAAAAACTGCCCCTTGATCTACATAAAGATTCCTCATGAGCACAATTCAGTGTTCTGGATTCCCATTCTTCACAGTGTTACCCATAGTTTGTTATGATCCACACAGTCGAATGCCTTTGCGTAGCCAATAAAACACAGGTAAACATCCTTCTGGTATTCTCTGCTTTCAGCCAGGATCCACCTGACATCAGCAATGATATCCCTGGTTCCACGTCCTCTCCCGAAACCAGCCTGAATTTCTGGCAGTTCCCTGTCAATATGCTGCTGCAGCCGTTTTTGAATGATCTTCAGCAAAATTTTGCTTGCGTGTGATGTCTGTCAGTTTGCCGTACTGTGGGGGCTTGTGTGTTGCTGTGATGCTGGAAGCTATGCCACCAGTATTCAGACACCAGCAGGGTCACCCATGGAGGACAGGTTTCAGCTGAGCTTCCAGACTAAGACAGACTAGGAAGAAGGACCCAGCAGTCTACTTCTGAAAAGCATTAGCCAGTGAAAACCTTATGAATAGCAGCAGGACATTGCCTGATATAGTGCTGGAAGATGAGCCCCCCAGGTTGGAAGGCACTCAAAAGGTGACTAGGGAAGAGCTACCTCCTCAAAGTAGAGTCGACCTTAATGACGTGGATGGAGTAAAGTTTTCAGGACCTTCATTTGCTGATGTGGCATGACTCAAAATGAGAAGAAACAGCTGCAAACATCCATTAATAATCAGAACCTGGAATGTACGAAGTATGAATCTAGGAAAATTGGAAATTGTCAAAAATGAAATGGAACACATAAACGTCGATGCCCTAGGCATTAGTGAACTGAAATGGACTGGCATTGGCCATTTTGAATTGGGTAATCATGTAGTCTACTATACTGGGAATGACAACTTGAAGGGGAATAGTGTTGCATTCATCGTCAAAAAAGAACGTTTCAAGATCTATCCTGAAGTACAACGCTGTCAGTGAGAGGATAATATCCATACGCCTACAATGAAGACCAGTTAATACTACTATTATTCAAATTTACATGCCAACCACTAGGGCCAAAGGTGAAGAAATAGAAGATTTTTATCAGCTGCTACAATCTGAAATTGATCAAACATGCAATCAAGATGCATTGATAATTTCTGGTGACTGGAATGCAAAAGTTGGAAACAAAGAAGGACCAGTAGTTGGAAAATATGGCTTTGGTGATAGAAACAATGCCTGAGATCGAATGATAGAATTTTGCAAGACCAACGACTTCTTCATTGCAAATACCTTCTTTCACCAACATAAACAGCGACTACGTACACATGGGCCTCGCCAGATGGAACACACAGAAATCAAATTGACTACATCTGTGGAAAGAGATGATGGAAAAGCTCAATATCATCAGTCAGAGCAAGGGCAGGGGCTGACTGTGGAACAGACCATCAATTGCTCATGAGAAAGTTCAAGCTGAAACTGAAGAAAATCAGAGCAAGTCCACGAGAGCCAAAATATGACCTTGAGTATATCCCACCTGAATTTAGAGACCATCTGAAGAATAGATTTGATGCATTGAATACTAGCGACCGCAGACCAGATGAGTTGTGGAATGACATCAAGGACATCATCCATGAAGAAAGCAAGAGGTCATTGAAAAGACAGGAAAGAAAGAAAAGACCAAGATGGATGTCAGAGGTGACTCTGAAACTTGCTCTTGAGCGTCAAGCAGCTAAAGCAAAAGGAAGAATTGATGAAGCAAAAGAACTGAACAGAAGATTTCAAAGCCTTCTCGAGAAGACAAAGCAAGGTATTATAATGACATGGGCAAAGAGCTGGAGATGGAAAACCAACAGGGAAGAACACACTCGGCGTTTCTCAAGCTGAAAGAACTGAAGAAAAAATTCAAGCCTCGAGTTGCAATAGTGAAGGATTCCATGTAGAAAATATTAAACGACATAGGAAGCATCAAAAGAAGATGGAAGGAACACACAGAGCCATTATACCAAAAAGAATTAGGCGGTACTCAACCATTTCAAGAAGTGACATATGATCAGGAACCGATGGTACTGAAGGAAGAATTCCAAGGTGCTCTGAAGTCATTGGCGAAAGACAAGGCTCCAGGAATTGATGGAATATCAATTGAGATGTTTCAACAAACAGATGCAGCACTGGAGGTGCTCACTTATCTATGCCAAGAAATACGGAAGACAGCTTCCTGGCCAACTGACTGGAAGAAATCCATATTTATGCCTATTCCCAAGGAAGGCGATCCAACCGAATGTGGAAAAAATTACGTATGTATCTCTTAGCTATCTGAATGTCTTCTTCAGTGAAGTGCCTGTTCATATCCTTTGTCCATTTTTTAATTGGGTTATTTGCTTTTTTGTTGTTGAGCTTTTGAAGTATTGTGTAGATTTTAGAGATAAGACGCTGATCAGAAATGTCATAGCTAAAAACTTTTTCCCAGTCTGTAGGTAATCTTTTTACTCTTTTGGTGAAGTCTTTGGATGAGCATAGGTGTTTGATTTTTAGTAGCTCCCTGTTATCTAGTTTCTCTTCCAGTGTTTGTGCATTGTTAGTAATGTTTTGTATACTGTTTATGCCATGTATTAGGGCTCCTAACATTGTCCCTATTTTTTCTTCCATGATCTTTATCATTTTAGATTTTATATTTAGGTCTTTGGTCCATTTTGACTTAGTTTTTGTGCATGGAGTGAGGTATAGGTCTTGTTTCATTTTTTTGCAGGTGGATATCCAGCTATGCCAGCACCATGTGTTAGAAAGACTGTCCTTTCCCCATTTAACTGACTTTGGGCCTTTGTCAAATATCAGCTGCCCGTATGTGGATGGATCTATGTCTGGATTCTCAATTCTGTTCCATCGGTCTATGTATCTTTTGTTGTAGCACTACCAGGCTGTTTTGACTACTGTGGCGGTATAATAGGTTCTAAAATCAGGTAGAGTGAGGGCTCCCACCTTGTTCTTCTTTTTCAGTAAGGCTTTACTTATCTGGGGCCTCTTTCCCTTCCATAAGAAGTTGGTGATTTGTTTCTCCATCTCATTGAAAAATGTCGTTGGGATTTGGATTGGAATTGCATTGTATCTATAGATGGCTTTTGGTAGAATAGACATTTTTACAATGTTAAGTCTTCCTATTCATGAGCAAGGTATGTTTTTCCACTTACATAGGTCTCTTCTGGTTTCTTGCAGTAGTGTCTTGTAATTTTCTTTGTATAGGTCTTTTACATCTCTGGTAAGATTTATTTGTAAGTATTTTATCTTCTTGGGGGCTACCGTAAATGGTATTGATTTGGTGATTGCCTCTTCGATGTTCTTTTTGGAGGTGTAGAGGAATCCAACTGGTTTTTGTATGCTATCTTGTATCCTGATAACCTGCTGAACTCTTCTATTAGTTTCAGTAGTGTTCTTGAGGATTCTTTAGGGTTTTCTGTGTATAAGATCATGTCATCTGCAAATAGAGATACTTTTACTTTTTTCTTGCCAATCTGGATGCCCTTTAATTCTTTATCTAGCCTGATTGCTCTGGGTAGGACCTCCAGCACAATGTTGAATAAGAGTGGTGATAAAGGGCATCCTTGTCTGATTCCTGATCTCACGGGGAATGCTTTCAGGCTCTCTCCATTTAGGATGATGTTGGCTGTTGGCTTTGTATAAATGCCCTTTATTGTGTTGAGGAATTTTCCTTCTATTCCTATTTTGCTGAGAGTATTTATCATGAGTGTGTGTTGAACTTTGTCAAATGCCTTTTCTGGATCAATTGAGATATGATCATGTGGTGCTTATCTTTTGTTTTATTTACATGATGCATTACATTAATTGTTTTTCTAATGTTGAACTATCCCTGCATAGCTGGTATGAATCTCACTGAGTCATGGTGAATTATATTTTTGATATGTTGTTAAATTATATTGGCTAGAATTTTGTTGAGGATTTTTGCATCTAACTTCATGAGGGATATAGGTCTGTAATTTTCTTTTTTTGTGCTGTCTTTACCTGGTTTTGGTATCAGGGTTATGCTGGCTTCATAGAATGAGTTTGGGAGTATTCCATCCTTTGAAATACCTTTAGTAGTGGTGGTGTTAACTCTTCTCTGAAAGTTTGGTAGAACTCTGCAGTGAAACCATCCCGGCCAGGGCTTTTTTTTGTTGGGAGCTTTTTGATGACCTTTTCAATGTCTTCTTTTGCTATGAGTCTATTTAGTTGTTCTACCTGTTTGTGTTAGTTTAGGTAAGTAGCGTGTTTCTAGGAATTCATCCATTTCTTCTAGGCTTTCAAATTTGTTAAAGTATAATTTTTCATAGTAATCTGATATGATTCTTTTCATTTCAGTTGGGTCTGTTGTAATATCACCCAACTCATTTCTTATTTGGGTTATTTGCTTCCTTTCCTGTTTTTCTTTTGTCATTTTGACCAATGGTTTATCAATTTTGTTAATTTTTTCAAAGAACTAGCTTTTGGTCTTGTTAACTCTTTCAATTGTTTGTTCTCTATTTCATTTAATTCTGCTGTAATTTGTATTATTTGCTTTCTTCTGGTGCCTGAGGGTTTCTTTTGTTGATCTCTATCTGTTCAAGTTGTAGAGATAATTCTTTGATTTTGGCCCTTTCTTCTTTTTGCATTTATTGATACAAATTGACCTCTGAGCACTGCTTCAGCTATGTCCCAAAGGTTCTGATAGGAAGTGTTTTCATTCTCATTGGATTCTATGAATTTCTTTATTCCATCCTTAATGTTTTCTATAACCCAGTCATTTTTGAGCAGGGTATTGTTAAATTTCCAAGTGTTTGATTTCTTTTCCCTGCTTTTTCTGTTATTGATTTCTGCTTTTATGGCCTTACAGTCAGCAAAGATGCTTTGTAACATTTCAATGTTTTGGATTTTGCTAAGGCTTTCTTTAGGACATAATATGTGGTCTATTCTAGAGAATGTTCCATATGCATTAGAAAAGAAAGTATACTTGGCTGCCGTTGGGTGGAGTGTTCTGTATATGTCTATGAGGTCAAGTTGGTTGATTGTGGCATTTAGATCTTCCATGTCTTTATCAAGCTTCTTTCTGGGTGTTCTGTCCTTCACCAAAGGTGGTGTGTCGAAGTCTCTCACTATAACTGTGGAGCCTTTCGATGCTGTTAGAGTTTGTTTTATGTATTTTGCAGCCCTGTCACTGAGTGCATAAATATTTAAAATGGTCATATCCTCCTGGTATATTGTCCATTTAATCATTATATAGTGTCCTTCCTTATCCTTTGTGGTGGATTTAACTTTAAAATCTATTTTGTTAGAAGTTAATGTTGCCACTCCTGCTGTTTCTTGATCGTTGTTTGCTTGATATATTTTTTGCATCCTTTGAGTTTCAGTTTGTTTATGCCTTTAAGTGTAAGGTGTGTCTCTTGTAGGCAGCATATAGATAGATTGTGTTTTTTTAATCCATTCTGCCTGTGTCTGTCTCTTTATGGATGCATTTAGCCCGTTTAGATTTTAGTACTGTCATTTTGATGTCTTTTTCTGTGTTTTGTTGACAGTTTCTTTTTCCCACTTAATTTTTTGTGCTGAGTAGTTTATATATTGTCTTTTCCTCTTATTCGTTGTTGATTTTGTTTCTGCTGAGTCTCTTTTTTCTTGTGTTTTATTTTGATGAGTAGGGTAGTCTCCTTTGTAATATTTACAGTAATATTTACCCCTATTTTTCTAAGTTTAAATCTGACCTTCATTTCTTTATATCGTCTTGTCTTCCTCACCACATGGAAGATCTATGACTGCATTTCTTAGTCCTTCTTTGTTGTTTTAATGTTGTCTTCTTTTACGTAATGACATCGCTGTTTCCATGTTTTGAGCATTTTTTTAAATCTTGATTTATCTTTGTGATTTCCCTGCCTGGGTTGACATCTGGTTGCTCTCTCCTGTATTCTAGTCTTGGGTCGATATCTGATATTATTGATTTTCTAACTAGAGAACTCCCTTTAGTATTTCTTTTAATTTTGGATTGGTTTTTACAAATTCCCTAAACTTCTGTTTATCTGGAAATGTTGCAATTTCCCCTTCATATTTGAGATACAGTTTTGCTGGATATCTGATTCTTGGCAGGCAATTGTTTTCCTCTAATGCTTTATATAAGTCATCCCATTCCCTTCTTGCCTGCATGGTTTCTGCAGAGTAGTCAGAGCTTATTCTTATTGACTCTCGTTTGTAACTGACTTTTCGTTTACCCCAGCTGCTCTTAACATTCTTTCTTTATCTTTGGTTTTGGCAAGTTTGATTATAATATGTCTTGGTGACTTTCTTTTAAGATCTACCTTATCTGGAATTTGATGAGCATCTTGGATAGATATCTTCTCATCTTCCATGATATCAGGGAAGTTTTCTGCCAACAAATCTTCAACAATTCTCTTTGTATTTTCTGTTATCCCTCCTTGTTCTGGTACTCCAATCACTTGAAGGTTACTTCTCTTGATAGAATCTCATATGATTCTTAGGGTTTCTTCTTTTTTTTTTTTAATTCTTTTATCCGGTTTTTCTTCAAATATGTGGGTGCCAAGTGTTTTATCTTCAGTCTCACTAATTCTGGCTTCCACTTCCATAAATTTTGCTCCTCTGACTTTATTGAGTTGTCTAATTCTGTAGTTTTATTGTTAATCTTCTGAATTTCTGATTTCTGTCTCTCTATGGATCCTTGCAGCTTATTAAATTTTTCATTATGTTTTTGAATAACCTTTTTAATTTCTTCAGTTACTTTATCCCTGTGTTCCTTGGCTTGGTCTGCATATTGCCTGACCTCCTTCCTGATATCTTGAAGATGTATATTAGTCTTTTGTATTCTTCGTCTGATAATTCTAGGAAGGCACCTTAGTCCAGAAGATCCCTTGATTCTTTGTTTTGAGAGCTTGTAGAAGCGATCATGGTCTACTTCTTTATGTGATTTGATATTGGCTTTTGTTTCTGGGCCATCTGTAAGTTATTGTATTAGTTTATTTTATGTCTGCTTACTGTATCCTAGCTTCTTGCTTTGTTTTGTTTTGATATGCCCAGATAGATTGCTTGAGTGAGGTAGCTTGATTATTTTCACCTTTGAAGCTCTAATGTCCTGTCCCCAGATGGCTACAGCTGTTGTCAGGTATATGAGCCTAGAAGTCCATTCAGTTTTCTTGTATGGGTTTAGCTCAGGTGTCTAGGTAGTTAATCATCAAGTATGTGGTAGAGGCTGTGTTCTACAGTCTTAGAGGGGCAGGGGTAATGGCTGTAGGTACCAGTGCCTGGTTGCAGCGGGGGGTCATGCTCTGAACAAAGCAGGGGCTGACAGGGCTGAAAGCATATCCCTGTTCCCTAGAGCACACAGGTGGGTGGGTTCCGCATATGAATCATGGGCACCCAATGCTTTTGGATGAAAGGACTAGGAGGTAGCAGTTATCCTTGGACCCCTGTCCTGGGTGTCTGGGTGACGTGAGTGGAGCCACCAGTCCTTAGGCCCTTGATGTGGGTAGGCGAATAGGCAAAGCAGTGTCAAACATCAAATGCCCACCACTCCACCACACAGCTGAAACAATTGCAGTCTGCCAGCAAGGGCCTATTCTCCTGAAATAGGCCCACACAGGACCATGCAGGGGGAAAAGTATTCAAAGTCCATGGACCACTTATGCCTGGACAGGAGCTGCTCCTGTACCGAGCTCCCCAGGTTAGTGGAGCTGGCAGATTATTTTTTCCACCAGCTCTGAATTTATTCCTTCTCAAAAGCTTATGACACTCAGCAGGTCCTATCTCAAGTCCAGGGAAATCGACAGCCACTGCAGCCGGCCTGGGGGCCATGGGCATGGTAAAATATATGCAAGTACTTAGCTTTTTCAGAAAGCACTGTTCTTTTCTGGTTCTGGAGGTGTGAGTAGGCTGTGTGGCTGGCCGTTTCTCCCAAAGAAAACTGCAGCTGAAAGCTACCACCAGCCCACTGCTGTTGCTCCCGGGAATGGTGCCTGAGCTTTCCCGGCGAATCAGGTGCGGCAACTTCTCTCTATTTCTGAACCGTCTCTCCCTCTCCCTGCTGCTTGGTCTGTTCTCTAACTTTGCCTTTGATGTTCAGGGCTCCTAGCTTGTCATAAATACAATAGTTTCACTTGTTTTTTTGGGTGTTTGTTGTAAGAGGGATCACTGGACACATCTGACTACTCCACCACCTTGGCCCCACCTCCTCTTTCAATGTTTAATATATGTCATCCCATTACCTTCTTGCCTGCATGCTGTCCGGCAAGTAACATAGCTTAGTCTCATTAGTTTTCTTTTGTAGGTTACTTTTCATTTTCCCTGAGCAACTCTCAGAATTTTTTTCATCTTTGGTTTTGGCAGGTTTGATGATGATATGTCTTGGTGTCTTACTTTTGATGTCTATCATGTACGATGTTCATTGAGCTTCTTGGATGGCTATCTTCTCATCTTTCATTATATTAGGGAAGTTTTCTGACAGCAAATCTTTGACAAGTCTTTCTGCATTTTCTTTCTTTCTTTTTTTTTTTTTGCCTCCTTACCTTCTGAATGGAAACTCTGGTGGCCTAGTGGTTAAGTGCTACAGTTGCTAACCAAATGGTCGGCAGTTCGAATCTGCCAGGTGTTCCTTGGAAACTCTATGAGGCAGTTCTACTCTGTCCTATAGGGTCGCTATGAGTCGGTATCGACTCAATGGCACTGGGTTTGTTTTTTTTTGGTTTTGACCTTCTGAATATCTGATCGCACATGAATTTTTCCTCCTGATACTGTCCCACATAATTCTTAGATTTTCGTCATTCTTTTTTTTCTGATTTTCCCTCAAACAAATTGGTGTCAAGGGATTTGTCCTCTATTTTGCTGATTCTGTTTTCCATTCATTCAATTCTGCTCCTATATCCTCCTTTTGAGTTGTCTATTTGTGATATTTTATCATTAATCTTCTGGATTTCTAGCTGCTGTTTTTGTATGGTTTCTAGTTGTCTATTTAATTTTTTGTTTTGTTCTTGTGTTGTTTTCCTGAGTTCTTCTATTGCTTTGTCTGTGTTTTCCTTGGTTTTGTCTGTGTTTTCTTTAATCTCTTGAAGAAACCGATAGAAATAGTCCTTTGAATTCCTTATCCAGTAGTTCCATTACCATGTTTTCGTCCCAAAGGTTACTGGTCCTTTATTCTCATCACTGGCTAAGTCATCTTGTCCTGCTTCTTTTTGTGGTTTGATATTGTCTGTTGTCTTCAAGGTATTAATGTGCTATTATATGTAATTATTTATTATATGTCTCTTGCATCTGGTTCTTTGCATTGTTTTTTTATGATATATAGGAGTAAGTGTGGTGTACATGCTACTCTTGTCATTAGTTTAGTCTCACTGGAGCTCTCACCACCTGACTCTGGGTGGGTGGGGCAGTGGCTGGATATGTGAGTGTGGGCCTTTGTTTGCTGGTCTTTTGGGGTGGCTGAGGATGTAGCTGGTTGTTGCTGATGAGGTGACGTGTCTGTATGGCCATTCACCTGGGTACAGGTGCAGGGAATATTCTCAGTTGTCACCAGGTTGGATGGGGTGTGTGTACACTGCTAGTTGCCAGGTGGTTGGGGCGAGGTTGCCCAGGTCATGGGTCACCAAGTGAGTGGTAGGGAAACTCTCACCCAATGGTCCCATGTGGGCAAGTCTGTACAGGAGTGATTGGAGTGAACACAAGCTTCCAGTTGCAGGGGATGGGGCATTACAGGGTCAAGGCAGGGGATGCTGCCAGCTCATGGGTGCCCACAAGGAGAGCATGCTAGAGCGCTATGTTGGGAAGGGTGTGCCTCTGGTCTCCAGGCCCCTGGTGCAGGTGGCTGGAGGGAGTAGGAGGCACTACTGGTCTGCAGGTCCCCGGTGTATGTGCCTGGGTATTGCAGCAGGTACCTCCGGTTCATGGGCTCCCAGTACCAATGGCTGAGTGAATCGGCAGGTGCCACCAGTCTGTGGGCCCCTGGTGTAGGCAACTGGGTGTAGGAGTGGGTGCCACAAGTTCTCTAGCCTCTGGCAGAGTTGGCTGGGTAGAAGAGGGGGTGCTGCTGGTCCCTGGGCCCTGATGCCAGTGGCTCTGTGGAGAAGCAGATGCCACCAGTCTACAGGCCCCAGCTTGGGCAGGTGGGCTTAGGAACAGTTGTCACCAGTCTGTGGACACCTGGCATGGGTGGGTAAGCAGAAGAGGGGGTGCCGTGAGACCATGGGCTACCAATATGGTTGGGTGAGTGGAGGCTGGGGGGTGCTGACTGTCCGCAGACCCCTAGGACAGGTGGTAAGGCAGAGAAGCAGGCATCACTGTTCCTTGGGGCTCTGGTGCTGGTGGCCAGGCAAAGATGTGGGTGCCACCAGTTTACAGGTCCCTGGCATGAGTAGCTGAGTGAAGCGGCGAGTGCTGCCAGTCCGTGGGCCCTGGCTCAGGTTGCGGGGTGGTGATAGGTGCCCCTGGACCATGATCGTGTGTGGCGGGGGGGATGAATGAGGGAAGCTGGGTGACACTGCAGGTCTATGGGCCTCCTGCCCAGGGGATTGGGGGATGCGCAGTGGGCGAGTTAAGTGCACCTGACTTCCACAGGATGGGGAGCACTGCTGCTTGTCTCTGGACATAGGTGCAGAGTCACTCCTGTTTGTCTGGACCAGGTGATGGAGGCTTTTGTGGGGAACACTGCTTGCTTTGTCTCAATACGGCCATGCTATTCGGGTTTGTCTGGCAGGGTACTGGCAATCCGTAATTCTCTGTGTCTGCTGTTTTTTGTACAATGTCTCCTTCCACTTGGCATTCAGTCCAATTCTTCAGCCTTGCCTTAAATGCTCAGGGTTCCAAAGTTGTTATCTGTAACTGATTCACTTGTTTTCTTGGGTCTTTGTTATAAGAGGTTATTTATTTTTATCTTAAATTCACTTTTTTTAAAAATTGAAATCTATACAATTCAATATCCCCTGAAGTCCTCTTAAAACCAACCAACACTTTAGCTTAACTAGTAAAAAATGTTTGCCTTGAGCATTATGCTCTGTTAAGAACTATCCATATGGAATTGAATTGACAACAGCAACTTGATAAATTAGATAGGAACCTCAGCGGGCAGTGAGTTTCTGTTAATGGAGAGAAAGAACTCAGAAAAGGAGGGTGAGAATGGTTGCACTACTAGAAGAATATAATCGATGTCACTGAATTATACATGTAGAAACTGTTGAATTGGTGTATGTTTTGCTGTGTATATCCCCAATAACAACAACAAACTAAACAAAATTTTAAAAATCTGCACAATTCAGATTTCTTTGGTTTCACCTTATGCCCTTTTTCTGTTCCAGGATTCCATCCAGGACACCACAATACATGTAGTAGTTGTGACTCCTTAGGCTCCTCTTGGCTGTGAGGATTTCTCACTCTTTTTTTTTTTTTTTTTAATAGACTTTATATTTTAGAGCAGTTTTTAGTTTACAGAAAAATTGTGCAGAAAGAACAGACAGTTCTCATATCCTGCCTCCCCCTGCAGATTATTTTTCCTGTTAATATTAGATTTACTTTTTTGAAAGGCAAGTGAAATAGTCATGTAAAGCAAAGCTGAGATTCAATTAACTTCCTGGAGCTTTGTTTTAAAAAATATGTATACATATACATAATGGTACTATGGGTTACATGTAAGTTTAACTAAGCATTAGCACAATTTTCTAAGGCCTCCTATAGATTAATCCTGACCAGTGCTCAGTCGCTGCTAGGCACACATGGCTATCGAGCACTTGAAATATGGGGAATTATATTTTATGTTTTATTTCTTTTTAATTAACTTAAATTAAATCCCTACATGTGGCTAGTGGCTACTGTATTGCACAGTGGAGCTATCAATAGTAAGTGACTTTCGGACCCTCCGTAAATGTTAAAATTGACCAATAATCTTGATCTCTTATCATATCTTGTGTGTTTCACTAACTCAGTAAATTATTCCAAGACTGCTTCAGTTGAAGGCAATAGATTCTAGATCCAGAACAAGAAGTTCCATTACCCTATCTTGTGCCCAAGGCAGACACGGCTAATTGATCATGGTATTTTTATTTTCTCTGTGTTTAGAAGTAGCTTTGTAATCTTTCTCACTGTAAGCCTCTGGAAAGCCACTACTAACTGAGCGGAGTAAATAATGGGCTAATAGCATTGAAGGCTCACTATGTACCAAGTACTTTAAAGGACGTCACCCCATGATTAAGTCCTAGTTATTTCAGCCAATGAGATCTGCATCTTCTTTGCGTCAGGAACAGTCTTCCAACTTGGTTGGCCATTAACCTGCTCAGTCACACAGGACAATCTAGTCAATCCAGTCAATGGAAAAAGGAACTCATTTCTTTCCTCACAATACTTGAAAAAACTTCAAATATTGATCTGATCTTCATTCCACTACAAAAATTATTTGTACAAACAGGAGACGAAAAGAAAAAAACATTTACTAAGTTTATGTCGGCATCGTGCAGGATGCTTTAGATATTTTATGTCAGTAGCAGCTAGAAGAACCACCCAGAATATATAAAGCATCTGAAATTCTCTCCTTCTCTTCCGTAAAAAGAAACAAATAACTGATTTTTAGGTGTTTAATTCAGATTCAGAAGAGGCTGTGGAACAAGGGATATTGTTGCTGATGTCAGGTAGATCTTGGCTGAAAGCAGAGAATACCAGAAGGATGTTTGTTTACCTGTATTTTATTGACTATGCAAAGGCATTCGACTATGTGAATCATAACAAATTATGGATAACATTGCAAAGAATGGAAATTCCAGAACACTTAATTTTATTCATCAGGAACGTGTACATAGACCAACAGGCAGTCGTTCGAACAGAACAAGGAGGTACTGCATGTTTCAAAATCAGAAAAGATGTGCATCAGGGTTGTGTCCTTTGACCATACCTATTCAATCTGTATGCTGAGCAAATAATCCGAGAAGCTGGACTATATGAAGAAGAACAGGGCATCAAGATCAGAGGCAGACTCATTAACAACCTGTGTTATGCAGATGACACAACCTTGCTTGCTGAAAGTGAAGAGGACTTGAAGCACTTACTGATGAAGATCAAAGACTTTACATCTTAACATAAAGAAAACAAAAATCCTTCCAACTGGACGAACAAGCAACATCACGGTAAATGGAGAAAATATCGAAGTTGTCAGGGATTTCATTTTACTTGGATTAGCAATCAATGCCCATGGAAGCAGCAGTCAAAAAACCAAATGACGTATTGCATTGGGCAAATCTGTAACTTGGTTACTTTAGGTTTTAATTGCCTTATCTATAAAATGAAGAGGTTGATGTAGAATTTATTATCCTTCCTACTATTCCAAAAAACAACAATTATCCAAAGTACTCATTCTCAGAATAAAAGAAAAAAAGAAAAGCAGCAAGTATTTACTGAATCTGCCCCTTAATGAACTTACAAACAAATAAAGGAAAGGAGGTAAATAACTATATAGTCAACATAAATTTGTACAAGACTATTACAAACTGCTAAGAAGATACTAAGGTAGAGCTTGGACTTCTGGATTCTAATGACTGGGGGAGGGTGGGGTATGGTTAGGAAAAGGGTAATTATGAGTCTTAAGCTGTACTGTCAGAAATGCCAGACTTACACAAAGCAACCAGAAAAAGAATATCACCATGGTCTTTCAATATCTTGTTCTTAGGAAACATAAATGAGTATTCCTGGAACTCTGATAAGCCAGGTTCCAGCAGGCAGGTCAGCTGAGGTTCAGCCAAGAAGGCTATTTTCTTAACATTGTGGCTGCCTGGACTGAAGGGAGAGAGACACTGTTAGTTTCAAACTTTTCTAGGCTATAACGCATGTTCGAAGGATCAGTGTGTTTTCTAGAAGAAGCAGATATAATCTATAAAAAAAAAAACCAAAACCCCCAAAAAACGAAACAACAGCAAAAAACCCTGCATGGTTGTTGCTGTTGTAAAAACCATGTATGAGAGCCCATATCATATTTATATATGATAATTACTGTATTTTCTTTACATAAAGAAAGGTAATAATGCATTTTCACATGATGAGAATAGTTAAAATATTTGATTGGTCAAAACTACATTAGGAGGTGAACGCTCTGAGGCCAATAGGTGACTGTCTGGTGCTTCCAGATCTACAGATTTAATTTCATGTCAACAAATATTTGCAGAGTGTGTGTGTCTTAGTTTTCTAGTGCTACTGTAATAAAAATATGACAAGTGGATGTCTTTAAAGTACAAATATTTATTTTCTCACAGATCTGGAGGCCAAAAGTCCAAATCAAGGTTTTGGCTATATGGATTCCTTCCTTGATGGTAGTCCCAGGTGTTCTTTGGTTCCTTGGCCTGTAGATGATCCTCACGTGGCATTTGTCTTCCCTGTGTGTGCGTGTGTCTGTGTCTAATCTGATCTTTTTATAAGTCAAAGTGATTGAATGTAGGACCTACCTTACTAGGGTATTATCTAATTAACATAACGAAATTAATGCCCAGGTACAGGAGTTAGCATTCCAACACATACTTTGGGGAGACACAATTCAATCCATAACAGTGTGCCAGGTGCATCCCCCAGTGGGGGATGAAACAGATACAGCCTTTGTTTTGGAACTTAAGAGTCTAACGGGGGGCGGGGGTGGGGGGGACACACTTAAAAAAATAAACACCAGAGTAAATACCTGATTAAAAATTGAAATAAAAGGCCTTAAAGGAAAACAATAGCATGTTGTGAGAGAAGAATGGGGAGGATCTGATTTGGATTGAGCAGCTGAGGAAGTGGAGACCTGGCTGTACTTTTCACTGCCGGTTAAAGAGACCCTGAACCACGTAAACATAACAGTATAATCCATATGTTATTTAGGGGTCTCTGGCTTCTTCATATCTAGATAAGGTTTCCTGGAACATCACCCTTATCTGTGGAGTGAAAGGATTTTTCAATTCTGCACATTCCTCAGAAATGCAAGGTCTTATGATTGCCTTTTGCCCTGAGTTCCTGCTTTTGCAAAATGATTTAGATTATGGCACATTTTGCTTTCCTGAAAATGTGGTTTCTGTTCCATGCCATGTTAACCCAGATGTGAAACTTAGCCTCCTTTTAATTGCCACAGAACTCCCTATTGAAAAAACAAACAAACAGGACTATTTCTTACTCATGTCACAGTCCAAAGGGTGTGATGAGGAAGCCTTGTCGAATGGTTATTCACTCCTTCCATCTAGTGGTTCCAGCATCTTCTTGGGTCATGGAGTCCTCTGCTTCTTCTTCTACAACCAGACTGCAAGAGAGGGAAGAGAGTGTAGAGGATAATGTGGGAGTTTTATGTGCCAGGCCTTGAGGTGGCACACATCACTTCTGCCCACATTCCATTGATTAGAACTAGTCACATGATTATATCTAACTGCAAAGGAGGCTATAGGGTCGCTATGAGTCGGAATTGACTCGACTGCAGTGGGTTTGGTTTTTTTGGCAAAGGCAGCTGGAAAATGTAGCCTAGTTTTGAGCCCAAAAATATAATGGTATTTATCAAATATCTGTTTCTGCCACAGGACTTATATTGCACTTACACAAACAAATGTTACATATCCTAGTTTTTAGGAATTCTTTGGCCTTCTCACTACTAAGGATTTTTAATGTAATCTCCAAGCTCCTGCAAAGCTCCCGTCCCCTCTCCACTTTATTCCTTCATTCTTTCTCTCTCTTCCCATACTACAATATTCCTGTGAGGTTTTCCTTATGTAGAAGGTTTTTTATTCTCTCATGGCCTTGTCTCCTTCTCCTGGAGGGTACTGAGGCTCTCACTTTCCATCCAAGTGGCTTATCAGAAAACAAAGATAGTTCTTCCCAAGAGAAGAATTCTTCATAGGACATCAGATTCGGGGTCATCTGAAAAACCATGTGACCTGTGTTTGTGCTTCTCAAACTGATAAAAATATATTCCTGGAAACGTTGTTGTTGTTAGATGCCCTCGAATTGGTTCCGGCTTGTAGTGACCTAGGGACAACAGAGCAAAACACTGCATGGGCCTGCGCCATCCTCACAATCATTGCTATGTTTGAGCTCATTGTTGCAGCCACTGTGTCAATCCATCTTGTCCAGGGTCTTCCTCTTTTTCACTGACCCTCTGCTTTACCAAGCATGATGTCCTTCTCCTGGGACTGATCCCTCCTAATAACATATCCAAAGTAAGTAGATGAAGTCTTGCCATCTAGGCTTCTAAAGAGCATTCTGGCTGTACTTCTTCCAAGACAGATTTGTTGGTTCTTCTGGCAGTCCACAGTATTTTCAATATTTTTTGCTAACACCATAATTCAAAGGCATTAATTCTTCTTTGGTCTTCCTTATTCGTTGTTCAGCTTTTGAATGCATATGAAGCGATTGAAAATACCATGGCTTGGGTCAGGCATACTTTTGCCCTCAAGGTGACACTTTGCTTTTTAATGCTTTGAAGAGGTCTTTTGCAGCAGATTTGCCCAATGCAACATGCCCATGGAAGCAGCAGTCAAGAAATCAAAGGACATATTTCTGAAAATATGAAGCCTTATTCCTGAAAATGCATAAAACTTCAAGATAAAAATAGGGTCTGTTCCTGGCTCAGAACAATTTCCCTAGGGGCCATGTCTGTACCACCTCCGGCCCCTCCACTGCTTCAGGGGAAACAGCCCTTTGCAACCCACTGTTTTAATGTGTGGGTCACTGGGTGGCACAAATGGTTAAGCATTTGGTGAGTGACCAAAAAGGTAGGTGATTTGAACACACCCAGTGGTGCCTCAGAAGAAAGACCTGGTGATTTGCTTTTAAACGTGGAGTACAGTTCTCCTCTGAAACACACGGAATCGCTGTGAGTGAGAATCTACCTGATGGCAAATGGTCTGATTTTTTTGGTTAATTCTAAGGTACCGTTTGAATCTTCTAAAAATGATTGGTCGAGGGATGATCATGTGACCCCAGTGCCTCTGTGAGACTTTAAAATATGTGTGTGATATTCTTTTCTCTATCATGGTGAAACTGGGGAAATGGAACCCCAAATCCTACCATGTCTTCCATATAGGAAGAGAAGCAGAAGGATTAGAAGCAGAGAGGAAAATTGTACTGGTGATATCAAGCCCTGAATTGCTCATTCCCTTGTCCTCCCTGGTTATATGAACTAACAGAGGCCCTTCTCCCTTTAAGCTAGGTCAGATATTGTGGTCCCTTACAACCAGAAGAATTGATTCATACAGTAAATACGGTACTTTTTTCCTGAAGAGTCATTTTTACTATTGTCAAAGAGAGAAATTAATAACAGATACCTTGCTTTAATTTGGGGGTTATCATACCCACAAAACCAAATATTCACTTTAAAGGAATTCCTGACCAAAATTAATCTGCCAGAGCCTTTCCTTCCACCCAAAGTTGCAAATCCTTTCTTTCCTGTTGGAAGCCAGGCTTGCTTAATTTGAATTTCAAAAGATATGGCTGGGTAAAAAAAAAAAAAAAAAAAGGAACCAAACCCAGTGCCCTCTAGTCGATTCCGACTTATAGCTACCCTATGGGACAGAGTAGAACTGCCCCATAGAGTTTCCAAGGGGCGCCTGGCAGATTTGAACTGCCAACCCTTTGGTCAGCAGCTGTAGCACTCAACCACTATGCCATCAGGGTTTCCAAGAGGGCCAGAAATCAGTTGATCTCAGTAAAAGGGTGAGGGCAGAATTCAATCAAAATGGTCTCCTTATATGTATATAGAATAATTGCTCAAAATAAACCTTATGTTTAAATTTTGTTGTGTTTTAAGCATTTTTAACACTATCAAATTGTGCAACTCCTCGACAGTATTTTTATTTTATATAATATATATACCTATACATGCTATGGGCTAGATCCTTGGCTATCCCCTAGGGCCTTAGGGGCTGTACGTATCCCTCCTCACCTAGAGACATTTAGGTGGGAAAGTTGGGGGCACATTGTTCTCAGCTTGGAACAGGGTTAAATTACTCCTCTCCCCAAGAAGGAACTTCTTCCTGGGAACTGTGAAATAATGAGTTTTTTAGTATTCTTTCCAGTTGGAGGTGTTTCTTTGGAAGGGTGAGGCAATAGAAGCAGGAATATGAAATACAGCAGGAGCAACATCTAAAAAGTCTGCCGAGCCATCTGGCATCAGGAGAATTTGCCCAGCTTGCTTCCTGGAGGTTTTGATAAAATTTATAAATAATTTATGACACAAGGGCTTCAAATGAGTTTATAAAGAAAATGAAGTGCTATCACAAGCTGTTGCAAGCTGTAAGCCCTCAGCTACCTCCCCCACTACAAAAAAGTGCCAGTTTTGAATGGAAAGGAAACACTCATAGCTCCATTTCCTCTCTTGGGCACAAGCAGCTCTAAAAAAAGAAGCAGTGTGAACAGAACGCCTCAGAGAAAGAGTTGTAGCTATCGTTTGCAAAATGTTGAGGAAGCAAAGCAAGAGTGTTAACAGAAATAGTTTGAGAGCAGGGCAAGCAAAGAGAGTCGCAAATTAGAAAATACGCTCTACTGAGGTAGAAACATCAGCTAGCATCTACCTCCCTGCAGAAGGAGGTGGGTTTGTTTTTTGCCCTTTGTTCCGCAGTTGAAATCAGCTTTATCTTCCAATCTAAACATTGCCTACTTCTTTTTTCTTTCCTTCTTATACCTCTGAGTTTCTATTTGAATTTTAACTACCTTGTTTGGGTCGATGATCAGCCACAGCAGGATATGGCTTTTTTAAAAGTGAGATTTTGCTTTACAATGAGCACAAGGTTAGACTCACAATTAATGAGACTGGTTACACATAAACACCTGCACACTATATTCATCTATTTTTCTTAGCTGTGAATTTTCACGAATAGAGATCTAGCACGCTTTGAGGAGTGTATTGTCACCAATGCGCCATTGGCTCGCTTTGGTATCTCAGCCAAGCAAATCTCTTGCTTTTCCTTCTATGTAAACAGGTGTCAACTTTTATGAAAATAATCAAAATGACCTACACTGGAATTGCTTAGGATTACCAGACTTCCAACATAAAATCTGCTGGTTTCTGATTTGGAGTTGCTCTTAAAAAAAACTTCAGTTGTTAACCCACAATATTTTGTTGCAAGCTGTTAGGTTGCATTATGATTCCCTTTAATGGAAATGATTTCCACCTCAATCTGATTAAGATTTATCTGATAAAGGGATAAAGTATAAATCATATTTTTAAAGAAGGTTCTTAAGTGGTCACACATTTAGTATGATTTCAGTTTCACCAACACTAGAAAAAAACTTACGCAAATGGAAGAAATTGATGAAGTAAAAGAACTGAACATATGATTTCAAAGGGTGGCTGGAGAAGACAAAGTAAAGTATTATAATGACATGTGCACAGATCTGCAGTTAGAAAACCAGAAGAGAAGAACACGCTTGGCATTTCTCAAGCTGAAAGAACTGAAGAAAAAATTCAAGTCTTGAGTTGCAATTTTGAAGGATTCTGTGGGCGAAATCATGAGTCTCAACTGATTTGATGTCAAAGGGTTTGGTTTTTTGGTATGGGCGAAATATCGAAAGACAAAGGAAACACCAAAAGAAGATGGAAAGAATACACAGTCACTATACCAAATAGAATTGGTCGACGTTCAAACATTTTAGGAGTTAGCATATGATCAGAATCAATGATATTGAAGAAGTCCAAGGTGCACTGAAGGGAATGGCGAAAATCCAGGCACGAGGAATTGGCAGGATACCAACTGAGATGTTTCAACAAACAGATGCAGCGCTGGAGATACTCACTCCTCTATGCCAAGAAATTTGGAAGATAGCTATCTGGCCAACCGACTGGAATATCTATCCATATTTGTGCCTATTCCAAAGAAAGGTGATCCTAGAGAATGCATAAGTTATCAAATAATATCATTAATACCCCATGCAAGTAAAATTTTCCGAAGATAATTCAAAATATGGTTGCAAAGTACATCAACAGGCAACTGCCAGAAATTCAAGCCCAATTCAGAAGAAGACATGGAATTAGGGATGTTTGTGTGTGTTTTATGAACTGTGCAAAGGCATTAGACTGTGTGGATCATAATAAATTATGGATAACATTGTGAAGAATGGAATTCTAGAACACTTAATTGTGCTCATGTGGAACTTGTACATAGACCAAGAGACAGTCGTTCAAACAGAACAAAGGAATACTGTGTGGTTTAAAATCAGGAAAGGTGTGAGTCAGGGTTGTATCATTTCACCATATGTATTCAATCTGTATGCTGAGCAAATAATTGGAGAAGCTGTACTATATGAAGAAGAATGGGGCATCAGGATCAGAGAAAGGCTTATTAATAACCTTTGATATGCAGGTGACAACCTTGCTTGCTGAAAGCAAATAGAACTTGAAGCACTTGCTGATCAAGATCAAAGACTACAGCTTTAGTATGGATTACACCTCAACATAAAGAAAACAAAAGTCCTCACGACTGGACCAATAAGCAACATCATTTTACTTGGATCACAATCAACAACCATGGAAGCAGCAGTCAAGAAATCAAAAGAAACATTGCATTAGACAAATCTGCTGCAAAACGCCTCTTTAAAGTGTAACAAGAAATAGATGTCACTTTGAGGACTAAGGTGTGCCTGACCCAAGCCATGGTATTTTCAATCACCTTGTATGCTTGTGAAAGCTGGACAATGAATAAGGAAGGCTGAAGATGAACTGATGCCTTTGAATTATGGTGTTGGCAAAAAATATTGAATATACCATGGACTGACAGAAGAAAGAACACGTCTGTCTTGGAAGAAGGACAGCAAGAGTGTTCCTCGAAAGGGAGGATGGTGAGACTTTGTTTCACATACTTGGGACATGTTATTAGGAGTGACCAGTCCTGGGAGAAGGACATCATGCTTGATAAGGTAGAGGGTCAGCAAAAAATAAGACCCTCAATGAGATGGATTGACACAATGGCTGCAACAATGGGCTCAAACACAGCAACGATTGTGAGGATGGTGCAGGACTGGGCAGTATTTCTTCCTGTTGTACATAGGGTTGCTATGAGCTGGAACTGACCTGTCGGCACCTAACAACAGCAACAACAACAGAACAAAAGTATCATGTATTCTATGTTCTGTGATCTACCATATATCCACTTTAACACATACCATTCTTGGGGCATGATAGTTTACTTTTGTACTTCTAGCCTTTTCAAAGTGCTGTGATGATAACCAAAGAAACAGTAATGGTAAATTTGTGCATCCCAAGTGTAAGTTGATTGTGATATAGTGTAACTAGGTTATCCAGCATTATTTATGCTCTGGTTTACCAAACAGAGAGCAAATTAGGAATACTTCGAGAAGTTTAAATTTTTTTTAATTTAGATATAGTAAAGTTCACTGTTTCTGGTGTTATGTTTTATGAGTTTGGATGAACGTATATAGTTGTGTTATCACCACCACAATCAAGATGCAGAATAGTTCCAGCACTCCTTAAAAAATGCCCTTGTGCACAGCCCTTTGTACTCAAAACCCTCCACCCATCCTTGTTGTTGTTAGGTGCCCTCGAGTTGGTTCCGATTCATGCCAACCTTATGGACGCAGAATGAAACACTGTTGGTCCTGTGCCATCCTCAAATCATTGCTATGTTTGAGCCTTGTTGCAGCCACTGTGTCAATCCATCTCATCCAGGGTCTTCCTCTTTTTCGCTGACCCTCTATGTTGACCAATTCTTTTTGGTACACCGACTCCATGTATTCCTTCCTTCTTCTTTTGATGCTTCCTGTGTCATTCAATATTTTGCCCATAGAATCGTTCAAAATTGCAACTTCAGGCTTGAATTTTTTTTTTTTTTTTTTCAGTTCTTTCAGCTTTAGAAATGCCAAGCGTGTTCTTCCCTTTTGGTTTTCTAACTCCAGGTCTTTGCACATGTCATTTCAATACTTTACTTTGTCTTCTCAAGCTGCTCTTTGAAATCTTCTGTTCAGCTCTTTTACTTAATCATTTCTTCCTTCGCTTTAGTTATTCATGATGTTCAAGAGCAAGTTTCAGAGTCTCTTCTGACATCCATTTTGGTATTTTCTTTCTTTCCTATCTTTTTATTGACCTTTTGCTTTCTTCATGTATGTCATTCCAAACTTGTTTGGTCTTTGGTCATTAGTGTTCAATGTATGAAATCTAATCTTGAGTTGGTTTCCAAATTCAGGTGGAATATACGCAGGGTTGTATTTTGGCTCTCATGGACTTCCTCTAATTTTCTTCAGCTTCAACTTGAACTTGCCTATGAGCAATTGATGGTCTGTTCTGCAGTCAGCCCCTGGCCTTGTCCTAACTGATGATACTGAGCTTTTCCATCATGTCTTTCCACAGATGTATTGGATTTGATTCCAGTGTTTTCCATCCATGTGTATAGTCACCATTTATGTTGTTGAAAGAAGATAATTATAATAAATAAGTCATTGGCCTTGCAAAATTCTACCCTGGCTATCAGTAAACTGTTCTCCATCACTATAGCTTTGCGTTTTCCAAAATGTCATATAAATGGGGTGTAGTATTCTAAGTGTTAGTTTGAATTCCTTCACTCTCTGTAAGGTAGTTGAGATTCATCCTTGTTGTTGGGCATGTCAGTAATTTCTTCCTTTTTATTTCTGAGTGCTGCTATTCTAGCCACCTGTTAAAGCACGGAATCCTCATATGTGGACACATGCTTCTGGAATTTATGCGTTCCTAATTAAGAGTTCGACCACTAACCAAAAGGTTGGTAGTTTGAATCTACCAGGTACTCCTTGGAAACCCTATGGGGCAGTTCTACTCTGTCCTGTAGGGCCACTAGGAGTTGGAATTGATCAGATGGCAACAGGTTTTAATGCATTGAGGATGACAGAATGAGCCAAATGAAGAAGATAGTTGGAAGTTGGGTTCAGAATTGAGCTCTGTCCCTCTGGGTTTTCCTAAGCTTCCACTGTAATGGGGTGGGAGGAGTCATTCTGAAAGGCAGGCATCATCCCAAGACCTGTCTATCTCAGGTAAGATTGAGTCTTTGAACATGAAGATCAGTGTGAAGAAGACAGTTTGAACTTACAGGCCCGGAAGACCCTGGTCTATAACCGTGAGGAAATTTTTCTCTCCTTCCTCTTTGTTTCCTGGAATGGAAGCCTCTTCGGATAGATTAGTATCAATGTTGCAGAAATTTAGACACTAACCCTCTCTACTTGTTGGCCATCTTTGATGTTTTCTTATTAAGCTTCATCAGTTGAATTGTGGAAGGACAGAAAGACAGACAGGATTATACCTAAAATAAAGCAGAAATGGCGGAAGGGTTTCTGTATGTTGTAGTGGAGGAGGGGAGAGGTACGGGGGCCAGGAAAACTAGTTTAGGTCTGAACCCGTGAGGAAGAAATAACTGATTGAATCTCCCACCACCTTCCTGCACATGAGCAAGAAGAGGAAGTTACATCCCCACCACACCCACCTCCCCTTTCCCACCTTCCCCTGCTTTCTCTGACTGGGAACATTTACTACAGACTTGGACTTGGAATGAGGAACAACCAGGCAAACTTGCAGGGAAGATGTGTTTGGCTTTCTCTTTATCTACCTTTTTGTGTCTCTTCCTCAGAACCTGGTTCCCTTCCAGTCTCCCAATATACCCAGCTTGGTGGCTATCTGCCCTAGTAGGACTTCGTGTAGTAAATCATTTCTGACAGCTTCTCTTTCCTCAGATCTTATTTTTCCTATGTCCTATCCTCCCATTAGAGCTAGTGTGAAATTAGACCTAAGGTGTGCTGAATGTCTGGCAGGGCCTCAATGTACTTGTCCTCTCCTTGTTTCCAGGTGATGTTATATTCTCTCCTTACTATTACCTAAATAAATGAGTAGTAGGGCCGGAGTGTGAAGCAACATGGTAGAGCTGTTGATGGAGTTTTTTTTGTTTATTTGTTTTTTGGTCAAGGGAACATTTAAATGCATATTACAAAGGGAATCGACTTAAATGTATTAACTTGTATGTATAAAAGGTCAAAATTCCAGGTTATTATATTGAAGCATAGAGTTAACATGCTCATTTATACACTCATTCATTCATCCAGTAAATAATTATGAAGACCTAGGATATACATGGGAGCCCTGGTAGTGTAGTGATTAAGAGTTTGGCTGTTAACCAGAACGCTGGCAGTTCAAATCCATCAGCCGTTCCCTGGAAACCCTATGGGGCAGTTCTACTCTGTCCTATATGGTAGCTATGAGTCGGGATCAACTTGACAGCAACAATTTTGTTTTTTCTTTTTTTAATTATGTACATATGGGGGCACTTGTGGTTCAGTGTTAGAGTTCTCACCATCCATATGAGATCCAGGCTTGATTGCTGGCTTATGTATCTCAATGCAGCCACCATCCACCTCTGTCAATGGAGGCTTGCATGCTGCTATGATGCCGAACAGGTTTCAGTAGAACTTCCAGACGAAGGCAGACTAGGAAGAAAGACCTGGTGATCTACTTCCAAAAACTAGCCAGCGAAAACCCTATGGATTACAACGATCCAATCTGCAACTGACCTTGGGGATGGTGCCAGTCCCAGCTGCAATTTGTTCTCTTGTGTGCTAACAACAACAACAACAGCAGCAGCAGCAGCAACACTATGTACATGGAACCCGTGGCTGGTGTAAACAGTTAGCTTGCTCAGCTGCTAACTGAAAGGTTGGAAGTTCCAGTCCACCCAGAGCCACCTGGGAAGAAAGGTTAGGCTATCTACTTCCAAAAAATCAGCCACTGAAAACTCTATGAGCACAGTTATACTCTGACACATATGGGGTCACCATGAGTTGGAATTGACTTGATGACAACTGGCAGTTACTATGTATGTATACTGTATGTATAAATAAGTTGTAGGTTCTGCCCTCAAGGCAGTTATTATCTGGGATTTACCACCTGAGAGAGAGAATTTGAAAAACTCATTTGGCACACACATTGATGATCCTTAAGGCAAACAATACAATTGCCCCACAGGCTGTAAGGGATACCATGAAAGTACATAATCACATCTTGGCAAATCATAATTCAGGGCACTTTTCCCACATGGCTGCACCCCTCTTTGGTTTCAGTAGTGGCTAGCAGGCCACGTTCTGTCACTAGCAACATTTCTCTTTGTGGGAATAGTGGTGTAATTGTGGACAGAAGTTCATGCTGAGTTCTATTTATAGCTTTTGATGACTCATTAATATGTTACTTAGGAAAAGCTAGCTCCAGCTCCAGCCTTCTACTTCCCTATTAGTCCAAAATATTCTCACCAGAGTTTTCTGAGGAAATAAAAAGCAAACTGAGAAATACTCCTAGCAATTTTCACCTCAGCCTTTTAATTTGTGTGATATTAGCCATATTTAGGTTCGGGATTACAAACTACAATTGTCAAAGTCACCTATGTCTTCCAGTGCTTACCAGCAAGTAGATTTTGTGCTAAGTAAAAGAAAAAAAAAAAAAAGAATTCAGTGGTAGACTTCCGAAGTTAAACTACCAGTTGATTTGGAAAATAAGTTCACCAACCTTCAAAAATATTTCCGTTCCCGGAAGTCTTTGCTCCTTTGGTGGTGATTGTGCTCTTTGTGACCTTTCCACACACGTGGCCTTCACACTTGCAACTTCGATTCCAACGCAGAAGATGCAGTTGGGGGGTGGGGGCTAAGACTGAGCTTTGCAGAGAAGTTAGGGTAAGACTTCGAAGCTGCTGTATTTTATCAATTCAGTCTGAAAAACAATCTCTGTGGTTAAGCATGTTAAATCCCCCTGTGCTTTCTTGGCAGCTGGGCTAAAGGTTATCACTCAGATGGCTGAGAGATGGGTAAGAGATAACTTAGACCAGAGAGCTCTCACTGAAGTGGCTTCAAAGAAGTTACTCGCGCTGTGTGCATTTTGGCGGAACCTCATAATCAGATACTGCTCTATGCTTTGTTAACAATTTAGCATATCACAGAAACTGCCAATAACATGTGGTGGCCAGGATTTGAAGCAACTCGAACTTTCACACAGTGGTGATGGGAACACAAAATAGCACAGCCACTTTGGAAAACTCTTTGGCAGTTTGATTTAAAGTTAATTAAGCATACACATAACATACAAGGCACCAATCTTACTCTTGGTATTTACCTAAGAGAAACAAAAACATGTATCTCTGGGCAGGGAGTGGTGCAAATGTTGGATCTTGAGGTTGAGGAAATAGCATCTACAATTTCATTGGCCAGCCTGAGCGAGGCGAGTTTGAGGGAGTGGAGCTGAGCACGGAGGAGCCTTAGGTGGAGGCCACAAGATGAGGCTGGAGATGCAGCCAGTGCCAGGGTTTGTAGGCAGTAGTAGGCATATTCGTTTTTTTCTGAGAACGAAGAGAAACTATTAAAATGTTTTAAGCATGAGAGTGACATAGATATGCTTTTTTAAAAGATCAGCCTGGCTGTGTACTGGGGGCAAGTATAGACATGGGGAGGCTGTTCAGTTGCCTGAGAGAATTTGTGAAGGGCTTGTGTTTTTTTTTTTTTTGTGTGTTAAGGTTGTAGCCTTGGGGGTATTCTCTTTTAATCCCTCAAAACCTCTGAGATGGTTTGCACTGATGCCTTTTATATAATGCTATTTTTAATAGAAAAAAAATAATGAATTACTGCTTCTTAAATTCGCTTGCTGTGGAATACTTGATACATAAAAAAGAATGTAGATAATATTAATTAAACATATTACATATTGAAAGGATTTTATCACATCAAATACTTAATGTTTAGTCATATTAAATCAGAAAATAATTAACTATTAAATCGTAAAAGATAAAAAAAAAATCTGTGAAGTCATCTTCCTACTTCAGAACTAAGATATTATCATTGCGAAAACCTTCTTTAAACAAGACCCTGAGCTCAATTTAAAAAAAGCGAAAACTCTAGCTTTAAAATACAGTGACATAAGTACTTTCTAACAGAGGTTGTAAGCAATTGAAGAGGCTGCCAGGAGAGGCCTTGGGTGGGGTGGGGGTGGGGCGGCAAGCTGCAAACAGTCTGAGTAACGTGGTGGAGGAAGGATTCTCTGGAGGAAAGAAAGGGCGAGTGGGTGGCTGCAAACATGCTTTCCAACCCTAAAATCCTCTGCCCCAATACAATGAAGAGCATAGATATATGTTAAGAGCAACGCTCTGAAGAGCATTAAAAAGCCTAGGGTGTTGGTTTCCTAAAATCAAATATGAAATTGTAGCTGCTTTTTTTTATAAATCCTTTCATTTGGAACAAGTAAGATGGAACTGTGTGCATACATGTATTCACATATATAGAAATGTGTGGCAGAAATATTTTAATTTCCCGAGCCCCAGGAATCACGGGTTAGGAGGCAGGTGAGAGATAGGAGAGAGCTTTGGCGTACAGAGGGAGAGGTTGCAACAACTCCATTTTCTATTCCACAGCCGGGGTTGGCAAAGGACAGCCCGCAGGCCAAATGCGGCCTCTTTTTGTATGACCCATGAGCTAAGACTGGTTTTTACGTTTTGTTTAATTAAACTTCTCATTTTGGGATAACTGTAGATTCACATGCAGTTATAAGAAGTAACACAGAGCGATCTCAAGTACTCTTTATTTGGTTTCCCTCAGTGGTAGTATCTTACAAAACCATACAATAAATACACAACCAGGAATTTGACATTGATACAATCCAAGAATCTGATTCAGATTTCCTCTGTTTACATGTATTCATTTGTGTAGTTTTTACAGTTTTAAACTGTTGAGAAAAAAATAATTTTTGTGACTTACGAAAATTATATAAAGTTCAAGTTTTAGTATCCGTAAATAGTTTTATTGGAACATAGCCATGTTCATTCAATTATGTGTTAGCTATGTATGACCACTTGTGTGCTACAGTGCAGAGTTATGCTGTTGTGACAGAGACTGGCCTGCTAACAAAATATTTACTATCAGGCCCTTTACGGAAAAAGTTTGCTGACCTCTGTTCTAGAGTATAAACAGCTGCAGGGAAAAAAAACAAAGTTCGTGGGCATAAAGTAACTTAAGGGAAATGTCCGGATAATATATATGCCTTTAGGCAAATGAATCATAATGAAAATGGGAAATTTTCAAGAGTGATATTTATAATACTTAAGTTGGTGCCACTTTGCTTGCCGGTAGCCTTAATTGTCCCCAAAATGCACAGTCTTAGCTTTTTTCACCATGGCGAAGGTTGATTATTATTATTTTTATTCTTGTACCTTTCGTTATTGTGCCAATAAAGGTGCTTTTGATGTAACAGAAAAAGCAACTGAATGTAGTTTAAGTAATAAGGAACTTTTATTGCTTATCATTACAATTTTAGAAGTAAGGGAGTTGATTAAGTTAATGGCTCAAAGACGTAATCAAGGACCTAAGTTCTTTCCACTTTTCTGCTTTGCCATTCTCAGCTTTTTCTCAGGTCCAGTCCCTCATGTCTTCAAGATGGCTGCCATAGTTCATGGTGTCCAAAGGCTGGGAGAGGAGAGGAATGGAAGTCCTTTTCTCCTGTTCCATTGTAAGGGTTAAGAACAATCTTCCAGAATTCCCCTAGCTGACTCCACCTCACAGCCTATTGGCCCGAGTTGCTTCACATGCCTATTCTAGCCTTGGTAAGGGAAATGGAATAGCATGATCAGCTTACACTGATCAAGGTTCATCTGTGGAATGGGGAAGGACCTACTGCTTCTGAGACAAATGGTCACCTAATACTTAAGCAAAACTGAGTTTCTTTTTTTAAAAAAAAAAAAACAAAAAAGGTCTTTTTTTTAAGCTGAGAAAAATTCTGGGGAATGGATGTTGGGAGGCAACGGTGTCTACCATAGTCATAATTTGGATATCAACAATCTCAGTTGTAGAATTGATTTTTTTTTTTTTTTCACAAAACACAGGTTTGTAACAATGAAGTTCATATACCCTTCAATGAGGAAACCCAAATGACTAACTTCCTTCCTTTCTTCTTTTCTCCTCCCTCCCTTCCTCTAAAAACTGCAAGTCAACTTTAATCTCTCTTCTAGGGGCACAGGGGTGGAGAAAGAAAGCTTCAGCTTCTTTGAGACTTTGTCCAGTTTAAATCATGAATACATACTTATTTTTACCAGCAGTTTATCACCAACAGCAACAATTCTTTATTGCACATCTACTATGTGCCAGGTGCTGGGGATATAACAGTTAATAGAAAAACCTCAGCCCACATGGAAAAAATTGCTGAATTAACTATTTACTAGTAATCTCTAATGTTCCCCTTCAATATCTCCTTCCATATGGGTCCTGAAGTATTTTTGAATGTTGACTTTCCTTTCTTAGGTAATATAACTCAGTAGTAGTCATTCTCATTTGTAGATGGAAATAAAACACTTACTTAGATTAATCTGATTCACACAGAGTCTCAGATTTACCCATAGCCATCCTCCCTCCCCGTTTAGAAATAGAAGAGTCTGAGAAAGGAATCTCTGGTTGAAATAGGGAAAAGGGAAAGGGATCAGTAATATCAATGAGAGGGCTTCTGGGAGGGTGAGGTTGGTGGGGTGGAGGATGGTGTTAGAGCGCAGTTGAAAGACTAAATACATAGTAGGGGCTATGAGTTGGGATTTACTCAACAGCAATGGGCTTTTAGGGGCACTTTGGGGGCAGTGGTAGTTCAGTGGTAGAATTCTTAACTTTCATGTGGGAGACCTAGGTTCAGTTCCCAGCTAATGCCCCTCGAGCACATCCACCTCCTGTCTGTCCATGGAGGCTTGCATGTTGCTATGATGCTGAACAGGTTTCAGCAGAGTCCAGACTAAGACAGACTAGGAAGAAAGGCCTGGTGATCTACTTCTGAGAAACCTGCTGATGGAAACCATATGGATCACAACAGTTCAATTCTATTGTGTATGCAGTTGCTGTGAGTTGGAGGCCTACAGGAAGGGAGCTAACAACAACAGGGGCTCTTTGGGGTATTAGGCATCAGGACTAGAAATTATGGGGTAATAGTGAATGCCTCCTCTTTAGATTCTGTTCTGCCTCTGACCTGAATTTGAAATTTTGAGTAATGAGAAGATTGAGACTGGGCTAATAAAGTCAGATGAGTGCAGAATACTGACTTTGTTAGAGTTAACCCTGGTAGACTCCATTTCCTGGTAAGACAGCTGCTTTCCCTGCCTGACATTCAATGAACCAGAAATGAGATTACAAAAATACACCATAATTATTAGACACGACCAAGCTGCAATTTGTCCTGAAGCTTACCAGCAACCAACTCAAAGTGGAAAACGTGATTGGTTATACAGTTTACATAGTTGATAAGATTAAAAAAAAAGTCACTGGCCTAAAAGAAATACCATTCTTGGTACTAATATCAGACAAATTCTTTGGGGAGCCTCTCAGATAAGCACAGCATGAAATGCTGAACAATGTCCTCAACTTCATCCTTACAGGAGATCCAGTGATAAGCTGTTTCTAACACTCAGTACAGCCAATTCTACTGGGGGGATGGGGGACTGGGTGGTGATAGAAGTGTTTTGTTTGAAATATCACTATGTGTTCATGACTTTGAAGAGCCACAAACATATTGCCAGTTTAGGACATGTCAATATTTCAGAGAGGATAAAAATGTAACAGTCTGTTTTCTAACAAAAGAAGAAAGCCCTGCTTTCTGCATGCCCCACTGTCACAGGCACACACAAACAGGCTTTCCTCTAAATTTTCACTTCATACCTTAGCTGAAAGAGGAAAAGACCTACGTGATACACAAGAGAATCCTTTTTAAAATGAATAAGGAGCCGTCAGTTAAGAAAACCAGGAAATCGAGTCTACGCCATAAGTTGTAATTAAAAATAATTCATTTGTATACAGTGGTGGGGTCAGATTTTGTGGGATCCTGAAGTTTATATAACATTGGGAGCTCCCTTTAAGGAAAAGAATATAAAATTATGAATATAAAATTGAGTATAAAAATAAATACATGGAATGAGAAAAGAAATCACAACAAATTACTGAAGCCATGGAGATTCACGTGCCTTTCTTTTGAGATTAGGCAATTTATCAGAAATGCTAATACAGAAATATTTCCTGATATGATAGCAACCTGCCCTCTCCTCTCTTCTAGAACGCTTCTAATCTACAGCCACTAACCCCCAGCTCTCACATGGAGCTGTGCAAGGGAGGGCTCCTGAAGCCTATGCTTCATTAACTCATGGCTTTATATAAAATCTCTGTTCCTGTTACTAAATCCATCATCTTTTCCTAGAAGATTAAGGGCTTCCTATCCTCTGGTTATACACATTTTGAACTGCTATTGACAAGACCTGAAATAAATCAATGTTTTTATTTCTCTAAAATGACTTCATAGCCACCTGGAAGAAATAGTAGCTCCCTGTCTCATTCTTTTTTAGGCTCTAAATATGGGCGTCCTTGGCTGTCATGCTAGAGAATTTCCAGAGAAATGTTTTGGGGCCAAACAGGAGGAATGTGAGATTTGGTCTGATCCAGGAGGCAAAAAGCAGCAAGTTGGGAGAGTCTGATATTTTTGACTGTATTTGCTGAACCAACTTGTCCTCTATTCAAATCAGTTTTACTTTTATTTCTTGGATGAAGAGTTATAATCAAGTTCCCACTGATAAGCTCCCAGCATTTTGACTTCAGCTTTGTAACTAATGCATTGAAAGTGGAAAAGCCAGATGGAAAAACCATTTCCAAACCTGAAAAGTAAAAAGTAAAATTTCCTTCTAGAAAAGCATTGAATATGACTTGGAGAAAAATTACAATAGGATCTGCCGATTTTAAAATGAAACCTCGAACACGTGGGTTTTTGCTTAGAATGTTTCCTCTTTGTTTCTTCTAATTTTACTCCGGGATTTAAGCAGCGTTAGCATATTTGCTACACGATAGGTTTTCTGTACTAAGAGGAAAGAGTCATAGGTTGAGTTTTTCTGATGGGAGGCAAGGCCCTATGATGATTGCTTAACGCAAAATATAAAGTGATCAGATTTTAAAAGTCAAAAATTGGGTTACCCCAGGAAGATTTTCTACGTGCAGTGCCTTGGGGGTAACTGAGTGCTTCGCAACCATTTCATCGCAGTGGTTCTCTCTCAGGTTTCCTGGAAGGTGGCTGTGTAACTGGGAAGTGTAATTGGAAGCAGGAGAGTCTAAGTACTGAGGGGGAGACGGGGCTCTGAACCAAGGTTGCGAAGCAAAGCCTGGGATTCCCACGGTTAAATATTTAACTTTCTGGCCCATGAGTTGCTGGAGAAACTGGAAAAGCGTTTTAGAATTGATGCGTTTGCTAAGAAGGCCCCAGAGCTGCCGATGAGGACATATCAAGCTGATCCATAAATGTGTTTTTATAGGAAACTGCATATAGAAAAGGAGTGGAGAACAATGCACAAGAATGAATAAAGGAAGGAAAGGAAAGCAAATACAAGTTCAAGCCCAGTGTAGGGAGAAGAAACACACACTGATAGACTGGTTTTGAGGCATACAACTACAATGAACTCTCAGAAACTCAGGATAGTCTCAAAGAGGTCTGGTAAAATCATTTTGATTTTCCTGGAAAACAGATTTCTAGGTTCATGGAATTGGGGTGACTCACCTAGGCCATCCACCGTTGGGTGTTCTTTTAAACGTTGAAGGAAATGATTCCCTGAAAGTCACCTTCAGGTCAAACAATAGCTTAGCAAGCAGCTTAGCAGGGAGCGTTTTCCTCAAGCATTGGGTTCTTTTAGAAAATTATCTATGTGCAGCCAGCTTTGAGAGGGAGGAACTCTAGGGCCTGACTAGAGGCTGTTGTGGGTGTAAGGCATATTCTTGGTGGGTGTCTGTAACCTGCCTTGTGCTTTGATGCTATCTCTTGAGAAATTAACACAACAATGATCTATTTAACCCACTTTCACTGTTCCCTCTTTGGAGTTACATGCTCAGGTGACACGGCCCAATTTGAATTTTTACCTACTTTCAATAAATATATTCTATTACATATTTGTGTTTCTTTAAGCAATTTAGGTTTTTAACAGCTCTGATCTAGATAAAAACTTAAACTATATATTTATTTTTAAAGTAAACAGAAATTTATTATTTTAAGGCATATTCCTCAACAACCAAACAGCTGAGGAAATAAGTAGGAATTCTCCCGGGATTGCTTAAATGCCTAAAGGAAAAGAAAATGTAATTAAGTCAAATAGATGATCTTATTTAAATAAATGGTACAACAATTAAATACTTGAAAGCAGCTTGTTTCCTAAGAAGGCTAAGCATGATTTCAGCATTTTTTTTTTTTTTTCAAATCTTATTTTTCAAAATACTGCTTTGGCAGATTTCAGCTAATTTTTGAAATTATGTTATACTCTTTTTGGCAGGATTAGGAAGAATGTGGTATTACTTCATGTGGGATATATTAGTCTACCCTTGCAATGGATGTAACAATGGTTTCTGGTTATTATGTATTTACTGTGTACCAGGCTTTGTGTTGTTGTTGTTGTTAGGTGCCATCGAGTTAGTTCCGACTCATAGCGACCCTATGCACAACAGAACGAAACACTGCCCGGACCTGCGCCATCCTTACAATCGTTGTTGTACTTGAGCTCATTGTTGCAGCCACTGTGTCAATCCACCTTGTTGAGGGTCTTCCTCTTTTCTGCTGACCCTGTACTCTGCCAAGCATGATGTCCTTCTCCAGGGACTGATCCCTCCTGACAACATGTTCAAAGTATGTAAGATGCAGTCTCGCCATCCTTGCTTCTAAGGAGCATTCTGGTTGTACTTCTTCTAAGACAGATTTGTTTGTTCTTTTGGCAGTCCATGGTATATTCAATATTCTCCGCCAACACCACAATTCAAAGGCGTCAACTCTTCTTTGGTCTTCCTTATTCATTGTCCAGCTTTCACATGCATATGATGCGATTGAAAATACCATGGCTTGGGCCAGGCGCACCTTAGTCTTCAGGGTGACATCTTTGCTCTTCAACACTTCGAAGAGGTCCTTTGCAGCAGATTTACCCAATGCAATGCGTCTTTTGATTTCTTGACTGCTGCTTCCATGGCTCTTTATTGTGGATCCAAGTAAAATGAAATCCTTGACAACTTCAATCTTTTCTCCATTTATCATGATGTTGCTCATTGGTCCAGTTGTGAGGATTTTTGTTTTCTTTTTTTTTTTTTATGTTGAGGTGTAATCCATACTGAAGGCTGTGGTCTTTGATCTTCATTAGTAAGTGCTTCAGGTCCTCTTCACTTTCAGCAAGGAAGGTTGTGTCATCTGCATAACGCAGGTTGTTAATGAGTCTTCCTCCAATCCTGATGCCCCGTTCTTCTTCATATAGTCCAGCTTCTTGTATTATTTGTCCAGCATACAGATTGAATAGGTATGGTGAAAGAATACAACCCTGACGCACGCCTTTCCTGACTTTAAACCAATCAGTATCCCCTTGATCTATGTAAAGGTTCCTCATGGAATTCCCATTCTTCACAGTGTTATCCATAGTTTGTTATGATCCACACAGTCAAATGCCTTTGCATAATCAATAAAACGCAGGTAAAGATCCTTCTGGTATTCTCTGCTTTCAGCCAGGATCCGTCTGACATCAGCAATGATATCCCTGGTTCCACGTCCTCTTCTGAAACCGGCCTGAATTTCTGGCAGTTCCCTGTCGATATACTGCTGCAGCCACTTTTGAATGATCTTCAGCAGAATTTTGCTTGTGTGTGATATTAATGATATTGTTCTACAACCAGGCTTTGTATTAACCTCTTTTCGCTTAAGTTTTCTGAGATTCAATATTTTTTATTGTGGTAAATATATATGCTACAAAACGTTTGCCATTTCGACATTCTTCACATGTACATTTCAGTGACAATGTTTATCATGTTGTTGCATCATCTCCATTATCTGTTTCAAAATTTTCCCATCACCATTAACGGAAGCTCAGTGCTCCCTAAACATGAGTCTCCCCTTTCCTTTCCCTTCTGCCTGCCCCTGGTAACCACTAATAAACTTTGGCCTTTATACACTTGCCTATTCTAGATATTTCACTTAAGTGGGACCATACGATACTTGTTCTTTTGTGACTGGCTTAATTTCTTCAGTATGTTTTCGAGGTTCTTTCATGTTGTAGCATGTATCAGCATTTCATTTCTCTTGATGACTAATATTCCATTGTATGTCTATAAACTACGTTTTATTTATTTATTCATCTTTTGACAGATATTTAGGAGCCCAGGTGGCACAGAGGTTAAAGCACTCAGCTGCTAACCGAAAGGTTGGCAGTTTGAACCCACCAGCAGCTTCTTGGGAGAAAGATGTGGCAGCCTGCTTCCGAAAAGATTTACAGCCTTGGAAACCCTACTGAGCAGTTCTACTCTTACCTACAGAGTCGCTATGAGTTGGAACTGACTCAACAGCAGTGGTTTCTTTTTTTGTTTTGTTTTGATGGACATTTAGGCCATTTTCACCTTTTGGCCGTTGTGAATAGTGTTGCAATGAACACCGGCATACAAATATCTGTCTGTGTCCCTGCTTTCAATTCTTTTGAATATATATAAAGAGTAGAATTGCTGCTTGTTGTTGTTAGGGGCCATTGAGTTGGTCCTGACTCATAACGACCCTACATACAACAGAAGGAAACACTGCCTGGTCCTGCGCTGTCCTCGCAATCGTGGTTATTCTTGAGCCCATTGTTCAGGGTCTTCCTCTTTTTCCAGGATCCTCTGCTTCACCAAGCATGATGTCCTTCTCCTGATAACATGTCCAAAATACTCGAGACGAAGTCCCACCATCCTTGCTTCTAAGGAGCATCCTGGCTGTACTTCTTCCAAGGCAGATGTGTTCTTTTTTTTTTTGGCAATCCACGGTACATTCAATACTTTGCCAACACTATAATTCGAAGGCATGAATTCTTCTTTGGTCTTCCTTATTCATTGTCCAGCTTTCATACACATATGAGGTGATTGAAAATACCGTGGCTTGAGTCAGGTGCACCTTAGTCCTTGAAGTGATATCTTCACTTTTTAACACTTTAAGGAGGTCTTTTGTAGCAGATTTGCCCTATGAAATATGTCTCTTGATTTCTTGACTGCTGCTTCCATGGAGGTTGCTTGCGGATCCAAGTAAAAGGAAATCCTTGACAACTTGGATATTTTCTCTGTTTATCATGATTTTGCTTATTGGCCCAGTTGTGAGGATTTTCGTTTTCTTTATGTTGAAGTGTAATCCACACTGAAGGCTGTGGTCTTTTATCTTCATCAGTAAATGCTTTAAGTCCTCTTTGCTTTATGCAAGCAAGATTGTATCATCTGCATATCACAGGTACTTAATGAATCTTGCCGAGTTATTCTTCACATGGTCCAGCTTTTCAAATTATTTGCTCAGCATACACATTGAATAAGTATGGTGAAAGGTATAACCCTGCCCACACCTTTCCTGACTTTAAACCACGCAGTACCCCTTGTTCTGTTCAAATGACTGCTTCTTGGTTTATGTACAGGTTCTGCATAAGCACAATTAACTGTTCTGGAATTTCCATTCTTTACAATGTTATCCATAATATGTTATGATTCACACAGTTGGATGCCTTTGCATAGTTAATAAAACACTGGTAAACATCTTTATGATATTCTTCGCTTTCAGCCAAGATCCATCTGACACCACCAGTGAGATCCCAGGTTACATGTCCTCTTCTGAATCCAGCTTGAATTTCTGGCAGTTCCCTGTTGATGTACTGCTGCAACCACTTTTGAATGAACTTCAGCAAAATTTTACTTCTGTGTGATATTAGTGGTATTGTTCGATAATTTCTGCATTCTGTTGGATCGCTTTTCTTTGAAATGGGTACAAATACGGATTTCTTCCAGTCAGTTGGCCAGGTAGCTGTCTTCCAAATTTCTTGGCATAGAGGAGTGAGCACCTCCAGTGTTGCATCTCTTTGTTGAAACATCTCAATTGGTATTCTGTCAGTTCCTGGATCCTTGTTTTTCAGCGATGCCTTCAGTACAGCTTGGACTTCTTCCTTCTGTACCATCAGTTCTTGATCATATTACTATCTCCTGAAATGATTGACTGCTCACCAGAGATTTTTGGTACAGTGGTTCTGTGTATTCCTTCCATTTTCTTTTGGTGCTTTCTGTGTCATTTAATATTTTCCCCTTTGAATCCTTCAATGTTGCAATTTGAGGCTTGAATTTTTTCTTAAGTTCTTTCAGCTTGAGAAATGTCGATCATATTCTTTCCTTTGGTTTTCTAATTCCAGGTCTTTGTACATTTTATTATAATGCTTTGCTTAGTCTTCTCAAGCTGCTCTTTGAAATATTCTGTTTAGCTCTTTTACTTCATCATTTCTTCCTTTTGCTTTAGCTACTTGATGTTCAAGAGCAAGTTTCAGAGTCTCTCCTGACATCCATCTTGGTATTTTCTTTCTTTCCTGTCTTTTTAATAACCTTTTTCTTTCTTCATGTATAATGTCCTTGATACCATTCCACAACTCATCTGGTCTTTGGTTATTAGTGTTCATTGCATCAAATCTATTCTTGAGGTGGTATCTAAATTCAGGTGGGATATGCTCAAGATCGTATTTTGGCTCTTGTGGACTTGCTCTAATTTTCTTCACCTTCAGCTTGAAGTTGTATATGAACAATTGATGGTCTGTTCTGCATTTGGCCCCTGGCCTTATTCTGACCAATGATATTAAGCTTCTCCATCATCTCTTTCCACAGATACAGTTGATTTGATTCCTCTGTATTCCATCTGGTGAGGTCCACCCGTATAGTTGCCATTTATGTTGTTGAAAAATGGCATTTGCAGTGAAGAAGTCGTTGGTCTTGCAAAATTCTATCATGTAATCTCTGGTAATGTTTCTGTCACCAATTCCATATTTTCCAACTACCGATGCTTCTTCATTTCCAACTTTCGCATTCCAATCACCAGTAATTATCAATACATCTAGATTGCATGTTTGATAAATTTCAGACTGCAGAAGTTTGTAAAAATCTTCAATTTCTTCATCTTTGGGCTTCGTGGTTGGTGTGTAAATTTGAATAATAGTCATATTAACTGGTCTTCCATATGCTGCATCATATGGTAATTCTATGCTTAGATTTTTATTGTACTTTAGATAAAGGTTTACAGAACAAATTAGTTTCTCATTAAACAATTAATACACACATTGTTTTGTGACATTTGTTGCCAACCCCACGACATGTCAACACTCTCCTCTTCATTACCTTGGGTTCCCCATTACCAGCTTTCTTGTCCCCTCCTGCCTTCTTGTCCTTGCCCCTGGGCCGTTGTGCCCATTTAGTCTCGTTTTGTTTTATGGGCCTGTCTAATCTTTGGCTGAAGGGTGAACCTCAGGAGTGAGTTTAGTACTGAGTTAAAAGGATGTCCGGGGGCTGCGCTCTCAGGGTTTCTCCAGTCTCTGTCAGGCCAGTAAGCCTGGTCTTTCTTTGTGAGTTAGAATTTTGTTCTATACTTTTCTCCAGCTCTGTCCGGGACCCTGTATTGTGATCCCTGTCAGACCAGTGGGTGGTGGTAGCTGGACACCAACTAGTTGTGCTGGACTCAGTCTGGTGGAGGTGGTGGTAGTTGTGGTCCATTAGTCCTTTGGACTAATCTTTCCCTGGTGTCTTTGGTTTTCTTCATTCTTCCTTGCTCTAGATGGGGTGGGACCAGTGCAGTATCTTAGATGACCTCTATGTTTACATTTTTGAGGAATCTCTGAAGTCTTTTCCACAGAGTCTGTGCCGTTTTACAATTCTACCAGCAATTTCTCCACATCCTTGCCAACACCTGTTTTTCTCCATTTTTTGAACCATAGCCATCTTAGTGGTTGTGAAGTGGAGATTAAAATTTTTTTTTTTTAATTGGTAATCTCTGCCTGGTAAAAATATAAAGATGTACATGAAATCTCCCTTTCCTTCTTATTCTCCAATCTTTTCTCCTAGAGTCAACCATAGCTCACCAGTTTATTATGTATGTCTTCCAAGATATTGTGCTGAGCGTGCAAAACATACTATTTCATTTACTTCTCACTACAACCCTATGTGGTAATCACTATTATCATCTTTACTTAGTAGATGAGGAAACTGAAGTGCAGAGAGAAGAGGTTGTTGTTGTTAGTTGTCTTTGAGACCATTCTTACTCATGGCAATCCCATGTGACTCCATGTGTGCAGAGTGGAACTGCTCAGTAGGGTTTTCAAAGCTGTGACCTTTTGGAAGCAGATCATCCGGACTTCCCTTTAAGGTACCTCTGGGTAGACTTGAACCTCCAACCTTTTGGTTAGCAGCTGAGTGTGTTAACCCTTTGTACCACCCAGGGACTCCTTTAACATAACAACAACAACAAACCCATTGCGCTTGAGTCCATTTCGACTCATAGCCATATAACATAGCCCCAAATATAAGCCAACTACTTTATCTGGTATTCAGCTAAGGATATTGTACTGGGCTCCGATGCCAGAAGAAAATCTGGCTGTATATCCTATTTTGAGGGAAATTAAAAGGATTTTAATTTGAACACACACACACAGTTTCTATCTTTTGAACCTAACCCCAATCTTAGTTGTGACTACATTGTACCTAAAAGGTTGAAGGATGATACATAGATTTCTTTAGTTCCCACTCTAATGTTGGGCAAATAAACATAAAAATCACTTTCCACGGCGGAAAAAAGATCTGTGTGTGAAATGAGGTTTTTGTTTTGTGTTGGTTTGTTTTTTTTCTCTCTCATTAGTGTTGGGACTAATTCTAATCACAGGTGTGGCTTCTCCTTAAGAGAAAGACTGAGAGGCACTCTCAGATGCATCAATTTAGCATAAAGTGTGAATAAAAGGGATTCTGTGCTGAGTGCAAGATTGGGTTAGAAACTCTCCAAGCGTCACTCTTCACCTCCCACTCTATGATAGCGTTCCAACAGCCTGGAGGCTGTTGGGAAAAAGTTCTCTGAATTATTTACGGCCTCTTCTTTCCTTTAACCAAGCACATTAGCTGCTTTCCATATGTTTGGCTCTTCTATTCCTTTCGGAAGCAATTGGGTCCCGGATCTTTAGTGACACTGAGAGGCCTTTCCCTGAGCTGTAGGGACTACTGCGGAGCTGGAAGAACATATTTAGCCAACTGATTCCAGAGGAGCCCCAGTTACTGTTCTTTCCAGAGAAAGGTTACTGTACCAACAAGGAGCAGATTAGTTAAATTTAAGGAAGATTAAGTGTTATCTGAAAATATTTGAACCCTGGAATCCCAAGCAGTGGTAGAGTTTTACTTTGGCACCATTTCTAGAAAGCAGAACAGAGATCAAGAGCTCAAGGATGGCATCTCTGACATAGAAAAGCCAGGCACCAAGATGGTTATGCGGATTTGCTGGGTAAGGCTGCCAGCCCGCCTTGAACTTTGGGGATGCCTGGTCTCTCTGTGTCTTCTTAAAACTTTCTTTGCCTTATTGTGCACTTGACTCCATCTTCCCGCAACACCAGTCCCCAATTCCCACCCCAACTTGTGAGTCCCACTCTTGTTCCCATGGCATTTTAAACATTGCTGTGTTTTAGGGGCATGATACGTCTACTTGTCTGCCTTTTGCACTAAAGTATTATCTCCTCAAGAGTAAGAACAGGATTTTATTCATCCTTGGGCTCTCAGCTCCAAGCCTGGCCCATACTCCCTGCAATTAGTATTCGGGAGGGTGTTATAGGTGGAGCTGTGTCCCCCAAAATATGAGTTGGAATCCTAACCCCTATACCTGTGGATATAATCCCCTTTGGGGATATGTTTCTTTTTTGGGTTAATGAGGCCATGTCAATGTAGGATGTGTCCTAAACCTAATCACTTCTGAATTATAAAAAGTGCAGATCAGGCACAGAAGGGAGCACAAATGCAGAGAAGATAGATGCCATGTAAGGATCATCAGGAAACTGAGGAACACGGGGCTACAGAAGCTGAAGGAAACAAGGATCTTTCCATGGAGCTGACAGACAGAGAGGCTTTCCCTACAGACAGTGCCCTGACTTTGGACTTCCACCCTCCTGAACTGTGAGAGAATAAATTTCTGTTCTTTAAAGCTACCCACTTGTGGTGTTTACGTTATAGCAGCACTATAATTGACCCACATGGGGAGTTTTCTCTTCCCACTCTCTTTTTTTTTTTTACTCTCCTAGACTGTTCTTGAATTTTTTTTTTAACTTTTTTTTTAATCACACAGTTTTAAGTAAACAGAAAAGTAGGAAGAATAGTACAACACTCATTTGCCCAGGTTTACCTAGATTTACTAATTACTAACACCTTTTTTTTTTTAATTATTTACTTTATTTTTTATTTTTGCCCAAATATTTCAAAGTAGATTTCAGATATAACATTTTACCCCTAAATACTTCTGTATGCTGCTCTAAAGATAAGAACATTTTCCTACAGAACCATAATACCATATTATACCCAACAAAATAAACAATAGTCCCCCAATATTATCTTTCACCAATTGTCCTCAAAAGGTCTTTTAGGACTTACTCAAACCAGAATCCAATCAGCGACTACACACTGCATGAAGTTGTTATTTATCTTAAATTTCCTTTAACTTGAACAGTCCTTCGCCTTCCCTCTTTTCCCATATCACTGACTTGAAGAAACCAGGTCAATTCTGCAGAAAGTTCCATTTTTGTGGTATTATTTAACTTTGCCAGAATTTAAAGACGGAGCTGACCTAAGTAAAAATCACAGCGACCGCTGCCGGAGCCTCCTCCATTTTGGGGACCCTCCACTACTATTCTCTCCTTTGCCCTCCGTCATCAGAGCACAAATCCTCACGGCACTAGGGCTAAAGACTGAAGGCTCATCTACCCTGTGCTCTATCACCTTCCGCTGGATGTTGCTTTCCTGACCTTGCAGTCAGCTGCCGTGAGCTTCCCATAAAGCAGGGGCCTGAGAGCTCTTTCTACAGGGACCAATAGCAACTACATGAAGCCGCGTGCCTTAACACATGGTGGAGAGAAAGTCTTTGGACTTGGGACTCTGACGCTTCATTTACGGATAGCAGCAACCAGCAGCCGTCATTGTTCAAAATGCAGCTGAAACTCTCTCTGTATAACTTCCATGAACTTAACAAACCTCTTAAATTCATCCTAGAAAAACAACCTGATTGCCAAGTGATATAAGGCTTAGCAACACCACTCACTCTTACCCCTTTTACCCAGATAGTCTATCTGCAGGCAAATCACTAATATAGCTCACTGACACTGACTGCTCCTGCCGACAAAAAAAGATTCCATTGATTTGACTGACAAATGCGAGGGATTTTGGCCATAGCCTCTGCCACAATATCAACAGGGAATTGTCTTGGCCAAGATGCCCCGGCAATCAGCCAGGAAGAGCAGGATCTATTTTTCATTTCAGCAGCTGGGGAGGTGGTGGGAGTCTGGAGTAGGGAGGTGGAGGAGGTGGGGAGCTTGGGACAAGTTGAAAGTGGAGGAAGTGGGGAGACTGAGACAGGGAGAGAGTGGAGGAAGTGAGGAGGCCAGGACAGGGAGAGTGGGTGGCTGGAGCTGGGAGAGGGTGGAGGAGGAGGGGAGGCAAAAGACTGACCAGGCTCAGAGCAGCTGTGTGTTGAGATCAGAGGCCCTGGCCTAAGGTCAGTCAGAGAAAATGAGAATTCCAGGGATAGAGGAGGATTCTAAAAAGTGTCGATTTCTCTTTAGGCAGTGAGAGAAACAAGGAGTGGAGTCATGCCAGCAGAGGGTGTGGGGAAACCCTGAGAGGACAGTTTCTTCCAGTCTGATATGAATGTCTAACTGTTGACTTTGGCTCATTGGATTTTAATTGTGTTTATTTTTTTACAAGGAAAAAAATCTCTGAACAGTCGCATTTCAAAGGGTGGAGTAGGTCACATTTTTACTTCCGGAATAAGCTAAAATGCTTGAAAGGTAATTAAGAGTGAAAAAGGAGGGCTTTAGACTTTTACATGAAATGCTGACTTTATGGGCCAGTTAATCCTTTTCATTTTCTGGCTCTTCCTCTTAACAATTCTGTTTCCTGTTTTTCCTTCTGCCACAATGCTCCCCCTTCCTTCCCCCCTCCCCCACTTGTCTATGTTCATTTCAGTGATTGGCAAAATCAGAAGGTTATTCAGTTTTGAAATAGTCATTGTGGAAGTTTATGAAATCTTTTTCTCCAGCAGTTTTATGAAAGCAGGTCTGAGCTTCCCTTTTTTCCTACCCTAAAAGGTATATGTGTGTGTGGTGGTGGGGGTGTGGGTAATGCTTGTGATGAATGAGGTGACCTTTTATTGACTTGCCCCTTCTTTGTGTACAAAACCTGATCCCCAGAGTGGGGGCCAGGGAGGGGGCATGGGAGAATCTCTCTTTCTTTTCCAAGATTCGGGGAGGAGGGAGAATACTGGTCATTCTGGCACATTACTTGGTCACCATTTTGTTAATGTGCTTGGTTTGGAAAGCAGATTGGATTGCTGAGAATGGGCAAGGAAGGCCAGAACCTCTACTCTTGAAAACTGCTTTTAAGTGAGGGCTCTCCTGATGCCCTATGGAATTGGATCTGGGGTCACCTGTAGATGCAGAGGAACCCGTGGCCTTTTGGTGTCTTCTGTGAGGGTGGGTACTTCTCTCTTTGTGTAAAGCTACAGTGGAACAGTGGACTCTGGGAGTCTGTGGTTCAATTTCACCCTCCCAGAGTGTATTATGAAGTCCACTAAGTAACAGGAAATAATCTCTTGGGCTTTGAAGCTCATTAGTGCTTTATTGAAACCAATGAATACGGAAACCAGTATAAAGAATTATAAAACAATGGTTGCACAACATGATGAATGCAAGTAATGTCACTAAATTTACATGTGAAGAATGTTGAAATGGCAAATGTTTTGTTACAAATGCATTTCCCACACAAAAAAATCCATAAAAATTAGAAAACAATCATAGAGATAGAGAGGCTAGTTAAAAAATATCACCTTTAAATTTTGGATAACCTGCTGTGTGGGTTTCAGGAAGTTGATCGTGCTCTACGAGTAGATTGCACTGGCCCTTTCTAGACTTCTATTTTTAGATTCCTTTTCCTTCTCCTTAGCCTCCGCAGTCAGTCCCACTTCTTCAATAATTCTTTCCTGGGGACATCAGGTCCTCTTGGGTTTCAGAAAGTCCTCCTTTCTCCTTCCCTTCCCCAACGTTCCAGTAAATGGAGCTTGCTGGGCACATATCAATCAAACTTATGATCTGAGTAGGCCCAAGATTCTTCAATAGCTGTAGTGGTCCCCCCAGGCACTGATACGTGCTCGCTGGACTGTGTCCAAGGTTCTTCCTGGGACCAGAGTTGGTGGTTGGGAGTTAAGACCTACCTATTAAAGAAAGGAAAGAAAATTATTAGTGACAAGTTTTTGTTTCATCTTCTACTCCTAAGTGAAACCACAATGACAGAAAATTCGTGACAGTAAAGTTGGTGCCTAACCTTTCTTTTCTTTTTTTTTTTTTTAAACAGTCTTCTGCTGGAGAATTTTTCTTCTATTTTATAAGACAAAATGAAAGCCACCATACAGGAACTCCCTCAACTTTTTCCCACAAACTTACCAGTAGATACTGCTATCCTCTTCCTTCCCCTCCACTTCATTGAAAAGATTTCTTATTGCTGAGGCTGGTTCCTCCATCGAGACTTTAAATTCCTCTTGCAGCCTAATCGACTTTGCTCCATTGTAGGCCCTGGTGCCTGTGTGCTGCTGCTTTCTTTCCATTAGCATTTAAACAAACCCGAGTTTCCTCCATCTTAAAAATAATCCTCTCCCTTGTTTCCACATTCCTTTCAACCAACTTCCTTATCTGGCTCCTTTTGCTTCAGTTAAGTTTATCCAAACAGGTGTCTACAGTCACCATCACCCCTTCCTTATCCCCCACTCTGGAATTCTCTTTGCAACCAGGCTTCTGCCCCCAACATTCCACTGACACCACACCTGCCAGGACCACTAATAACCTTGTTGCTAAATTTTAAGGCTGTTTTTCTGGCATTATCTGATTCGCGCTCTCAGCAGCATCCGATACTGGTAACCACGCTCTTCTTGAATTGGTCATCTCTTGGCTTCAGCGACATCTATCTATTTCACCACAACTTCTTAGAATCCTTTGTGGGTTCTTTTTCTGTAAATCTGCTAATTTTAGAATCCATAAAAATTTAATAGTACACTTATCACCTCGGCATGGCTATCCCACCAGCATTTTAGAGTGGGCACATCCAGAATTGAGCCCATTGTCTCCACCCTCAAGCCACTCCCTGTAGTATTCCCTTTCTCTGTGAATGGTGCAGTCATTCCTTCATTTAGCCAAGTCAGAATCCAGAATTCATTGACTCCTCCTGCTGCTGCATCCCCCATGTCCCAGTCAATTGCCAAGACCTATTTTTTTTTTTTATCAATTTTACCTCTTGAATATCTCCAAATCCATATATTTCTCTCTATTCCCATTGCCCCTATATTAGTTTGGATTATTATACCTCTCACCTGGTAATGCAACAGCCTCCTAACTAGTCTTCCTGACTCCATTTTTGTCCCCTTCTCTTTCATTCTTCGCACTTCAGTGAGGGCTTTTTCTAAAAATTTACATCTGAGCATGTCACCTTCTCAACTTCTTCTCCTCCCATTAAAACCCCTTTAATGGGACAAAGTCTGAATTTCTCGGCATCATCTTCGAAGACTTTCATTTCATGTTTTTTGCTTGCCTCTCTGGTCTCTTTTTATCCTCATCCTCAGTCCAACACCATCCAGCCATACTGAATTATTTGCAATATCCTGAGTCCCCTTTCTTATCTCCCGGCCTTTGTAGGTGCGGTTCCCTGAAACTTTTTTCCCTTCTTTTCCTGACTAACTCAAACTTGTATCTTAGATCCCAGATTAGAGGTATGAATCTCTGCTTACAGCCTTTCCTGATTTTTAGATGCTAGCAGAGCATATCTATCAAAAGCCTTATCACACTTCCTTGTCAGTATCTGTCTCTTGCTGTTTTCCCAGTAGTTGTAAGCTCCTCCAGGGCAGACCTTGTCTTGTTGACTGTACCATTTCCAACACAGTGAACGTTTCCAAATGATTGGGACTTCAGTCAATGTTTGTGGGCAAGAATGGTTCAATGGTATGGCTTATCCTGAGAATATTAAACTTCTTGTCCTCATAATTTTTGTTGTTATTGGTAAATTTAAGGCTGCTTTTCTGGCATTATCTGATTTGAGCTATCAGCAGCATCTGATACTGGTGACCACAGTCTTCTGGAAACTGTCTTTACTCAGTTTCGGTGACATTTATCTTTTTTTTTTTTTACCATAACTTGTTAGAATTCTTTGTAGGTTCTTTTTCTGTTAATCTGTTCATTGTAGAATCTATAGAATTTTAGAATCCGTAGACTCCATCATCAAGAGTAATGCTCATTGAACACTGTGTGTCATGCTGTTTTTCAGGGGTAGGGAAAGAAGCCAAACCACTTCCTTAATTTCTCCCATTGAAATAACATTTTAAAAAAGGTCACTTTCATTTTTTTCCCCTTTTATTTCAAGTAGTGATTAAAACTGAGATCACTCTTCTAGGGACCTGAGCATAAAATCCCCAAGGACTAATCACTGCCTTTAAGAAACACTGACCTCAGGGTGATAGATTTCCTAGCTATGTATGATATATATTGGCCATATGCATCTCATTATTCATTGGATGCCTGGAAATGTTAATGCTGAACTGTCATCACTTAAAAATGCTTGTTTAGGCATTGGCTTTAAACTTGTTGAACTGGACCACATGTTTCCTATCTCTAATAATTAAATGAACAATAAACTAATAAGCCATCCTTCAGTTTGTTTGTAGGAATGCAACCACTGATAGGTACTGGGAAAGAGGAGGCAAATTGTGGGACACAATGAAGTCATTATTTATGATTTAGAGGACTTTCCAATGGTTTCCCAGAGCAAACAGATGTTTACATGTCTGACATTTGGAGCACCTCTAGCAGAGGCTGTTAAGTAATAATCTGTCTTAGATACTTGACTTTTGCAGCTGTTGCCTCAGAAGCCTTTATCCACATTTGTCATACAACAGTTTGTAGAGATCTGACAGGAACAGCCAGGCTCCCTGGATTTTAAGTTATTCTGTTTCCATCTTCATAGAGAGGAAATTGAACCATTTACTGCCCCCTTAAAGCATCCTTCAGATAGGGGAGAAAAGGCATCAATAGGGTCAGTGTTAAAGTCAACATATTAACTGAATTAGCACAATTTTCCCAGCCAAACAAAAATATTATTTTATCTTACTAGATCCTAGTTACTTTTTATTCATAACCTAAAAAATCCACTCAATGAATCAGGCAGCTTCAGAAATGAATCATCAAACTTATTCTTTTTTTCTAGACATGTTTGAATTGGAATAAAATTAGAATATTCCAATGTCTTTTAAATAAAGCCTGAGTCAGAGAGCTGTTTTAAAGGATTTGAAATCCTGGCATTGTGGGTTGAATTGTGTTCCCCAGAATGATATATTGAAGTCTTAAACCCCAGAACCAATGAATGTGACTTTATTTGGAAATAGGGCCTTTGCAAATGTAATCAAGTTAAAAGGAGGTTATACTGAGTTAGAGTGAACCCTAAATGCAATCTGACTGGTGTCTTTATAAGAAGGGAAAAATTTGGACACAGGCACACAGGGAGAATGCCATGAGATTGGAGTGATGTGTCTACAAGCTAAGGAACACCAAGGATTGCCAGCAACTCCAGAAGTGAAGAAAACAGATGGAACAGATTCTCTCCTAGAGCCTTCAGAGAGAGTATGGCCTGCCAGTACCTTGATTTCAAACTTCTAGCCTTCAAAACTGTGAGCAAATATATTTCTGTTGTTTTAAGCAGAGCTTCAGACCAATTCATTCTGGTTCAAACCCATGCTGAGAATTTGCATTTCCACCCCAGATGTAATGAATCATAATCTACATTTTTAACAAGATCCCCAGATGATTCTTATGCAATTCTCAGCAGGGGTTCGAACCAGAGTGAACTGGTTGGAAGCCATGACTTTAAATTATTTAGTTTATGGTAATTGGTTATGGCAGCACAACTGGTTAGGAAGCCAATATACCAGGTTATAACTGAAGATGATTTTGAACCCTACAGAAATTCTGATTCCTCCAAGTCTCACATGCTCACCAGTTTGTGAATTTGATCAAGTACAAGATCCCTAATTTCCTTGACAGCAGTCTAAGGCCTCTGGCATAGTTGGTGGCATCTGTTTTTCTTATGATTGGCAGTTCAGAATGGAGGAGCTGCCAATATATCCCTGTTTGCATTTGCTCTGGGAGGACACTACTAGTGAAGGTCAGATTTATTTGGTGATGGGCAGCTGTGCTCTTAGAACTTTGCATCTGAATGATTGGTCCAGCTCATCCTTATATCCTTGGGCACTAGGTCTTTGAAAGTCCACCAGGACATGTCAATATAATGGTTAAGAGCATGGACTTTGGAGCCAGACTACTTGGTTTTGAAGACAGCTCTATGATGTATGATGTACTTGACTATGTGATCTTGGACAAGTTATTAAACCACTTTGTACTTCTGTTTTCTCATTAATAAAAAGGGCATTATAACCCACTTTAGTGGCGTAGTGGTTAAGAGTTTGGCTACCAACCTAAAGGTCAGTAGTTTGAATCCACCAGCTGCTCCTTGGAAAACCTATGGGGCAGTTCTACTCTGTCCTACAGGGTCACTATGAAAGAGCTTAAAACAGTGTCTGGCACATAGTAATCACTACTAAAGTGTTTGTGTCAGTTCTCTTAGCCTCCACGTTCTACAAGAGTGACTTAGTTAGCCTTAGATGGACACTGTGCACACAGGGAGTTGTATTATAGGAAAGGAACACAGAGCTTGAAGAATCTACCACTTTTACAGAAAGCAACAGCAAACCTACTCTTTGTAGGCGTAGGGGTGGCTAGTGGATTTGAACTGATGACCTTTTGTTTAGCAGCTGTAGCTTTTAACCACTGCATCACCAGGGCTCCAAGAACAAAATGGTAGGTGTCAAATGTCCTCTCATCCTAAACTGAGGTACTAGAGCACCCGTGCAGGGCCTGCAGAGAGGTGTGAACTGATTTTGACAGAATTAGCCTATCATCCCCTACAGGGTTCATATGAATTGGTTGTGAGGTTGGAAAGTTGAAAAGTCAGATTAAAAGAATATCCTTGAAGAGAGTAGGACTGCAAGGGTCTTTTCCCATTTTTCTTCCTGGGGAAGAAGGAGAAGCGTGCTTCCCCTTGATCTCCGGCCACAAAAGAGGGTTTCAAAGAGACCATTAGGAGAGACTGAAACTTGAGCTCAGGCATCTCAGGAGTGAGCTTCAAGGGTATAGTTTTCCTGAGAACCAAATAGGGATCAATGTCATCTTAAAATGGATTTTGCCCAAGAGAACTTCCTAGAGCTGAGAAGGGCCCCCATCGAGGGGTGGACAGTCAGAATCTAGGGGGCTGATGGGGCAACGTAAGTCATCAGCCAGAGAAGAGGATTTGTTCCCAGCAAGGGAGATTTAGTGACATGATCTCTAAGACATCCCATTGGTAGAAAGACCTAGCTATGTAACAGCTGGCACCAGAGGCCACTGAGGCCAGAAGGCAACTCTACCAGCCGTGCAAGACTATACCCTTGATTCCTCATTTCCTCTTTTTTCTGGGCCTGACCCTGAGTTATCTAAATCAATTGCTAGGGAGTTGTGTAGGAAGTAGATAGAGGAGGAAAGAAAAAGCCACTGATACTCAATTCTCCACTGCAGGCTTCCAAGTCTGGTAAAGACCAGGTTGGAATTTTTATATTAAACTATTCTGAACTTTTAAAAGGGCAAACTGTACTTGGGCCTAAAAAAGCCATGAGACCTGCCTTAAAAAGAAAAAAAAAAAAGTCTACAGAATGATCTTAATATGGAGTGGTACGCAAGATTAAAATTGCTTTCATGGTCACACTTTGCTAAGACTAACTTCTTTAAAAAATGGATCGCATACACCTTTTGGAACATTTGTAAAAAAGAAAACCCAACTTGGTATTTTCTGGCCTTGTCTCCTTTTATGTTACGTGTCATGCACACACACAGATACACACGTATCACATATGCATAATCATAGACTTTTACTGTAGGAAGAATATTTAGAAATGTTCTAGTGCAACGTACTCATTTTACAAATGAGGAAAGTGAAATTTCGTTAGGATCTTCCTTTAGTTTCAAAGTTCTATAATTTTATTATATTTACATCTGCTTATGGATGATATCGAAATAAATCGCACTTCTCTTTCAGGGATATGTATCAGACTATCTTAAAAGACAGTCAAGAAACTTTTGGTGCTGGTGAAGCACTTGGGATACCAGTTGGCTCATGGCTTCTGCAGAGCCCACAAGGGTGATTGCATTTTCAAAAAAATTGAACGGGGACCTGCCAGCCTAAATAACTTCAGTGTTGGAACAACAGCCAAACCTGAGTGGCTAAAGACAGAGAGTTCAAAGATAGCCCTTGTTTTCGACAAGATCATTTCTATTCACCTTCAGAGACTCTGCACCTCTGGGTTTTTCCTCCCATCCCAATGGCAGAGGCAAGTCCAGAAAGACTTTTCAGCAAGCTTTAGGCAGGAGAGGAGAGGAGTAGGCAATGGCCACACACCATCCATCACGTTTTCTCCTGAGTTCTCCATTTAACATCACTGAATTGCCTCTCCCTTACCACACCCAAGTCACTTACCACGTGTTTTATGTGGAAAGAGAAGAATATCTTCCAGTGCAGTTTGGCAAATGTTCAATGGTTGACAGAGCTTAAGAGTCCCAGACCTACATATCTTTTTACCTTATGCCCCCAAAGGTCTAGAAGTGGTGGCAGTGACTAGGTGGTTTAAATATCAGAGTAAAGAGACAGTTTCTGGAGTCATGTGTGTCAGGGCCTCTGACCCCTCTGCAACTGGGAAACTTGAGGAGGAGAACCCAGCAGGAAGAGCACTGTTCAGTGTTGTCCCTCCCTGCTGGGCCAATTTCAGGTAGACTGGACTAGGAGACTTGCTGTTGCACCAGCTCTGGGCTAACTAACTAAGCTCCTCTGCCTCCAAGAGTGTACAGGTTCCTCCTTAGCCCAGGTTGCCTGTCACCAAGAATGGGGAACAAGTGTTTGCTCTGCCATTAAAGCCAGTCTCCACCCAGTTGTTTTTCCTCTTCACACTTAAAAATGACAAAGACCTTTTCCAGAAAGAAAAGGAGGTGTTAACAGCAAAAGACTTCCTGTCTTTAGAACATGATACAATGACTGAATGTTCATCAGTTTATTCTAATTAGTGTTCCCTCTCCCATCTGAACTCTTATTACTAATTGTTTTAAAAGATTCCGATAAAATCACCTTTTACTAGAATCACTATTGACCTCAGTCATTATGTTAATCAGGGTAAGTAATAACTGCTGTAACAAACAACTCTTGAATCTCAGTGGTTTAATACTAAACTACAAACCAGTTGCCATCAAGTTGACTTGGACTCACGGCAACCCCATGCGTGTCAGAGTAGAACTGTGCTCCATAGGGATTTCAGAGGCTGATTTTTTTCGAAGTAGATTGCCAGGCCTTTCTTCTGAGGTGCTTCTGGGTGGATTTGAACCTCCAAACTTTTGATTCTCAGCTGACCATGTTAACCATTTGCACCACCCAGGTTTAACACTAAAAAACCCAAACTCATTGCTGGTGACTCGATTCTGACTCATAGCAACCCTATAGGACAGAGGAGAACTGCCCCATAGGGTTTCCAAAACTGAAATCTTTATGGAACAGGCTGCCACATCTTTCTCCCGCGGAGCAGCTGGTGGGTTCGAACCACTGACCTTTCAGTTAGCAGCTGAGCACTTAATCACTGGGCCACCAGGGCTACTAAAAGAGTAATTCCCACTGAAACCTGTCTATTGTTGATCACCCTGCTGGTATTTGAAATACCAGTGGTGTAGCTTCCAGCATCGCAGCAACAGGCAAACCACCACAGTACAACACACTGATAGATGGGTAGTGGAACAGAACATTAGCTGCTATTATTACTCCTTTATTTATGGAAACCCTGGTGGTGTAGTGGGTAAGAGCTACGGCTGCTAACCAAATGGTCAGCTGTTTGAATCCACCAGGTGCTCCTTGGAAACCGTATGGGACAGTTCTACTCTGTTCTATAGAGTCACTATGAGCCGGAATCAACTTGATGGCAATGGGTTTGGTTTTTTGTTTTTTGTTTTTTTTTTGACTCTTTACTTACGACTTTAACAAACAACATTGTTTTCTAAAGTTTCAGGTCCTCTGCTGATCTCCATCTGCTTCTCCTTTTCTTTCCTGTTGTCTTCTTTGCTGTAAGTTTGAATGGCTGTTTCCCTTCCTGATTTTTATTTTTTTCTCCTACAGCACATATCCTTGGGCTGTGAAAGTCTCCTTTATTTGTGCCCCACCCTGTGGCCTCCAGTTTCCTGCCCTCTATCAAATCCCTCCTGAAAACTTCCTCTTAATGAAATCTTGCCTTTATTGCACATTTAAAAAATCTGTCTAAATTAAATGAAGTGTTCCTCTCTGATTTTCTATTCTTTCCCCTTATATTGTATCAATTTTCACAGGGAATAAAACCCAGGAGAATCAGAGCTATTAGCAGCAGCAGTCCCACTGAATGGAAATAAGCTTTCCTGGTGTCTGTGGAATGTGAATGGGACGAAGTCACGAAATAGAACCTTTGTCATTGTTTTACCTGCATAAATGCAATCTGCAGAATTTTGGTTGGCAGTGAGCTTTTTAAGAGCAGAGACTCTATTTTATTCATAGCAACGGCCCCTCTCCTGGCACAGTGCACATAATAGGTGTTCACAATTTTTTTTTTTTGCTTAAATAATCAATCTTTATTTGGAGATGGGAGAATTAGTATAAGAAAGTAAACGAGAATTTAAAAAAACACACCAGTTGTCATGGAGTTGATTCCTACTCATGGTGACTACATGTGTGCAGAATAGGTCTGTACTCCATAGGGTTTTCATAGCAGATTTTGAAAGCAGATTGCCAGGCCTTTCATCTGAGGGGCTTCTGAGTGGGTTCAAACCGTCAACCTTTCGGGTTAGTAGTCAAATGCTTAAAATGAGAATAAGGGAGCAGATTTATGAAAGGCTACTTAAATAGTTTCTTCTGATATTCTCCACCACTCCTTTTTAGGGTGTTTTTATTAAAGGATTAAAGTCATTATTAGCAAGTATTTTTCTTTGCATTAAAAAGGATGCTAGCAATATTGGAAGGGCTAGCTAGTATTTGTTATAAAAATGTATGTTTTCAGATCCAAATGGTCATTCTTCTTCATCACATTATTCATTTCTTCTTAAAAATTGCCAAGAGGACACATTTTCCAGATTAAGTTTAATTGAAAAAAGGCAATCACTCATATGTTCATGTCGTGAAATGTTAAAGCAACAATAACAAAAAAAATCAGAGCAAAGCCTTACCTTCTATTAAATTTGTTCTGATTTTCAAATGGTTTGTAAAGTTAACTTTCAGATGTCAAGAACAAAATACACTTCAAAAGCTTACTTACATTTTGTTCTAAACTTATTTTCTCATAAGGACCAGATTACATTGAAAACATAGTGAGAGAGTGCTTGTTTTTTCACCTTATGGTTAATGTCTTTGTATCTGCTCATATTTGGGCCTGTGTTACATACAGCCAATTCTCTGCCATCTTAGGACTGCCCTGAAATCGCAGCTCTTCCAGGTCTCTTTCCTTCCAAAAAATGTTGCTTTCACAGTTCATCAACACACCCACAAGATGGGTAAGTAGTTAAGAGAGCTGGGAACATAGAAATCAGTCTGTTTTGCTTCTTGTGAGCAGTTGCTCTAAAAGGTTTGAGTGAAGAGGAGGGAGAGTAATGGATAACCCATTAAAATGCTGTGCCTCAGGAGTACCACAAATGAACGCCTCTCTGCTTCTGCGATTACCTCAGAGGAAAATTGCTGGCTCATGATCCTCCTGTCCCTCCAGCCTGAGAAACTCTAATCCCTGCTCCTGGGTTGGGCTGAGAGTGGCTCTTCCTGGGTGTGGGGCTGGCTGGTGGAAGGATTAGTTTTCAAACCACCCCCTCCCCCACCCCATTCTCTTCCCTGCTTCCTACAGAATCTCAGAAGTCAGCTCCCCTTTCTCAAATAGACACGCTGATGAAGAAACAGGCTAAATCAGCATGGAGTATCATGTGGCTTATGTGACCTGGGCAGCTTTGCCAAATATGGTCAGATTTCTTTTTCGCCTAGTCAAGAAGGCTACCAGTTTATAAGAACAAATCCAGATTTCTTCATACTCTGACTTTGTACCAGTTACAAAAAGTCTCTTTGGCTCTGAGCTTCAGGATCCTGAAGAGGTATAATGTTAGTACTTTGGGTTATCATTTCAATTTTTATTGAGATTTGTTAATTTCTACGGTCTTTCTTTGTTTTAGGCTGCAGGACTGTATAACTTAGAGTGGAAGAATGGAGGCAGAGATATAATTTTGACACTTAATATTAGGTTTTATTAGAAGATAATTTTTTGACTTCAAATCAGACAAAAAAAAAAAAAAAAAGAACCAAAACAGTGGAGAGACAGCTTTCACAGTGACTTTTTTCCTCAAATAATATAAGAAAATCCTTATCGCTTAACCTCATATGAATTTTCGATATCCTCTATATTATATATATTCTTTGGCCTGTAGCACTCAGCGTAATGTAAATAGCCAATAAATATTTGTTGAATAAGTAAATAAATGAATGCATGAATGCATTACAGTCATGTGCTATTAGTCCATTTGAAACTAAGCCAAGGCCAGAGAATAAGTGTCAGAAATGGAGATAATTTCCAGGTCTTGACAATAGGGCTGAATCCCTAAGACGTCTTGCAGCCTGTCTGAGTGAAGTCTGAGTTTTTGGGCCATGTAGTTTAAGCTAACCATCCTCCTTACAAAAGAACAATGATTTCGCAACTAGCTAAATAATTCAGACCCATATACATCCGTTTCTGCACAAACTATAGTTTGTCTAGCTGGTAAAATGTAAATACAGCCCCTGTTTATTTCCTTGATTCTGGAGGAGTTGGCCTAAGGAAAGGCCCCATCACATCCCTTTCCTGCCCCCTTACCATGGGCTGATGTTTATTTCTTAGCTATAAGGGGAGTGAAAGAGGGAACACATGCCTTTCCTGAGCTTTGTAGGCTGTGTGGGGGGGAGGGGTGATAATAAGATCAGACATGAAGCCACGGATAGCGCTGTCTTCACTGAGAACAGACTATCTACCCCGAGCAGAAAAAACATACTAAACTGAGCTGCGTGCTGTTACTTACTAGGCTCACAAGGTAATGGGGAGGAGTGATCATCCATGAATGCTCATTAAGATGTGATTTGGTTCATGAAGTGTTCTTAGGGGAACTCTCATTCTGGGTGAAGTGTTGAATCAGGCACGCATATATTATATGGGTTTCACGAACCTTTGGATAAAATTATACCCCATGAAATATTACAATTTAATACAGTAAAACCTAGGCATGTCATAATTACGCTTTCAGACAGGCATGAGTTCTGTCCTTCAACTTCAGCGTTATCCAGGGGTTATCTTTAAAAAAGATTAATTATTTTCAAGTGCTACTAATTCTGAAAGATTTCCAAAAAATTTATATTCAGTAGTATTCTATGGGGCAGTTCTACTCTGTCCTATAGGGTCGCTAAGAGTCGGAATCGACTCGACGGCACTGGGGTTTAGTATGCTGGTAAACCGCCACCCACCCACCCTGCCCCCCACCCCCCCAAAAAGTCCTGATTTGTAGCTTTCTGATTACCGTGGTGTAAATATTCCTGCCATGGCTGATTTCATGATACCAGTGGTTAAACAACCAGCTCATAAAATTCCTGAATATTGTAATTAACAGCCAGCTCTTGCAAGCTGGGGAGAGCTGTTTCCAGCACACTCCTGGGAGTGAAATTTTATTCATTTCACAAGCCTTTATTAGAATAGCCCAAAAGGTTTGCAGAAGTTTAAAACTTTATCCTGTTCTAAGACGATGTGGCAGAGGGGAGGTGGTGCTATGAAGAGGCATGTTTACCAAACTCTTTGTTACAGAGATTTAATGGGCAAGTTCTCAGGGCCTAGAGATTGACTTCTTATACCTTTCCAACTTGTTTTTTCTCTTTATTTTCTCCCCTAAAGTGACTTGCTCAGAGAACACTGGGATAGATGTTGTAAAGTGAACAGCTTAGACACACAACAGTGTTGCCTTGGTTTTGGGCTTTTCGTGCTTGAATTCAAAGGATTGCTTGGCTTTGCTATTTGTATGTGAGAAAACTCCTTCAGTAGCCTCCCTGTGACACACATCTTTCTGGTATTCTCGGCTTGAATTTCTGGCAGTTCCCTGTCGATGTACTGCTGCAACTTCTTTTGAATGATCTTTAGCAAAATTTTACTTGCGTGTGATATTAAGGATATTGCTTGATAATTTCCACATTCTGTTGGATCACCTTTCTTTGGAATAGGCGTAAATATGGATCTCTAGCAGGCAGTTGGCCAGGTAGCTGTCTTCCAACTTCCTTGGCATAGGTGAGTGAGCACCTCCAGCTCTGCATCTGCTTATTGAAACATCTCAATTGTATTCCATCAATTCCTGGAGGCTTGTTTTTCACCAATGCCTTCAGAGCAGCTTGGACTTCTTGATTCGGTGCTATTGGTTCTTCATCTTATGCTACCTTCTCTGAAGTGATTGAATGTTGGCCAATTATTTTTAGTACAGTGACTGTGTATTTATTCCATCTTCTTTTGGATTCCATTTTACCCATGGAATTTTTCAATATTGAGACTCGAGGCTTGAATTTTTTTCTTCAGTTCTTTCAGCTTGAAAAATGGTTTTCTATCTCCAGGTCTTTGCATATGTCATTATAATACTTTGTCTTTTCGAACCACCCTTTGAAATCTTCTGTTCAGCATTTTTACTTCAACATTTCTTCCATTTGCTTTAGCTGCTCTATCAAGAGCAAGTTTCAGAGCCTCTTCTGACATCCATTTTGGTCTTTTCTTTCTTTCCTGTCTTCTTAATGACCTCTTGCTTTCTTCATGTACGATGTCCTTGATGTCATTCCACAATTCGTCTGGCCTTCAGTCATTAGTGTTCAATGTGTCAAATCTATTCTTGAGATGGTCCCTAAATTCAGGTGAACTCTGATAAAAAAGTTGCAGTTAGCATCTCCTAGGAGATCTTGAGCAATGTGTTAAGTATTGGGCAAGGGAAAGGTGTTCATCCTTCTGAGGCTGAGGGGAGGCCTTGGCTTGCTCATTACAAAGAATAATTCTTTGTGTTCTAAGATGTGACTTTGCTTTCTTTCTTTTTTTTTTTTTTTTAATTGCCGGGGTCAAAGTAGTCAGGAAGGAGCCCTGGTGGCGCAATGGTTAAGTGCTCAGCTGCTAACCGAATGGTTGGCAGTTTGAGCCCACCATGGCTTCACGGGAGAAAAGACCTGGTGATTTGCTCCTGTAAAGATCACAGCCTAGTGATAGCCTACATGAGCCATGTCCTCAATTACCTTGAGACCAAAAGAACTAGCTGGTGCCTAGCTACCACCACTGATTGATCTGTCCAGGAGCACAATAGATAATCTCGGTTAGAATGAAAGAAAAATACAGATCAAAACTTAAATTCTTAAAAAAGAGCAGACTAACTGGACTACCTGAGACCAGGGGACTCCCTGAGATTATCGCCCTGAGACAATCTTTAAACCCGGAAACAAAACCATCCCCTGAGATCATCTTTTAGCAGAAAAGCAGAGTGACACACAAAATAAAGAATATTACCCATGAGATTGGTGCTCTACTGAAAAAACACCTGTAGAAGTCAAAAATGTCAACATTTAATCCAAAGCAAAGGGGGTGGGAAAACTGGAGTACTAGAAATGGTACCACCAAAACACAATTAAAGAGAATGCTGACACAAAGTGGGAAATATAACTACTGTATTTTTATGCAAATAATGTGCTCCTTCTAAGTTTGTTTGCCAACCTCTCCTCCCTCCTCGAGGTATTTTCTAAGTGCGTTATGCTAATTTTTTTTTTCTTGTAGCAACATGTAAGAAAAAATTGGCCTAGCAGCACTTACAAAAATGCCTGGAGGAAGGGGGGAGGGAGTAGCAAACAAAAGTAGAAGGCATATATTATTAGTGTAAAAATACAATAAAGTCATTGATCAGTTTTTGTGGAAAATTATCAAAGTGTAACCTAACTTGCTGTGGAAAATTTCATCAGAAACACAATAAAATACTAAAAAGATACTAATAATAATATAGCCTAGGAAACTCTATGGGGCAGTTCTACTCTGTCCTATAGCATCACTATGAGTCAAAATTGACTTGATGGCATGCAACAACAAAAATAAGTAGTCAGTATGTGTAATTGGGAAGCCCTGGTGGCCCAGTAGTTAAGCCTTGGCTGCTAACCAAAAAGCTGGCAGCTTGAATCCACCAGGCTGTTGCTTCTTGGAAGCCCTATGGGGCAGTTCTACGCCTTCTACAGGGTCTCTATAAGTTGGAATCAACTCGACGGTAGCAGGTTTGGTTTTTGGTTTTGGTCTATGTGTAACTGGCTTCTCTTTAAAAGCTCTTTTGGAGTACTTCTGTATGTCACATGAACAGAAGTCACGGCGATAATTTTCATCCTTCATTCTTTTGTGTCACTAACTGCTATGTCTCTGGCCAATGTTCACCTTCAGTGCACCAAAGATATTACTCACAGTCATCTGTACCTAGGGTCAGTTCTTGGATTCACTGTTCATGTGGAGACTACTATATTCTCCTCCATCCTCCACCCCAACTTCCCATCTTATAGCAGGCATCACTTCACCAAAGCGTTAGCTTCTTATCTTGAATGCCAACCAGTTATATTCTACCAGTCTAAGGGCCAAACCAGAAAAAAACCAATCCACTGCCATCCAGTCGATTCTGACTGATAGCGACCCTATAGGACAGAGTAGAACTGCCCCATAGAGTTTCCAAGGAGCGCCTGGTGGATTCGAACTGCCAGCCTCTGGGTTAGCAGCCATAGCACTTAATCACTACACCACCAGGGTTTCCAGCCTAAGGGCAGACTTTCTTTTTCTCTCATATTTCTCCTACTCTGTATAGGGTCGCTATGAGTCAGAATCGACTCAATGGCAGTGGGTTTGGTTTTTGATTTGGTAGACCATTAGAAATTGCAAGATGATTTGCCACTCACCATTTATAAAATTTTCACTGAAATTTAATAATCAGCAAGCTATTTCCTGTTTTTCACATAACAGAGTGAAAATTATCTTTGTCCCTCTGTTGACAAGAGTGCTAGTATAACATGCCGACTGGAAACTCTTCAGCTTTGGTAAAGCTTATTCATTGTCTTCTCAGATTTGGCCTTTGGGCATGTTTTGGAACTTGATCAGCTTCCCAAGAGACCAGGGTTAGACTAAAACAGAGATGAGAATTGGGTGGCGTATGCTTTGGAAAATTACAGTTTCTATAGAAACACATTTGTTGAGTCTTGATCTACCGGTATTAACATTTCTATGTTAATGTCTAGAAGATATGTGGTTCTTATAGAATTTCCTGATTTAAATATACTTTTTTTAATTTCAGAAGGCAATAAAAGAGTCTAGCTACTACATGTGAGAGCTGCTATCATGTTTCTTTATTAATTTAGCTTTTGGCTTGAGTTTTATATTTCATGTTAGCAGAGAGTGTAAAATTTGCTGTTTTGTAGTTACCCCATTTAAACCCATGGTGGATTCCAAGAAGCTGTTTTTAAAAAACCACCTTTAAACTGGGACTTTGAACCAGTTTGTTCTGGTTTGACCCCCACAGGGTCTTGTTAAAATGTAGATTCTGATTAGGTATATCTGGAGTAGAGATGCAAATTCTCAGCAGAGGGTTGAATCGAAAAGGACTGGTTTGAAGCCCTGCTTTAAAATGCCAGGATGCACCCACTTAGAGGCAGGTATTGGTAAATTTCTAAGAATAGAGACAAAAGTAAAATTAATGGTTGTTTGTCTTTCCAGGAGACACTATATTTCTAATCAGTCACTTGGTGGGGTTGTGTAAAACCATATTACATGTCAATAACAAAAAGACGAAAACAACCTAAGTGCCTATCAATAGATGAATGGATAAAAAAAAACTATGGTACATATACACAATGGAATGCTATGTAGTGATAAAGAACAATGATGAATCCAGGAAACATCTCAATCTCACGACATGGACGAATCTGGAAGGCATTATGCTGAGTGAAATAAGTCAATCACAAAAGGACAAATATGTGTGAAAACACTATTACAAAAACCCAAGAAAAGGTTTACACACAGAAAGAAACAATCGTTGATGGTTACGAGGGAGGAGAAGACTGGGAAGGGGAAACCACTAACTAGATAGTAGAGGAGTGTTGACTTTGGTGAAGGGAAAGACAACATACAATATAGGGGAAGTCAGCACAACTTGACCAAGGCAAAGGAAGACAGAGGAACACAAGGAAAAAAAAAAAAAAGGCAACCGCAGTAAATACTGTAGCATATACAACCGCACAACAGTAAAAACAAAAAACTACAAGCAGATACAAAGACAGATATGTACACTGAATAGAGGAAGGAGGGCGTATACCCACCTAACCTATATATAGGTTAGGCCGTAGATATTTTTACATACATATTTGTATGTACAGCATGTATATTCATATGTATATTGAGCACCTGGACACGTCTAAACACCTTGAGGGACCAAGTTACTGGGGCTGAAGGCTGAGGACCAAGGTCTCGGGGGACATCTAGGTCAATTGGCATTGCATAGTTCATAAAGAAAATGTTCTATATCCTACTTTGGTTAGTAGTGCCTGGGGTCTTAAAACTTGAGAACAGCCATCTCAGAGATATCTATTGGTCCCACCCTGTCTGGAGCAAAGGAGAATGAAGAAAACCAAAGACACAAGGAAAATATTAGTCCAAAGGACTAATGGACCACATGAACCACAGCCTCCTCCAGGCTGAACCTGGAGCCAGATGGTGCCTGGCTACCATCACTGACCTCTCTGACAGGGATCACAATAGAGGGTTCTGGACAGAGCAGAAGAAAATGCAGAACAAAATTCAAATTCACAAAAAAGATCAGGTTTACAGGTCTGACAGAGACCAGAGGAGCCCCTGAGACTATGGCCCCTGGACACCCTCCTAACTCAAAACTGAAGCCACTCCCAAAATTTACCTTTCAGCCACGGATTAGACAGGCCTATAAAACAAACAGAAACCCTGGTGGAGTAGTGGTTAAGAGCTGTGGCTGCTAACCAAAACGTTGGCAATTTGAATCTACCAGGCGCTCCTTGGAAACTCTATGAGGCAGTTCTAATATGTCTTGTTGTTGTTGTTAGGTGTCGTCGAGTCGGTTCCAACTCATAGTGACCCTATGCACGACAGAATGAAACACTGCCCAGTCCTGTGCCATCCTTACAATCTTTCTTATGCTTGAGCTCATTGTTGTAGCCATTGTGTCAATCCACCTCATTGAGGGTCTTCCTCTTTTCCACTGACCCTGTACTTTACCAAGCATGATGTCCATCTCCAGGGGCTGATCCCTCCGGACAACATGTCCAGAATATGTAAGATGCAGTCTTGTCATCCTTGCTTCTAAGGAGCATTCTGGTTTCACTTCCTCCAAGACAGATTTGTTCATTCTTTTGGCAGTCCACGGTATGTTCAATATTCTTCACCAACAACACTATTCAAAGGCATGAATTTTTCAGTCTTCCTTATTCATTGTCCAGCTTTCACATGCATATTCATGTGATTGAAAATACCATGGCTTGGGTCAGATGCACCTTAGTCTTCAAGGTGACATCTTTGCTTTTCAACACTTTAAAGTGGTCCTTTGCAGCAGATTTACCCAATGCAATGTGTCATTTGATTTCTTGACTGCTGCTTCCATGGGTGTTGATTGTGGATCCAGGTAAAATGAAATCCTTGACAACTTCAGTCTTTTCTCCATTTATCATGATATTGGTCATGGTCCAATTGTGAGGATTTTTGTTTTCTTTATGTTGAGGTATAATCCATACCGAAGGCTGTGGTCTCTGATCTTCATTAGTAAGTGCTTTAAGTCCTCTTCACTTTCAGCAAGCAAGGTTGTGTCATCTGCATAACGCAGGTTGTTAATGAGTCTTCCTCCAATCCTGATGCCCTGTTCTTCTTCACACAGTCCAGCTTCTCGGATTACTTGCTCAGCATATAGATTGAATAGGTATGGTGAAAGAATACAACCCTGACACACACCTTTCCTGACTTTAAACCAATCAGTATCCCCTTGCTCTGTCCGAACAACTGCCTCTTGATCTATGTACAGATTCCTCATGAGCACAATTAAGTGTTCTGGAATTCCCATTGTTTGCAATGTTATCCATAATTTGTTATGATCCACACAGTTGAATGCCTTTGCGTAGTCAATAAAACACAGGTAAACATCCTTCTGGTATTCTCTGCTTTCAGCCAGGATCCATCTGACATTAACAATGATATTCCTGGTTCCACATCCTCTTCTGAAACCAACCTGAATTTCTGGAAGGTCTCTGTAGATATACTGCCGCAGCTGCTTTTGAATGATCTTCAGCAAAATTTTGCTTGCATGTGATGTTAATGATATTCTTCTATAACTTCCACATTCAGTTGGATCACCTTTCTTGGGAAAAGGCATAGATATGGATCTCTTCCAGTCAGTTGGCCAGGAAGCTGTCTTCCGTATTAGATGAGCACCTCCAGTGCTGCATCCGTTTGTTGAAACATTTCGGTTGATATTCCATTAATTCCTGGAGCTCTGTTTTTTGCCAATGCCTTCAGAGCAGCTTGGACTTCTTCCTTTAGTACTGTTGGTTCCTGATCATATGCTACCTCTTGAAATGGTTGAACGTCGACTAATTCTTTTAGGTATAATGACTCTCTGTATTCCTTCCATCTTCTTTTGATGCTTCCTGAGTCGTTTAATATTTTCCCCATAGAATCCTTCACTATTGCGACCTGAGGCTTTAATTTTTTCCTTAGTTCCTTCAGCCTGAGAAATGCCGAGTGTGTTCTTCCCTTTTGGTTATCTAACTCCAGCTCTTTGCACATGTCATTATAATAATTTACTTTGTCCTCTCAAGCTGCCCCTTGAAATCTTCTGTTCAGTTCTTTTACTTCAGCATTTCTTCCTTTTGCTTTAGCTGCTAGATGTTCGTGAGCAAGTTTCAGAGTCTCCTCTGACATCCATCTTGGTCTTTTCTTTCTTTCCTGTCTTTTCAATGACCTCTTGCTTTCTTTGTGTATGGTGTCCTTGATGTCATTCCACAACTCGTCTGCTCTTCTGTTCCTAGTGTTCAATGCATCAAATCTATTCTTGAGATGGTCTCTAAATTCACGTGAGATATACTCAAGGTCATATTTTGGCTTTTGTGGACTTGCTCTGATTTTCTTCAGTTTCAGCTTGAACTTGCATATGAGCAATTGATGGTCTCTTCCACAGTTGGCCCCTAGCCTTGTTCTGACTGATGATATTGAGCTTTTCCATCATCTCTTTCCACAGATGTAGTCAATTTAATTCCTGTGTGTTCCATTTGGTGAGGTCCACGTGTATAGTTGCCGTTTATGTTGGTGAAAGAAGGTATTTGCAATGAAGAAGTCGTTGGTCTTGCAAAATTCTATCATTCGATCTCAGGCATTGTTTCTATCACCAAAGCCATATTTTCCAACTACTGGTCCTTCTTTGTTTCCAACTTTTGCATTCCAGTCACCAGAAATTATCAATGCATCTTGATTGCATGTTTGATCAATTTCAGATTGTAGCAGCTGATAAAAATCTTCTATTTCTTCATCTTTGGCCCTAGTGGTTGGCGTGTAAATTTGAATAATAGTAGTATTAACTGGTCTTCCTTGTAGGCGTATGGATATTATCCTCTCACTGACAGCGTTGTACTTCAGGATAGATCTTGAAACGTTCTTTTTGACGATGAATGGAACACCATCCCTCTTCAAGTTGTCCTTCCCGGCAGAGTAGGCCATATGATTGCCTGATTCAAAATGGCCAATACCAGTCCGTTTCAGCTCACTAATGCCCAGGAAATTGACGTTTATGCTTTCCATTTCATTTTTGATGATTTCCATTTTTCCTAGATTCGTACTTTGTACATTCCAGGTTCTGATTATTAACAGATGTTTGCAGCTGTTTCTTCTCATTTTGAGTCATGCCACATCAGCAAATGAAGGTCCCAAAAGCTATACTCTATCCATGTCATTAAGTTCAACTCTTCTTTGAGGAGGCAGCCCTTCTCCAGTCATCTTTTGAGCGCCTTCCAACCTGGGAGGCTCATCTTCCAGCACTATATCAGACAATGTTCTGCTGCTATTCATAAGATTTTCACTGGCTAATGCTTTTCAGAAGTAGACTGCTGGGTCCTTCTTCCCAGTCTGTCTTAGTCTGGAAGCTCAGCTGAAACCTGTCCGCCACGGGTGACCCTGCCGGTATCTGAATACTGATGGCATAGCGTCCAGCATCACAGCAACACACAAACCCCCACAGTACAACAAACTGACAGACACATGGGTGCTACCATGTCTTAGAGGGTCGCTATGAGTCAGAATCAACTCTATGGCAGCAGTTTATTTTTGGTTTTATAAAACAAACAATAACACATGTGAGGAATGTGCTTCTTAGATCAATCAAGTGTACGAGACCAGATGGGCAACACCTACCCAAGAGCAAAGATGAGAACGCAGGAAGGGACCTGAAAACTGGATGAATGGAAACGGGAAACCTGGGGTGGAAAGGTGGAAAGTGCTGACACATTGCAGGGATTGCAACCAATGTCACAAAATAATTCGTGTATAAATTTTTGAATGAGAAACTAATTAGCTCTGTAAACTTTCACCTAAAGCACAATAAAATAATAATAATTAAAAAAAATCATATTATATGTCAACCTGGGCTCTGGTAGAGTTGTAAGGGATAGTACATTGGAATCACAGAAATCTATTTGTACTGGCTTGATTCCAGGAAGACTAGAGCGTTAAGCTAAGTGTTTACTGGAAGAAATAACACCTGCATTGTTGTTAGGTGCCACTGAGTTGCTTCCAACTCACAGTGACCCTATGTACAACAGAACAAAACACTGCCCCATCCTTCGCCACCCTCACAACCGTTACTGTGTTTGAGCCCATTGTTGTAGCACTGTGTCAATCCATCTTGTTGAGAGTTTTCCTCTTTTTTGATGGCCCTGTGTTAAACCAGGTAATTACTGGAGAGAACCAAGGAAAATAAGTGGGAAAACCCTAACTTTCAATAACTCTAACCAGTTTAGCACAAATCATTGGGTCGATGGTCACTTTCCACAAATATTAATGGTAGCTACATTTTACCTGTATAGGTGTATTGTTGTAGTTGTTGTTAGGTGTTGTTGAGTTGATTTTTGACTCATAGCAACTCCATGTGACAGAACTGAACTGCCTCATAGGGTTTTCTATGTAACGTTTATAGGAGCAGATAGCCAGGTCTTTCTCCTGTGGCTGCGGGGTGGGTTTCAACTGCCCACATTTCAGCAGCCTAGCCTTAACAGTTTTGCCACCCAGAGGTGCTGTGGAAAAAAGACTTAGAGATCTGCTTCTGAAAGGTCACAGTCTTGAAAATCCTGTGGAGCACTTCTACTCTGAGTACCTGGGATTGCCATGGGTTGAAATCGACTCGACAGCAACTGGTTTAGATGTATAAAAAAATAGGCTGGATAAATAAATTCAGGAAGGAGGCCCCTATCTAGTTAATGGTAGGGACTGACCTCTCTAAACAAATACGAATTTCAAGTGATAAATGTTATGCTTGAGATATTTACAGAATAACCTGCAAGCTTGAAAATAACATGGAGTGGCTCTCATCTTATGCTGTTAATCCTTGAACTTTGTTTATACCGCTAGTCCAAGGATCAGAGGTCATAAACTTGGGACTGTCTTGAGTAGGCAGAGACCATTACTTTGAAAGAGAAAAAGGAATTATTAAATACATCGAGTATTTGAGGAAAGTGTAAGAAATGCCTATTCAATTCTCTAAAGCCAGGATGTAGACCTTTCGATCATGCATGATCTTCTCAGGACTGGAACAATCAATCATATCTGAACACAATAGGTGGAAATATTCAAATAACAAAGAGTCACCAGCTGTTGTCAAGCCAATTGGGCAGTCATTAGCTCGCCTGGAGCCAGGAACTGACAATGCTAAAAAATGTTTTTCGACAGGTTGTACATTTAAAGGCACAAACTGTGACTGATTTAAGGAATCTATTACTTTCATTTCAATTAAGTCAGATCAGTCAAAGGTAGAATTACAAGAAATGTGAAGAACAAGTCTAGAATATGTGTGGGGCTTTTTTTTTTTTTAATTCAGGAAAAAAAGCATTCCATTTTTTTAAAAAACATGAAATCTTTCAGCAAACGAAATCAGCAAACATGCCACAAAGCAAACCAAATGTAGCTAAGTTTCTCTGCTAATAAAAAAAAAATAGCATACTTTAACTTTTCCTTTTGGCATTTGGCATGTGGAGGTCACAGAAATTCACAAACTTGGAACTTACGCACATGAAAAATTCCAACTGCTTATTTGGGAAGTATCTTCATTTGGAATAAAGAACAAAACTGTGAGTGGCTTATAGAATGGAGCTTACTAAATTAGTCTTTGTTCTGACAAATTAGAATAATCTAACCCTTTGAGAGCTGAAAATATATCTAATTTATACCCCAGCAGTCAGCGGCCCACGGTTAAGTTTCGTCATTGATGGCATTGGCAGATTTTTCACCCTCTTCAGCTGGTGTGCTGTGACCTCGTTGGCTTGGGATAGCAGGAAGCACTCGGTTTGTGCGTAGAGGCTCTCCAGATAGAACTGGAAAGAAAGAGCAGAACCAGAAACTTACAAAGTTGGCTTCTCTCAGAACCTTAGGAGGAATGGTGGTAGGAGAACTGTGTTGTTTCTTTAAGGTGTGGAGGCATTTCTAAGATTCTGTGTTGCTGAAAGAATTGGGCTGCAGGAGAAAGCTGTGTATGCCTATCTATTCAGGCTTTCTGCATGTACCCAGGAATGTCAAATATGCAAAAACACAGGACTGGGCCAAAGTTGATCAAAATATAATTGGGGTGTGCATGCCTGGCAGAGTTCTTCCTTGGGTGGAGTAGCAGTGGATGGCAAAGTCAGCACGAGGCTCTAAGCAAGCCCTGAGACATCTGTACAGTGCTTTTATGCAGACTGCAAACCTTGAAAGGCAAAAGTGCTGTGTGCCCTTCCTTTTTTTCCCTAGAGCTAAAGTTGATTAAAAATTCTTATCTTTCCTTTCTTTTCTGAAAGCTAATTGTGAAAAAACTTTTTCTGGGCTTGGCCAAAGAAAACACCCCCTCTTTGGCTTCTCTAAGCACCACCAAGATTCAAGACCGAGTGACTCTTTCCTTAGCTAGTTGTCTTTGGGATTAGGTTTCTGTTTAAAGACAAGTCCAGGCTTGGATTTAATTTAATAGTATAACTCACGCCATCCAAAATTCCCATGTTTACCCAAATCAGTAAGGGTAGAGGAAAAGATCTACTGAGGAAGAGGTCTTGGTTTCTGCTACTGACTCTCTGTGTGACTTTAGACATGTCACTCCACTGCTTAGTTTCTGCAAAAAGATGGGGCTGTACTAAGACCTCATATTCATTGTTTTTGACCAAGAGTTCAAGCACTCTTGGCTGGTCCCCTTCAAACTATAGCCTGGAGGAAAGAGATACATTGGGCATTTGCTCTGTGTAAACAGTCTGTGTCAGACATATGCTATCTCATTTAATCCTCACAACAATCTGATCAGGCTGGCACAATTGTCATAGCCAAAATGAGGAAACTCAAGTACAGAGAGGTTAAGAAACTTGTCTGAAATAGTGAAGACAGTTCCTAAATCATCTAACCTACAATTAAGAGAAGATAGAAGGAGTGCACATGTACACGTGCTTGTGTGTGTGTATGCGTGTGTGTGTATGTGTTGGCATGTATGTGTAGCTTGTATAAAGGGAGTGGGATGGGCAGGAAGAAAAGGAAGGAAAGAAATTAGAATCCAGTGAATATTGTTTGTGTCATGAGGCAGCTGACTCAGTATCCAGTCATTTTGCAGGCTCTGTTTCTTAACCCAACCAGTTGCAGTGGACTTCATTCTGATTCATGGTGACCCCATGTGTGTCAGATTAGAACTGTGCTCCATAGGGTTTTCAATCGCTGGTTTTTCAGAATTAGATTGCTAGGGCTTTGTTCTGGGGCATCTGAGAGTGGACTTGAACCTCCAACATTTCAGTTAGCAGCGGAGCACCTTAAGCGTTTTCACCACCCAGGAACTCCTATGATACTTATTACCTAATGATGGGCAAGTCGTGTAACCTCTCTGAACTCAGTTTTCTCATCTGTACAATAGGAATAATAATAGAACCTACCTTATGGGAATATGTGAATACATATACTCAGAGTCTCTGGGAGTAGGGCCCAAGAATACGCTTTTCAACAAGCATATCAAGTAATACTTAGGCATATTCAAGTTTGAAGATTGTTGGCCCAATAGAATATATAAGTATTTTACATTGTGATAGTTTTTTGTACAAAATTTTATGAATCGAAAATACAAAAATGAATGCTGCTGAATGGCATCTACTTGATTACTCCTTTCTGTTTAGAAATGCATGGGCCATGAGTACAGAGGTGACAGAAATTTCCACGTGTCCACCATAGTAAGGAAACCAATGCCAAGAAGCCTGCCTTAAGAATTTTAAAGTACTTTCTAGAAAATATTAAGTAATACGTAGCAATGAAAACTTCTGTTACTCTTTTTATAGTCAAAGCACAAAAATTCCTCAAGGGAATGTATCTTCTTTTTATTTTTTAAGCATCACCAAATTGGAAGAAACTTTAGAGATTTTGTTTATTTTTCCTGCAATTTACAAGGTTTGGCTCTTGCCATTCCTTTGAAAAGTGAAAGTAAAGTGAAGTAACCTCTATTCATGTCTACACATGTTAGTGCTTATAAAGGACGCTGAGGAAGATTCATAATACTTACATTTCTGGTCTGGTAGGGGAGCTAGGTTGTTCCGTGTGAAAGGAAGATCCCTGATTTGGGGTCTGTTTGGGGAGAGATGCTGAAAATTTTGTCCTGGGGACAAACATATTTGTATCAATCATTTGAGACTCAATCAAGTGCAAATCATAATATCCAATGAATAAAAGAATCATAAAAGTTGTTCCCAGACCAGTGCCATCGAGTTGATTGTGACCCATAGCGACCCTGTAGGACAGAGTAGAACTACCCCATAGAGTTTCCAAGGAGCGCCTGGAGAATTCGAGCTGCCGACCCTTTGGTTAGCAGCCGTAGTACTCAACTGCTACGCCACCAGGGTTTCCTAAAAGTTGTGGAGTGGTTAGAGATCACTAAACGTAAGGTGCAGACAACCACCGCCACCACAATAATACCTACACTTTACTGGGTATCTATTCCACGCCAGTCACTGTTCAAGTGAAAGGAAAAGGCACCAGAAATCATTTCTTGAATGAACATAAGTTTTCACAAAATTTTATGAACAAGCACCTTTGGGCACTCACTCTATAAAACTTCAAGTTAAAAAAAAAAGTAATAGGAATAAGGCATAACTTATCAGATCTTTGTCAATTCTTTGATGACTGAATAGGTGATGAGTAGGATACGTTCTTCTAAGAGCAGCGTTTCTCAATTCTGATTGAAGAGCTTAAAAAACATACCCACACCCTGGCCACACCCTAGATTAATTAGATCAGAGTGTTTGAGGGTGGGGCCGTGACATCTGGGTTGTATCAGCCCCTAAGGATTCTAACGTGCAGCAGAATTGAGAACCAATGACCCAGAGGGAACTGGGTTAAAAAAAAAAAAAAGGTTAAAGCACTTGAGAAATCACTGTTATCTGTCTTACTTTGACCGTAAACAGCAGTGTGCTGGAGCTGTGTGAACCAGCTCTAGACAGCCCACTGTTAAATATTCAGAAATTCAAGGGGTTGGTTAACATCACTCTGGTGTTTGAAATCAGCCATGGTGGGAGCATATATACTATGGAAATCAGCAAACACTGATTTTTTTTCTCCCCCAGAGAGCCAGTTGTTAACCATATACCAGCACATCACTGATTACAAGACTTGAGGGTTCCAAACACCTGAAAATAGAAGGGAATACAAAAAAGTTATTTAAGTCCATTTTGTATGTTGACAGAATGGTCAATAGCTTGGGCTCTAAACAAACCTTAGTTTCCTTCTAAGTAAAATGGTGAAGATAGTAATATCTGCCTTTTTCAGTTGTCATGAGGATTAAATAGAAGAACAAATGTAAGGCATTTAACTTAATACCTGGTATAGGGTGAGCACTCAATAAACATTAGCAATTATTACAGTTTTATTACGTGGAGTGTTGAACATGGTTTCCTGGACAGTGGAACAGTAATTAAAAACTCTTGATTAAAAAAATAACAAATAGCATTAACTAATTAGTCACAAAGGAGCCCCGGTGGTTAAAAGTTATGGTTGCTAGCCAAAAATTCAGCAGTTCGAATCCACCAGCTACTCCTTGGAAACCCTATGGAGCAGTTCTGCTCTGTCCTATAGGGTCACTATGAGTTGCAATCAACTTGACAGCAACAGGAGTTAGTCACAAAAGAGGAAAAACAAACGATCAATAAACACGTGAAAAAAAATCCCAAAGATGAAGTCTGAGGGAAGTATGAATATTCTTTTTTTCTTTGTATGCAACTTAATTATTCTGTCTGGATACTTTGAGGATTTTTCTCTTCTCCATTCTGATTAAAAAAATCTGAGGATATATTCAAGGTGTGAATTACTTCTCATTTATAGGATATTTACAATGTATACCCTCTTCTTCCAGTTTGGCTTTTTTTGTTAAACTTATGGGCTGTGTTAAAATCCTTCTTTTTCTCATCCTTTTCCCTTTTTATTGCATCTCATTTACTCTCATTCCACACCTGTTCTTTCTTTACAGTCTTCTGCTCATATTTCATTACTGTTGAAACAGCTTGTGTTTTCAGAAGAATAACCTTCTTAACATTCTATTTCTTAAAGTAGTTTCTGGAGTCTGTTCTTTTTCTGAAAGTTCAGTATAATCCCTTTTCCGTCGCTTTAATATTCCCTCTCTCTTTTTCTAAATTATGCAGTCATTGAAAGAAAGTATAATTACAAAGTTTATGTAGAAACATGGGCAGCATTATTATAGAAAGGGAATAAAATGACATAAACAATGATTGCAGGCTTATACATAAAAGTCTCTGATGAAAATATCTTAAAAGTTTACACAAAAAGAATTGAGAATCAAAATGGTTCACTAGAAAAGAAGGCAGTATGGAAGGAAACAGGGGAGAAAAAAAGGTATAAGACACACAGAAAACAAACAACAAAGTGGCAGAAGTCCTTCCTTATCAAGAAATGCTATACATATGAGGTAATGTTGTTTAGCCACGGGAATAAGTGAAGCTCTGATATGTTCTATGACATGGGGCAAGCTGGAGAGCATTGTGCTAAGTGAAATAAGGCAGATGGGGGTGAGGTGGGGGAACAGAGGACAAATATAGTATGATCTCACTTAAGCGAAATATCAAGAATAGGCATATACAGAGAGACAAAAGTAGATCAAAATAGATCAGTGGTTTCCAGGGGTTGGGGGAGGTAGGAATGGTGAGTTACTGTCGAATGGATGCTGATTTTCTGTTTCAGGTGACACAAATGTTTTGAAGGTGGATAGTGAACACTGTGAATGTCATTAGTGTCATCTGATTTAGAAAATAATATTGGAATCATTATTCCCTGTCCTTGAGCATAGAGAATGTGATTCAGCTGGAGTTGGGCTCACAAGGACTCACAAGGACACATCACCTGGGCCCTGAGATAAAGACAATAGATAGAATAATCTTGGAAAATATCTTTTATGGAATCTTTCACATAAGCCAGAACACAAAAGACTTCCCACTCTTATCTTTTTCTATTAGCATTTAGTGAATAGAAATTTATTGGATCAATGAGGACCCTCCTGATTGTCCTCACTGAAACCTGTATCAATGATTGTTGAGAGGGGCAATTCCAAATGTAAGATCACGGTTTCTAGCCAGTCTTCGAAAAGGTGAAGCTTTCAATGGTTTTGCCCACTTTGTGGTGTTAATATGTACTGGTGACTGTGTAATAGTCTCTGGACTCCAGCTGTGGCAGCATGCTTATCAGCTTTCCCATTCTTGCTTATTCCATAATGTTCCCTGGACTCAGGCAGACATGGCTGTGGCAGCATGCTTGTCCTTTTTCCCATTCCTGCTTACTCTGTAATAGTTCCTTGGATTTGGGCAGACGTTAGCTCTGGCAGCATGTTTGTCCGCTTCCCACTTTTGTCTTTTTGAATATATGCCGAATAAAACTTTCTTTTTGCTTTACTAAGCTTTGTGATTTTTTTCCCCCTAAAAACCAAACCATTTTTTCCCCTACAGCACATCAAATTGTATATTTAAAAATGGTTAAAGCGGCAAGTTTTGAGTTATATATATTTTACCACAATTGAAAAAAAAATTATGCAATCAGTTTCCTTAGAGTGGAGGGATTATGTTATCTTCATGCTTATTCCATTGCCTTTTTTTTTTTTTTTTTTAAGGTTTATTGGGTAGGGGACTTTTTTTTTTTTTTTTTTTTTTACTGTCTTTGCCCTGAAACTTCTATACCCATAGGCCCTACCTCAAACCAGATGAAGACTTCAGTGTATTTTAGGGGCATGTTTTTGACTGTTCTTTTGCCTGGCAGTCTGTGTAAGAAGGAACCAGGATGACAACAGCAGTGCTGTTAGAGTGTAAAGGTCTTCTGTTTGAGTAAAGTAATCTTTTGCATAAAAAAAAAAAAAGCAAGCCTTAGCCAAGATTCACCTTCCATCACTTTAGGTGAGTCCATGGCAACTGTTTTTGTGGAGGAAGTCACCTAAGTAATATCCTTTGATGATGACTGGGCAAAATCTCTAGTCTCCTTGGTGGATATTTGCTGTTATATTTTTATTCCTTTGAACTCTGAAGGTCAAAGAAATTCAGGAGCTATTATTTAAAAAGAAAATATTCCTGGGTAGAATTACATTAAGACTTATATGAGCCCATACCTTAATTATTCATGAACACTTACTTGGGCAGCAATTTGCAAAACCAAGAAAGAAGATAATGATAATTATGGATAGCATTTATTGAACACTTACTATTGTCAGGGACTAGGCTAAGTGCTGTAGGCCTAATCTCATTTAGTCCTAACAACCACCTTTCTTTGTGAGATAGATAGTGTTATCATTCCTGGTTTACATTGTGGTTTGGAGAAATTCTAAAATGTGCTCAAGGTCAAAAGCTGGTAAGTGATAGAGTCTGGTCTCCAACTCAGGTCTGTCAGACCCTAAAATCCATACTTTCCTAGGAACCAAAGAAATTTTATAAGAATGGGAGAAGTGGGCAGGAGAGCAGTTGCTATGATGATTAGGGGGGTGAGAGGAGAGTTGGCTCTTTGCAGGGGTTTGAAGGACTGGGTGGGGCTATGCACAGCCAGAGCTCTGTTATCTGTGCTGCAGGCACAATGGGAAAGAGAGTAGCCTGGAAAAGTCTGGTCCTTGTTGCAGTGGGGTCAAGGCAAAGGACCTCAGTCCTAGAATAAAATGGTGGGAAAAGTTTTCATAGGTAGATAAAGAAGCCAGAGTTGAATAAGGGCCTAGTCAATGCATACAGCAATCACCTACTGAATGCCCATTGTATTCTGGATCCTGGGGAAAGGAAGAGAAGGAGCAAGCAAGGTTCTTAGGAAGGGCTTTCAGTTTAAGTAAGAAGAGAGACAGGTAAAGATGTAATTTTGAAACACCATGTGTCATGCTCCTTGGAAACCATATAGGGAGTAGTGGTTTGAATCCACTAGGTGCTCCTTGGAAACCCTATGGGGCAGTTCTACTCTGTCCTATAGGGTGGCTGAGTCAGAATCAACTCGATGGCTATGAGTTTGATTTTTTTGTTTTTTTATGGTGTTGCTATGAGTTAGAATCAACTCAACAGCATTGGATTTGGTTTGGTTTTTGGTAAACCCTATGCAGCACAGTTCCACTCTGACACATGGGGTCGCCATGAGTAGGAAGTGACAGGATAGTAACTGGTTTAACCAATCAAGCATACAGCAGACAGAAGGTTTATACAGGGATAAGTGAAGACACGAGATGGTCAAGGAACTGTGAGATGTTCAAGGAACTGCTCAAGGGCATGGGAGAGAAGGATTTGAGATGGGAGGTGCAGAAGCTGAGAAACAGTAGCCAGAAGCCAGGCTGCTGTGAGGGCTTTGTTTACCCAGCTAAGGAATCAGGCCTTTGTCTTGGAAAGATGTAAAGTCTTTGATGGGTTTAAACAGAGGAGTCACAGGATAGCTCTATCAAGCAACGACAGTGAATTGTTGCTGGGAGAGTCTAGAAAGTTCTGGAGAAGGAAGTTCCTGAGAAGGAAAGGAAGTGAACATTTGCTTTTTTTTTTTTCATGAAAGCTTGTAACTAACCAGGCTGGTAGAAAACAACACAGAGCTTTCTGTTCCATTTTCTCTGAAAGATGCTCACAATGAATTAAGCTGATGTGGTCCAAATTCCAACTCATTAGGATAAGTGCCTTGTCCCCCCATCTGTTCATCTAGCCTACTGACAGCTCTCAGTAACTCTTAGGCGATAATCATTACAGCTAAATGTTCAGGGTTGCTGATGTAAGCACAGGATAGTAGCTGCCAGGAACTCAAGCAATAGCACTGTTAGCCCATATTATTTCTGCTGAATCCAGGGCAGGATAGGAGAAAATCCAGAGTCAAAGGGGCTATCCAAGTTCAAGCCAGTGGTACAGTGATATGATTTACAATATTCAATTGCTTTACCACATTAGGCTTTCACATTAAGTACAGAGCTAAGTGTAGAAATCAGCTGAGCTTCAATCTGGCTAGACTAACAATTTAAGTAACAATTGAGAGAACTCTCAATTGTATTCCAGATGCCATGTAACTCTAGAAACAACGTATCGAATTGATTAAAAATCTCCACAAAAATAAAATCTATAAAGCTGGAAAATCTTTTTTTATTTTCAAGGGGATAATGCAATTTCTAAGAAAATTATGTGTTAGGTAATTGGTAAACATACCAACAAACTGGACTTTAAGATTTAAAGGGAGACTTACATTGCCATGGTGATACCCTATCTGTTTAGAAGATCTGGGTTCAAGTCCTGAATATGTCACTAATTAGATGTAAGACTTTGAACAGATTACTTAACTTCTGTAGGCCGTGTGAATTATAACTGGAAGGACCCCGTGAGACAAACTGGTTCCAGTCCCTGTATCCAGAAGGTAAGTTGTTATTTTCATTCATTATAGATCAGGAAACTATGGCACAGAAAGACGACATTTTTTGCTTTATCACTCAGGGTTCATCCAGGAAAACACGGACCTCCACTAGGCCTTTCAAACAGAGGGAATTTCATACAGAACATTGGTTATACTGGCGATAGAAAAGCTGAGAGGTTAAACAGAGGACAGGGAAGAAGGATAACACAGATATGAGACACATCAGGGAGATGCAACCACCTCTAGGGTGTAGGAACAACAGGAAGAGATGGTATTACCAAGGCCTGGAAGCTTGCGGAAGGCAGAACCACAGAGCCAGGGTCTCTGGAGGGAGCTGAGAGGAGATGGAGCCACAGTTGGGGACACCAGAGAATCAGAGGGGGTGGAGAATGATCTAATCTTCTGCCAGTGCCTTCTATTGGCCAAAACTACCTGCAAGCTAGATGTCAAGGGTGTCTAGGAATTGTAGTTCCCTAGATACAGAATGGTTTAGTGGTAGATACAGAGTGGAGGGGGGATGGTGAAGATTAGATTTAAGAGCAAACAGACAGTTGACTGGCATGCTTATTTAAATTCCAGCATCTTTAAAACAAAGGTGATCTCTAGATGGCCTTTAAGGTGTAGTGCTTAGCATAGGGCCTAATATATATATATATATATATATGTATATAACCCTGGTGGCATAGTGATTAAGAGCTATGACTGCTAACCAAAAGGTTGGCAGTTTGAATGTACCAGGCACTCACTGGAAACTCTATGGAGCAGTTCTACTCTGTCCTATAGGGTCGCTATGAGTTGAAATCGACTCCACGGCAAATGTTTTTTTTTTTTTAATATAGATATTTATACACACATAAACATACACGTGTGTGTGTGTGGAGCACTTGCTATGTGCCAGTCATTGTTCTAAGCACTTTACATGCATCAACTCATTTAGTCTTCACAGCAACCTGCAACCCTATGAGTTATTTTCCCCCATTTTTCAGCCAAGGAAACTAAGAGAGATGAAGTAACAGCAAGAAAGTGGCAGAGCCAGAATTTGAACCCAGGCAGTGTGGCTTTTGAACTACTCTCTTAACTATGGGACTGTACTGCCTTTTGCTTCAATTGGTATGACAGACACTCAGTAAACATGTAATGAATGAGTCAATGTCTAAGGTCCCTTCCATTTAAAAACCCTATTACCTTGTATCTAAACATGAGGGGAAAGTCGATTTAAAGTCAGTTACACAGTCATTTTAGCAAATCCATCCCCTATAAAGTTCATTTTTAGGCTGACGACTCTTGGGAGATTTAGCTTATCATGACTCAGTTCCCCAGAATGGTTTATTATCATCAGTACTTAAAACTATTGGTTGAAAAAATAAATATTTTACTATAAACCCAAACCTAAGCCCTTGCGGTCGAGTCAATTCTGACTCATAGCCACCCCAAAGGACAGAGTAGAACTGCCTTCACAGGGTTTCCAATGAGCAGCTGGTGGATTTGAATTGCTGACCTCTTGGTTAGCACTCGAACACTTAACCACTCTGCCACCAGGACTTTGGCCTTGGAGGCCATTAAAATGTCAAAAGGTGCAGGCCAATATCTTCCCTTCCTTATCCTTCCTCAGAAAAAATGTAAACACATTACCCATGAAACCAGCCAAACACTTTATGGAGAAGTAAAGTCTTGAGTGGAGTTTTTCTCAGACACCAGGAAATAGCCTTAATGTGCTTAATTCATATTTCTTATCCCATGCTTAAATTAAAAACAACAACAATAGCAACAAACACCCATTGCCATTGAGTTGATTCTGACTTATGGAGATCTATGTGTTACGGAGTAGAACTGTGCTCCATAGGGTTTTCTTGGCTGTAATCTTTATAGAAGCAGATCACCAGGTCTTTCTTCCGTGGTGTCCTGGCTGGGTTTGAACCATCAACCTTTAGGTTAGTAGATAAGCACAAACCATTTGTGCCACCCAAGAACCTTTAAATATATATATATATGTATGTATAACTATGCATGAGGGGAGCTATACTCATCCTCAAAGTCTTTGGGCACCAGGCATATGGTAGATAAATGAGTGAAGAGGACCAGACACACATTGCATATTAAGTCAGAAGAAATAGTCCTCATTTCTAAAAAAAATATGCCCTTCCCCACTTTTCTTAAAACACATAGCCCTCTTGGTCTATCTTCCATTTTTCCACTTTTGACAGAGATGTAGGTTCAAGAAATACGCTATTTTCCTCTTAACTCTACTATGAGACAAACAACAACAGAAACACATTGATAAATAACAACTGACACTCCATGGAGAAATAGTAGAGAGTGGTGTGGTGGTTGTTGTTAGGTACTGTCAAGAGATTCCAACTCAGGTGACCCTTAAGAACAGAGCGGAACTACCCCATCAGGTTTTCAAGGCTGTAATCTTTACAGAAACAGATCACTAGGCCTCTTCTCTGATGGAGCATCTGGTGGGTTTGAACCACTGACCCTTCTGTTAGCAGTGGAGCGCTTAACCATTGTGCCCCCAGGGCTCCTTGAGTGGTGTGGGCTAGGCTGAATTGGGCAGCCTAGCCATGACCTTCTGAGGGGAGAGTGGTTGCTCAGATTCAGCCAATTATTGTGACATAGGAATTTGGGTTCAACGTCACCAGGTTTTTCACTTTTTCAAGAGAAGCTAGAAATATAGATTTTTATGTAAAACTTTCTGGTTTTTAAATATGGCAGTCAATTTAATTGAAAACAAATATAGATAAACAAGATCCTGTGGTACTGAAGAGATCCTGGAAGCTGGTTTGCAGCCTTAGAGCAATGGTTCTGAGCCTCTGTTGTGCACCAGAATCATCAGTGGAATTTTTTTTTTTTTAATGGAATACACTTATTTAAAAAGGGGGATGGAACATATACATATGTATTGTTTGTGTGTAAAATATCTCTGGAAGGATAAATGAGAAATTAATAACATTGGCAGCTTTGTGTGAGGGATGCTGAGTCGCTGGGGGAAGAGGCAGGGGAAAGAATTGCCATGTAACCCTGTGGTATGTGTTGAGACTGAAATCATAAATGTGTGAATGTGTTACCTTCTTATATACATACAGGGCATAACAACCTCCCCTCCTCTGTCACCAAGATTTTGATTCAATAGACCTGGGGTTGGCCGTGAACATCTGATTTAAAAACAGATAACGAAACAAATCAATTCCTCATAGGTGTATTTGCCACACAGGCCTGCCTAAGAACCCCTGCTGGTGGAAATATTATTATTCTTGCTCTATTCTGCCAGACACCACACATATTTGCTGGGAGATGGTGATTTTTCCTTGATGATTGTTCTCAGGGTGGAGGAGCAGAATGTTACCATAGTCTGGATATCTGAATCCGGGTGTATTCCAGGAAAAAAGATGGGCCTTTTCACTCATTTTATTCTGGCCCTTTCCTCTGGGGTAACGTGGCTAGTTGTCACTCCAGATCCTAACCCAGAACTATATGCAACACTTCCTGTATACAGCTTGTCAGTAATGAAGATAAAGGAAGGAAAGATATTACCTGATGAAGGATTATGTAGATGAGGAAGATGTGGTGGCCCAGAGACCTCTTGGTGACCAGATCTGCCAGTGAGTAGCCTGTCCTGTAACTTATCAGCAGGAGACACAGTCCAAGCCTTGTAGGAGAACGCCTGATTAGAATCACTCCTCCAGGGGTTCTCTAGTAATGTCTGACAGCCAGTTCTGTTATTTAATAAATCCTGTTCACTTCTACTTTTCTGAGATCTTTGGGCTGTATGATGAGGACCAGAGCTCAGCCCAACATGGGAAGTGGCCCCATGGGAGGCTGTCAGGAAGTTATTGCCCAAGGTGATGGGTGGGAGACTCTGCGTTCTGATTGGTGGAAGCCCCTTACGGGCCAGAGGCTTCTTTTCTGGCAAGAGATATTTTGAATTCTCTGAGGTCCTCTTCTTAAATTCAACCATAGCCACCTGGTCACCAGGCTGTTCTTGGCAGTTGGTATCCACGATGCTGTCAAAGGTGGTGATGATGTCATCGACTTCCGAGGAGTCCTCCCCCCTGTATTGGTCCCTGCTATGATCTTTCTGATAGGCTCTCTGTTCTTCTTTCTTATTTTTGCAGAAGATTTGGTTGAGCATGCTGAACCGTCCCTCCTTTTTCTGGGGTCTATTGTTTTGGGAAGGAAGAGGTCTAGGAGGCTCTGTTCTATAGGAATATAAAATAACAGGGGTGTTATTTGAGGATAGAAAAACCAAACCCACTGCCATCAGTTAATTCCAAGTCATAGTGACCCTGTAGGACAGAGTAGAACTGCCCCAAAGGCTTTCCAAGGAGCAGCTGGTGGATTCAAACCCCTGACCTTTTGGTTAGCAGCTGAGCTCTTAACCACTCCGCACCAGGGCTCTCATGAGGATCAAAAGTGGAGACAATATCACTAGCCAAAATACAATCCCCTATTCCATCTGCTTGAGCTGGTTGTCTGAAATAATTCAAAGATATCCCAACATCTCTTGAGTCAAAGTGGATGCAAAAGAACACTCAACACTCTTTGCAACTCCCTCCCAGAGGTGGTTCCTTACCACAGGCAACTAGAACGTTTCTTACACTCCTGTTGCTCTCACAGGGGTTATCTTTTCAAAATTTACCCCAGGTTATCTGTTTTCACCAAAGGATAAACTAAGCTGAAAATAGCTTGTAGTGTTACTCTTCTCACTTTTCAAGGGCATGTCAGTAGGTAGATATGAAGGTCAAGGATTGAGTTCAGTTTCAACTAATGGAAGGAAGGTGTTGATTGCAGAGATGGGAGAGTGTGGTTTTAGGCCTTCTCTGGGAGGGATCCGACGGGATCTGGACAGAGCACTAACATTATCCATCTCAGGAACGGTATCCATTTTATGCTGTGTGTTCTTTGTTTTCCTTTCAGTTTTTACTAAATTTCCTATTGAAAAATACTTTAAAAATATATCTTAAAGGAAACCAAGGAAAAAAGTTTTGTTCTGGGTTCCAGCTGGAGAGGAAGTGGAAATGAGTTTGCCAGAGGTCGGGTGTGTCTGCAGAAGAAAAGTGAACAATGCCCAATGGGAAGGCAAACTCAATACGAAAAAGTTAGCTGTTTGACTAGCTCTTCTGTGGAGAGTTTCCCTGAAGAGCTATTCTGTTTTATTTCTTGGAAAATTCTGTGTCGTTTGCATTTGATCCCACAGTTGATTTAATGCTTTCTGCAGCATAAGTTAACAATGAAATCTGATCTGTGTACATACCCCCAAGAATCAGATTTCCACATGACTCTTTGGAGTAACATATTGTAATCTGTAATTTGAAAAACAACACCACTCTTTTTGCCTGCATACAACAGATGTTCCCCCTTGCCCCCCACAGGTCACATTGTGCATAATTGAATTTTATTCTCATGGTGTATTTTTATCTTCATTCTTTCACCTTCCAATAGGCTTTTTAAAATATTGGACACAGTTCCTGGACTCCTAATACTACCTTTGCAGGGACCCGAGAAGATCTCTAATGGTCTTTAAAGTTTCCCAGCTATAGAATATATCCTTGTGCTAATTAACACTACCTCAACAACTTCTACAATCTATCTCTTCTTCCTGTAACAGATTGTGATTTAGGTCAATGGTTCTCAAAGTGTGGTCCACTGAACACTGGAGGTGTCTCCAAGACTCTTTCAGAGAGTCCTTGAGGCCACAACTATTTTCATAATAATACCAAGATGTTATCTTTGTTTTGTACTGTGTTGCTTTTTTGTACTCATGGTACAATAGAGATGAAGGACAAAATAGTGAATGCCTTAGCACAAATCAAAGCAGTATGAATCATTTTGTTTTTACTAAAATGCACTCACAATTAAAAAAAAAATTAGTTTAACTTAATAATGTCCCTGGGGAAGTGGTAAAAATTATTAATTAAAAAAAAAATTATCCCTTGAGTATAGATCTTTTAAAACAAAACAAGAAATGCTCATAAAGCAATTCTGGTATGTACTGTAGTACAGTGGTTGTCTTGAAGCAAAGCACTTGTGCAATTGCTTGAGTTGCCAGCTGAAGTAGCCACTTTTTAAAAAATTGAACATCATTTTTGTGACTTACAAACTCAGCGGCACTGGGGTGGTAGGTTGTTTTAAACTACAATTACCCAGAATTGGGTATTTACAGAAACTTTCTCAAAAATGAACAAAGTTGAACCTCTCACTTCAAGGAAAACAACTGACAGTAATTGTTGCCAATTAGAAAAATCTAGCTTTCAAACAAAATTTATAATTTTGGAAAACTTGTAATCGCCACTGTGAACATGACAGTGAGTGGTGGTGATACTAACAAATGTGATCTGTTGGTGTCATTTAATGAAATGTGCCATTTGGGAGATCTATATAACTATTTTCCAAACGACCAGTGCAATATATTATAAAATCATGCATGGGCATAAGACACATTCAAAGGGCAAGAAGGAATTCCTGCACTGCACAAACAGTCAGCACTTGACTACTAGCTGAAAGGTTGGTGTCTTGAACCCAAACAGAGGTGCCTTGGAAGACAGGCCTGGCAATCTGCTTCTGAAAGGTCACAAGCTTGAAAACTCTATGGAGCAGTTCTACTTTGCACACATGGGGTTGCCATGAGTTGGAATCAACTCAACACCGTGCAAGACAGAGTAATAGACTTTAATGTAAAAGAGTTTATTGATACAGTGACACATTCCACCTTGTGATTAGCCTTTAGGAAACTACTAATGAAGTTTTGGTGTAGTATCAAAGAAAAAGATCCACAAGTATGTGAAAAGGCTATTGAAATACTCATTCCTTTTCCAACTACATATCTATGTGAGGCCAGGTTGTCTTTATACACTTCAATTAAAACAACATATTGCAACAGGTTGAATGCAGAAGCAGTTATGCGAATACAGCTGTCTTCTATGAAGCTAGACATTAGAGATTTGCAAAAAAAAATGTAAAACAATGTGGCTCTTTTCATTATATTACTTTTGTTTAATAAAATATGGTTATTTTAAGTCAAAAATGTTATTTATGTTAACGTGTAAATGTAATGGGTATACTGTTATTTTAAATGAATAACTAATATTTAAAAAGTTTGCCCATTTTAATTTCTAATGCTGTAAATATGGAGAAGTGTAATGTACATGAATAAAAGCTCTTTGGGGTTCTCAATAATTTTTGAGGATGTCAAAGGGTCCTGAGACCAAAAAGTTTGAGAACTGCTGATTTAGGAAAAAGGAAAAGTAAGAGGATATGGCATAAAGGAAGAAGAAAAGGCATTAACATCCAGCGAATATTAGGCTGATGGAATCAGACTTAATACCATCATTTTGCTCCACATGGTCAAAAACATTTCCATATGTGTTAGATAATGGCCAACACAAAATTAAGTTATTGCTGGTTTTCCCCAACAGCCGGGGAGGGGACTACCCTCATAGTGCTGCTTTCCCTCAAGTCTACAAATCTTTGAGAGGAAGAAAAAAGCGAGTAGCTCCTTGTGTACTCACCTGCTCTCTTGGGAGAGGAGTTTGATGCAGGCAGTGTGGCCACAGTAGAGGGCGTAGGCCAGGGGTGTGCTCTCGTTGATGTCTCGAAGGTTGCTATCCATGCCCAACTCCAGCAGTGACTGGACACATTCTGCCTTCCCTGCAGCTGCAGCCCAGTGCAGCGGGGTCCTGGGGGAACCACACGGGAAAAACACTAGCATCGGAACACGTGAATAGTATCGGTTGCTTCGCTGGCAACAGTTCCCGCCAAATATGGGGTTGCGGCAGTAAAAAACTCGTTGGGGTAGCACAAACGGTGAAGTGCTTGGCTACTGATGGAAAGGTTGGCAGTTCAAATTTGATTACAATATCAGATCACAATATTGTAATTATAGATTACAATATCAGAGGCACCTCAGAAGACAGTGCTGGTGATCTGCTTCTGAAAGGTCACAGCCTTGGAAACCCTATGGAGCAGTTCTGTTCTGCAGACGTGGGGTCACCATTGAAGAGAGTCAATTCTACGGCAAATGACAACAATAGCAGCTTATGTATGAAAATAACCAGTTGCGGTGGAGTAGATTCTGACTCATGGTGACCTCATGTGTTTCAGAGTAGAAGTGTGCCAAGCATGCTAACCAGTGGTGTGGGTTAAAGAAATTTAAACCAGGATTCCCCGTACGGAAATAGTGTGTATTAAAAAGGCTTAAGGATAATGGTGTGTATGTGTCAGAGCCTCTTTCCAACTCTAAGTATCCCCTGGCCTTTAACCTTCTCTGGCATTTCTGAGTATTCCCTAGAAGAGGAAGTACTGTGTCAAAGGGTATGTCATGGATTCAATTGTGTCCCTCAAATATGTGCATCAACTTGGTTAGGTCACGGTTCCCAGTATTGTGTGGTTGTTCTCCATTTTGTGATTGATATAATTTTCCTATGGGTTGTAAATCCTAATCTCTGCCTGTAGTTAATGAGGCAAGATTAGTTTATGTTAAAGAGGATTAGGGTGGGATGTAACACCCTTATGCAGGGCACATCCCTGATCCAATGTAAAGGAAGTTTCCCTGGGGTGTGGCCGCCTTTTATTTTACAAGAGATAAAAGGAAAGGGAAGCGAGCAGAGAGTGGGAGATCTCACACCACCAAGAAAGAAGCAGTGGGATCATAGCGTGTCCTTTGAACTTAGGGTCCCTGTGCTGAGAATCTCTTCAACCAGGGAAGAATGATGACAAGGACCTTCCTCCAGAGCCGACAGAGAGCGTAAACCTTCATCTGGAGCTGGCTCCCTGAATTTGGACTTCCAGCCTACTACACTATGAGAGAATAAACGTCTGTTTGTTAAAGCCATCCACTTGCGGCATTTCTGTTATAGCAGCACTAGATGACTAAGACAGGGTATGAACAGTTTTAGTGCTCTTTATACATAGTGCCAGACTATTGTCTCAAGTTGTCCTCCCATCAGCTGCTTCTCTCTGCCTTCCCTAATACTGAGTATTGTCATCATCTTTAAAAAACTTTTTTTTAAAACCTTTTAAAATTTGGTAGGCAAAATGATGCTTCACTGTTGTCTTTTTGCATTTCTTTAATTAATAGTGAAATTAAACTTTTGAAATATATGTTTATTTTCCATTTGATTTTCTTCATTGAAAAGTCCTTTGCACATTTATTCATGTGGTGGATCATATTTTGAGATCCTGACCTATTTACATGTTTTTCTACCCTTCTTCTTTTCCGCATTCAAGGATATGGTTGACTATTTGCTCAACCAAGGGGAGGTGAGGCAGAGGGTCAGTGAAAAGAGGAAGACCCTCAATGAGATGGATTGACACAGTGGTTGCAACAACGGGTTCAAGCATAGCAACAATTGTGAGGATGGCATAGGACTGGAGAGTGTTTCGTTCTGTTGTGCATGGGGTTGCTATGAGTCAGAACTGACTTGATGGGCACCTAACAAAAACAACAACAACAACAGGGGAGGGATGTGGCAGGATAGAAAAGAGAAATAGTGTCTTCCTGTTTCCAAAAGCCAAACCCAGACCTGGGAGCAGATTTTAAAAAGTTAAAGGCAAATACAAAGTATTTAAATGAAAATATAAAGGGAGAAGGACTTCCCCAACACGAGGAAGAGTGTCCTTCCTCAGCTGCCAAGGTAGATGTGGCAAGAGGGTGATATGAACATAAAGGACCACTAGACTCAAGAACAGAGAGGGCCAGAACCTTGCTTCCTTGGCAGAGCTACTGGAAGGTAGGGGGCAGGAAATTCCATGTGGTGTGTCTAGGCCATGGGACCCTAGGCAGCCCCCAAAGCACTGCACAGAAGCAGTTGAAAACCATCAGAGAGATCAAGGACAGAGGATAAGAGGGTCACCCTCCGCACTTGTTTCCTACATACCTTGGCAGTGTATACTCCTCCAGAGGGGCACAGGAGTGCATCATTAGTTGAACTATCAGTGGCTAAGGAATAGTTAACAGAGCATGTAAACATTTCCCAGAGACTTCCAGAAACATGTAGGGAAGAGAGCTTGATAAAAGACCCCCCCCCCCACGAAATAAATAGATAGATAAATTAATTAGTTAAAAAAAAAAAAAAGACTGCCCTTTCAGAAGACAAGTAGCGCAGTGGTTCTGCTTACTGAGTTGAGTATAAAGGGAAGTAAGACCTCATAGCCTGAAGTTTGAAATATTTAAGCCACACAGCTATTTCTAGGCTATGTGTTCTGTGCCATTATCTCAGGCTAGTATCACAATGTTTTAAATATTATAAATTTATGATGTGTTTTAATATCCAGGAGGGCTAGCTGCCCCATATTTTCCCTCTACCTCTTATGTCACTACCTTATTTTTATTCCCTTTCCACAAAAACTTTCTGTGCACTAGGAAGGAGAAGAAAGAAGGGAAGTCACAATTATTGCAAACGTGTAAAGCACTTAAACCTATGAACATTTTGAGAAATTATACCACTCACACAAGCTTACAGTTTCCACGTGAAGGCACAGCCGCGCAGTGCAGAAAATGTGAAGCAAAATGGGGTAGGGTTGGATCAGCATCCAGACGCTCGACTTGAGTATTGGAGTAGGAACTAAACTCTCCTTGAGATTTTCCTTTTGCTTTGAACTCTTACAGGAGCCCATTTGCCCTTTTTTTTTTTCTCCCCTTCGTTTTATTTTCTTCCCTGAGACCTGGGGAACTGAATTTTCTTTGTTAAATCTGTGGCAAGGTGACACGGGAAATAACCTATTCAGAGCTAGTTCTAGGAGTATTTTGAAGCAGGCAAACTTCCCCAGCCCTCCTTGCTTAAATTTCTTTCTTTCTTCTCTTTATGGATTATTTTTGTCTTTTCTCCTCATGTAACCAAAGTTCTTCCACTTTCTTACCTGTGTAGGATCAATACTTGCTCTTAGGAAAATGTCTACTTTCAATAATTTATAGTTAAATGTTAATTTAAATCATTTCATGCTAAGCATTTCCAGGTTCTGAGATGTATGTGAAACCAAAGAATTTTTTCACTATGTTAAAAAGATTTCAGGCACCAGGGAGTAGGAGGTGCTTTCTGGGGTCATCTAAAATCATGATAAAAATCAGTTGCCGTCAAGTCGATTCCAACTTATGGTAAACCCATGTGCGTCAGAGTAGAACTGTGCGCCATACAGCTTATTTTTTTTTTCTCTCTCTCTACAAAGGGTTTTAAACAGGGCTTCAAACTGTTTGGAAACCCTAGTGGCATAGTGGTTAAGAGTTATGGCCGCTAACCAAAAGGTCAGCAGTTTGAATCCTCCAGGCCCTCCATGGAAACCCTATGGGGCAGTTCTGCTCTGCCCATTAGGGTCACTATGAGTTGGAATCGACTTGAGTGCAATGGGTTTTGTTTGGTTTTCAAACTGGTTATTTTTGGTTTGGCCCCCTGCTGAGAATTTTCATTTACATGTAAGAACCTGGGGATCTTGTTAAAATGTAGACTCTGATTCAGTACATCTGGTGTGGAAAAGCAAATTCTCAGCAGGAGGTCGAACTGAAAATGACTGGTTGGAAGCCCTGGTTTTAAGAGACTTATTTTTCAGATGTAGATTACTAGCCCTTTCTTCCGAAGTGCCTGTGGGAGGTTTCTAACTTTTAATCTTTCATTTAGCAGCCAAGTGCATTAACAGACTGCACCACTCACTCAATCAATCAAAGAAACAAACAAACGACTTGTTGCGGTGGAGTTGATTCTGCTGCATGGAAACCCCAGAGACTACAAAATTAGGATAAAAAAACAAAACAAAACAAAAAAACCCAAACCCATTGCCGCTGAGTCGATTCCGACGCATAGCGACCCTATAGGACAGAGTAGAACTGCCCCATAGAGTTTCCAAGGAGCGCCTGGTGGATTTGAACTGCTTATGATAAGTAGGCAGTTAATTTTGTACTTCAATAGGAAAGGGTGAAAAATACCACATATGGTGTGGTAAGCCTTGTACTTATTTTCAATAGTCTTGTTTGTTGTTATTTCCTTCTTCTATTGCCATTGAATCAATGCCTAAACAAAACAAAGATTAGACAAGCACAATAAAAAAAAAAAAAAAAAAGTGTAGGTGAAAAGCCCTAAGCAGGGAAGAATGGGGTAGGAGTCTTCATTTAGTTACTAACTTCCTCTGAGATAGTTCTTTTTCACCTTTTGAGACTCAGCTTCCTTTTTTATGCCAATAAATTTTTAATGACTGACAAATAAAAATTGATAAGGGCCTGTTATGGATTGAATGATGTCCTCCCAAAACAGGTGTTGTGAATCCTAATTTCTATGCCTGCAGTTATAACCCCATTTGGGAATGGGTTGTCTTTGTTATGTTAATGAGACAGGATTATTGTCGGGTGTGTCTAAATAAGGGAGCCTTGGTCACTCAGGTTAAAGTGTTGGACAGCTAATCGAAAGGTCTTTGTTTCGCAACCACAAGCAGCTCCTAAGGAGAAAGATGTGGCAGTCTGCTTCCGAAAAGGTTTATAGACTTGGAAATCCTATGGGTCACCATGAGTTGGAATTGACTCACCAGCAGTGGGTTTGGTTTTGGGTTTTGGTGTCGTAATCTCTTTAGAAATATAAAAGAGATTAAACAAGTGAGAAAAGCAGAGATGGGGGAAGATTGATGTCAAGCCACATGGAGATTTCCAAGGAACCAGGAAACAAGTTGCAAAGACAAGGACCTTTCCGCAGAGCTGACAGAAAGAGACAGCCTTCTCCTAGAGCTGGCGCCCTGAATTCCCACTTCTAGACCCCTAAACTGTGAGAAAGTGAATTTCTGTTTGGTAAAGCCATCCACTTGTGGTATTTCTGTTATAGCAGTACTAAGACAGGGTCCTTCTAGTTCTACAAGGCTAATCGTTCTGAATACAAGGCCCCTATTATGCTTTTGGGTTTTTTTTTTTGGGGGGGGGTATTATGCTCTTCTCTGGAAAATAAGAACTTGTTGACTTTATGACGTAACCCAGGAATGAAGAAAAAAACAAAACCTACTGTTAGGAACAAAAGTGCATATAGCAGGAAGCTGGCATACAGAAGCCCTCTGAGAGCACTCAGAATGTTAGCAAAATGTGGAAAATCTGACAGTCCTGTAGAGTCACAGTGTTTCTCTCCCTAACAATGAGTTTTTCTGCCCAGACTAAAATAGAGCAGTTTTTATTGTCACAAGCATATGTGTAAATATTACTGGCGTTGAGGATATAGTTGTATGGGATCACTCCTTAAACATCTTTCAGATTAATCTAAGATTAATTTGGAGATGACTGGTGGTTTCCAGCACTTCCCCATGGATACCTGTCGTCCACATCCAGAGCCTGTAGATTACACTCAGGGACTCTGGCCAGTTCCTGAATGATGTCTCGGAAACCCGCTGCAGCGGCGATATGCACACATGTCTTCCCGCTCTCATCATCATAGTTGATAATAGAAGGACCCTGGTGGTGGCTCAAGATGATGGAACACAGGATTCTGTTTCCACTCTGGAAAATAGTCAAAGAAAACCCATTATGTACAAGCCAGTGCTCTTCCCTGTCTGTGTATGTTAAGAAAAAGAAGACAAGAAAAGGAAAGGAAAATACCAAATCCATACTATTCATACCTGTCAACAAATTTCCATTTTCTCAAGTGACTGCAGAGATTTTTCTCTCCCATAAGAGCTGAGTTACCTTCCATACTTAGAGAATTAAGGATGGACTTAAATGCAGATATAACTGACTGACATCAGTATTGTGGAAGGGCCACCAAGGTAAAAATTTGCTTATTAAGTCTACTTGTTTTGTTTCCACACTTGCTGTAGAGGTTGACCAGTGAGAAATTGACAGTTACCCTCAATGTTAACGAAATGATATGCTAAATACTGACTGGCGGCATGATGATGAGACCAAAATGATGCAAATGGTCCAATTGCTATAAATTCCATGAAATTCAACTGTCAAAAGTCCTTTGTGAAAGGAGGTGGATAATGAATTGTTTTGTTGTAGTGTGCTGTCCAGTTGATTCTGACTTATAGTGACGCTATATGAGAGAGTAGAACTGCCCCATAGGGTTTCCTAGGCTGTAGTCTTTACGACACCAGATCTTTTCTTCAGCGGAACTGCTGGTGGGTTCCACATGCAGACTTTTTGGGTAGCAGCTGAGTGCTTAACCATTGTGCCACTAGGGCTCCTTTCGGATAATAAATAAGTAGCTAATAAAGAAATAAATAAAACAAGTACGAGAAGGAAGGAACTTCAGGCAGTCACCTGAATTGGATTCATTTTTCCAGGTAGGTCTATACCAATTTTTTATGTTATCTCTGAATGGAGACTATTCTACAACTCTTTCTAGTAACCTATCCCAGCCTTGTTGTTGTTAGCTGCCTCCTGTTAGCTGCCATTGAGTTGCCCTTGACACAAAGGGACTCCATGCAAAAGGAACAAAACACTGCCCAGTTCTGCACCATCCCCATTTTGGGTTGAGGGTTGGACAATTGTGCATTGGCTGAGAATCGAACTCGAGTATCTCGCATGCAAAGCGAAGAATTCTACCACTGAACCGCTGAGTCACCACTGCCTTCATTGACTCAGTCTTAAAAACAAACAAACAAAAAAATACCGCTGCCTTCCAGTAAATTCAGACTCATAGTGACCTCATAGGGCAGAGTAGAACTACCCTATAGGGTTTCCAAGGCTGTAAATCTTTATGGAAGCAGACTGCCACATCTTTCTCCAGCAGAGCCACTGGTGGTTTCAAATGGCAGCACTTTTGGTTAGCAGCCGAGTACTTTAACCACTGCACCACCAGGGCTCCTCCCCAGCCTTAAAAGCCACCAGAATTGTTCCTTGAGAGTGTCCTAAATCTCTGCAGCTTGAACGAATAAATAAATACTGTGTCTATTAAACCCATATTGCTGGTGCTAAAATGCCCTTAATTGGACTGAAAAATCAAAGAACATTGCATGAGCAGTTGCAATTAAGATGATAATAAATTTCCAATGACCAATAAAGAAAATTCTGGTTTTATATCACACAATGGAAATTCTTATCTTTCATATTTCTTCAGATATTTGTAGAAAGATTATAAAACAATCCAAATAATACATTAGCATTTTTATCTTCTCAATGAGTCCATAGAAAGACTCTGTAATCCCTGGCAAAAGGTCTTATCAGTAGAATGGATGTTCCTAGGAGGCATGAAAGGAGCAGGTAAATGAAACGGGACACACGTGCTGTCGTTCTGGGTGCTGGGAGCTGGGAGCTGGCCCACTTGTCAGGCCCAGAGACTCTGGAAAAGAGAGACTCTGAAAAGGGAGCTAAATCTTTAAAATGCTGCAGTTGTCATCTATTCTAAATGCTGTTCCACAGACATCTTATGATAAATTTTCCCTTGTAAAATTTCCTTTTGGTATCCTTCATGCTGTATTATCACAGTTTAACCTTAAGGTTGGATTTTAGAATCTCTGAACCAGTTTCAAAATTCTTCTATGGAATAGCACCAATTAATTTTCCCTTTTTCTCTTCATTTTCCTCCCCCCTTTCCAGTCCTGTTTGGATAGACAAGTTAGGCAGGAAAGCTTTTAGGATATCCCATTACTCAGCTCACCGCTTTCTCCACTATGAACCATTATACAGCGAGCCCTTGAGTGTCCATCCATTGTATCAGGGGACAACAGCTGGCCCTGGGAAGAACAAGGGCCCAGGGGCACTCCAAACTCCCCACTTTGAACCCCAGGAAGAGTCCCCAGTGGATTTTAAATTTTACAACCTCAGCCTAGTTACGGAATTTGTGGAGCCAAGGGCAAAATGAAAACGTGGAGTCTGTTGTTCAAAACGCAGGAATAAGGACTATTCCTTTCCTCTGTGGTGTCTCTCTCAACCTGTCATGGTGATTTTTATTTGCTATCTAGAAGCATAGTGGTTAAGTGCCATGGCTGCTAACCAAAAGGTCAGCAGTTCAAATCTACCAGGCGCTCCTTGGAAACTCCACAGGACAGTTCTACTCTATCCTATAAGGTTGCTATGAGTCGGACTTGACTGGATGGCAGTGGGTTTGGTTGTTTTGATTCTAGAAAGTTGCACTTCCTTGGATGTGAGGACATTCACCAGGTGAGTGCAGCTTTTGCAGGTGCCCAAAGCTCCACCTTGCAACTTGGCACATGCCCCACCTTGACCCTCCTAGTATGTGTGCCCAGGCCCTTGCCAGGGGCAGAGGACAACAGTAATTGCTTGGAGGTAGGGCAAGAACCTGTCCCAAGCAGATGGGACTGTGTTAGCTGATGCTTTAAGCCCTCAGCGCATGCTCCGTTGTCCTATCAGACTTCACTTACAAAACACAAATTCAAAGATGAAATTATTGAGAATTTCAAGATGGTGACCACAGAGCATAATATCCCAAGCGTGTGGTCACATTTGAGCATGGAATCCTCTGTGGCTACACTGGTTGCTCACCCCTAAAGGTAGTCTAGCCTACAACATTTTTCCTTCTCTTTGTCTCACCTTCCCTCTTACATCCGTTTCTTTCCTCCATCCTTCCTTTGTCAACAACAGCATAAATCACTTTGATCAATTGTTTAGTTCGACAGCCCACCTGTCATCAGAAGTCAGCTACACTGACTACATTTAGGCCCTCATGCCTGCTTTCTCAACTTTGCTACGATTCTTTCCTCTTGTTAGTGTTAGCTGCCGTTGAGTCAGCCCCCGACTCAGGGCTACTCATGTACAACAGCACAAAACACTGCCCAGTCCCGGCCATCCCCATGACTGGTAGTAGTGGATCGGACTGTTGTGATCCACAGGATTCTCACTGGCTGACTTTTGGAAATAGATCACCAGGCCTTTCTTTCTAGTCTGTCTTAATCTGGAAACTCTGCTGAAACCCGTTCAGCATCATATAACACACAGCCTCTACTGTCAAATGAGTGGTGGCTGCGCATGAAGTGCAGTGGCTGGGAATTGAACTCAGGTCTTCTATATGGAAGGCGGAGTTCTACTACTAAACTGCCAATGCCTCCTTCCTTCTCTTAAAAACACAAAACCAAACCTGTTGCTCTCAAGTCGATTCTGACTCGTAGCGAACTTCCTTTACGGAAGCAGCCTGCCACATCTTTCTCCTGTAGAGTCATTGGTGGGTTCGAAACCATCAACCTTTAGGTTTGCAGCTGAGTGCTTAACCACTGTACCACCAGGGCTCCTTTCTTTACCTTAGGTACCTTAAAAAAATATCTTGATAGAGTCTAAAATAAATTTTAAATAGTCAAGAGACACTTTTATTTTTTTAAACACTAACCATTGAGAGGAGTCCTTGGGTGGTACAAACGGTTAAAGTGCTCGACTGCCAGCTGGACGTTTGGCAGTAAACCCACTCAGAGGTACCTCAGAAGACAGGCCTGGCGATCTGCTTCCAAAAGATCACAGCCTTGAAAACCCTATGGAGCAACTCTACTCTGTACCCATGGGGTCACCATGAGTTAAAATCGGCTTAGTGGCGACTGATAAACAACAACCATTGAGAAGGAAAACAGAAGCAAGAAGACTGTCAGCTCAATGAATGTGTTTTGTTTATAGTTTCCTGAAAGAGTAAAGGATTTCAGGTTGTTGAGGTGATTCAAAGGACAAAACACCCTGTCGGGGTTCTTCCTCTGTGTGGAAGAGGGAGCACCAAGCACACAGGGAAAAATAAAATGCTGCTCCTCATACTCTCTCTTCCTCCTCCTTGCCTGACCATGGGGAGGGGGCATTCGGAGTCCCTGGGTGGTGCAAACAGTTAAGCTCTCAACTACTAGATGAAAGGTTGGTAGTTTGAACCCACCCAGAGGCACCTCAGAAGACAGGCCTAGTGATTTGCTTCCAAAGGTCACAACCTTGAAAACCCTATGGAGCAGTTCTACTCTGTACACATGGGGTCACCATGAGTTGTAATCAACTCAATGGCAACTAATAACAACAACAAATTGAAATACGGGCTACTGCCAGGACCCTGAGTTGGCCTCTTCCAGGATCTTGACCAACCTTTTGGACCTTCTCTCTCTTTTTATTTATTTTATTGTACTTTAGATGGAGGTTTACAGAGCAAACTAGTTTCTCATTAAACGGTTAGTACACATGCTGTTTTATGGCATTGGTTAACAACCCCTCGACAGGTCAACGTTCTCCCTTCTCAACCTTGGGTTCCCTATTACCAGCTTTCCTGTCTGGACCTTTTCTTGAGAGCTGGACACTACTGACAGCCTCTGTGGATAAGAGAAAATAGACCCTCTATCCTCACCGTTTTTCTCCAGAATGTCTTTTGTCCTGAATTTTCCAAATAATTCATTTGACTGGCCTCAGCTTGTAGCATTATTATTTGTATTTCCATTTCCTTTATAAGAAAGTCCTTCCAGGAATAATGGTAATAGCTACACTTCCTTAGTGAACATTCTGTGCCCAGCACCATTCTAAGCATTTCCATGTACTAACTCATTTCATCAGAGTCCCTAGATTGAGCAAATGGTTAACTGCTAACCAAAGGGTTGGCGGTTTAAACCCACCCAGAGGAATACAATCCCATGAGATAGGTACTATTATTATTCCCATTTTGTAGAGGAAAAAAGGAATTAAGTAACTTGCCCGAGGTAACAGCAAAGTGGCAGAGCCAGGATGGACAGTCTGTGTGTAGAGTCCGGTCACTTAACCACTACATCAATATTTATTTGATCCTGCACATTCCTACTGGAGGAACTAAAGTGAAAACTGTTGTTGAGACTTGCAACACTAGTAGCAGTGACATGTACTTTGTTAACTGAAATTACCTTTAGAGTTAAACATTAAGGTGTCTGCAAAGCTTCTTCTAGGAGAGTTGCCATGGTATGCCCTCGCAAGGATTTGAGAGAGCCCTAGAGAGTGCTGATTTATAAGGCAAGGCCTCTGGGTCTGTGGTCTCCTAGTAACAGTACTCACTTCTTGGCATCTGGACTGGGTGTCAGCCAAAGTAAGCTCCAGGCCTGGGAGGTCAGGAAAGAGGGTCACAGAGACCAAGCATCATTGCAAGAAAAGAGATGGGGGATGATCCCCAGGTAGGCCCTTAGGAAGAATGAAGAGTAGGTTTATTTGGCAGGAATGCCATTAAATAGGGGAAGTAACAATATTGTAGGTATTCTATTCTTATGGAGCTCTAGAATTCTAGATTGGGCTTCCAGATGAGGATTGTGGATTTTGCTTATTATTATTTTTGCTGTTGTTATATTTATTTGTTTTGTTTTTGTCCATGGAGTAATGTATAAAGTTGCCATCACATACTCTGAAAACTGTTGGTAGCTATGCCAGTCCTAGCCATTTTTTCCTTACCCCTCACGAAAGAAGTGTTGGGGAAACCAGACCCATAAGAAGCCTTGCCAAGAAGAAAGTTGAATTTATGTGTGAAAAATTTGCTACAGGCAGGCTGATAAAAAACAAAAACAAAAAACAGAATCCCAATATCTTGATTGTTGACTCCCTTTATTCCCGGTGACCTTTCAAGGAGTCTTTTTGGTGAATTTAGGACTAGTTGGGTATTTGTCAGTATGTGTTTGTAGTATTAGTAGTGTTAGTTCCAATCTCCTTCCTTCTTTTAGGTGCAGGACCTGTTCTCTTCACTTGCCCCATGATGCTGGCTACGCAGAGCAGAGGCCAGGGTTTTAGATCACACATCCCTCCTAAACGGGCTGAATGGTTTTGTGATATGAGGTGACAATACTGGCCCAACATTTCAGGTGGAGCAGACTTTTAGGTTGGAATGGAGCTGGTAGAACAGTTCTACTAGTTTACTCAGTGTGAACATTTGAAAGTTGAGGGTTCTGAGCTAACCCTGGCTTTGAGTCTGGGCCATCTTCATGGGTAGTTCCTTCAGAACCAGCCTTTCTTCTAGGCCTGGACTCCAAAGACTGCTGAACCCCAAAGGCTGGGGCCAAATCCCTTAGAGAGCAAATGGAAGATAGAAATAGAGGGAGAGGACTGAGGTGTGGTGATCTTCAGCTGCTGAACTTTTTTATTTAGGTGTACTAATGGGCCTTGGAACCCTGGTGGCACAGTGGTTAAGAGGCATGAGTGCTAACCAAAAGGTCAGCAGTTCAAATCTACCAGCCACTCCCTGGAAGCCGTATCAGACAGTTCTACTCTGTCCTGTAGGGTCACTGTGAGTTAAGGTTGACTCGACGGCAACAGGTTTTCAACGGGCCTTGGAAGACAGGTCAGGCAATCTGCTTCTGAAAGGTCAAGCCTTTGAAAACTCATTGGAGCAGGTCTACCTTGCACACATCCAGTCAACTTGAGTCAGAATTTCTTCTGACAACAACTAATAATAACAACAATAATGCTTACTATGGGTGTGAAAACTCCTTTCTTGCTGAGTTAGTACATACAAAGTGTCTGGCTTCTGCTTCTAGCTGTCTGTCAAGATCAAGGTCTGCAGGCTATCTCTGCAGTTGTTCTTGCTGAAACTAGGATTGGGGATCTTTCTACTGAAATGGAACCTGGCAAAGAGTAACTGAATAAATATTTGCTGAACAATGAACACATAAATAAACAAGTGAAATAAGCCTTATGAACTATGGCAAAGCCAAACAGAATAGAATTTTACCCATAAATATATATTTTTATTTCTTTCTCTTTTCCTCATTATCTCTTGCCTTTCACTATCTTTTATCTTCTTTCTTATATATATTCACTTGTAGGAGAGTTCCTGTTTTTCCTCATTCTCCTCCACCCCCTTGCTCTCCACAAAGGAACGTTGGGGAAGCTTATTTATGAAGACCACTTCAACTTAGGTTACCCTTCAAGGTTCTAGCTTCCTAAACAGGTCAGAGACTTTACTTCCTGGCTAATGGAAGTTGTTTTCATAAACTTGATTTTCTCTTTGTTTACTCTAGGCTTATGTGGCTTTGCAACCTTTCTCTTATCAAGCAATGCATTGGGAGTCACGTGGCCTGGGTTCCTGCAAGGGCACTGTGTGCACTTGAGGAAATGACAGCTTCCCTGTGAACTAATTTCCTCCTTGTGAACTGAAGGGTTGGACTGAATGACCTCTGTGGCCCCTTCCAGCTCTGAGACTCTTTAACCTTATGAACTGGACCCACTGGTATTCGGCATTTATACTTATCCTTCCGCATTCTGAATATATTTAGAGTTTAAATATTTTTACACAATTTAAACAGTTGACCACAGATCTTGACCACTAAAGGAGAGAGAAGGATTCATTGCCATGCCAGTCTCAGACATTAGGGACTTGAAGGTTACATTCAAGAGCTCCAAGGAGTGTGTATAAAATTTCCATAACCACATACTAAATGAGTAAAGATATAATAGTTGTTTTATATTAGTGTATTTTTTTTTCCTCTTTCTATCCTCCCTTGAAACTGTGCTGAAAGAAAAACATTCCTGAGAAAGATCACAAATAAACACATTTTCTAGTGAGCAGAGGAAGGAGCTGGTGGTGAGATTTGAGGAGCATTAGGTACTTTTCCCTTTACTGACCTGCCATGGCACCTTGAATTTCTATTATTAGAAAAACTTTCTGGAATTAAAGGCATTATGCTCCTGGAAGTCTTGGTTAAATGGAAAATGTCATTGCACAGAAAGAACCGAATTAGTCACTAACCCAGTTGGCTTGAGATGGGTGTTTATTGGGCTGAATTTAAAGAACACCTTTTTGAGGACCTAAGATTCACAAGCTCTGTTCTGAGTCTTGAGAGAAAATTAGATGCTTAGCAGCTATGTGCATCATTCATTACCCTTGAGTACACAGTCTAGAAGGAAAACAAGGGTACCCCACTAATTGTAACACAAGCTCTATAGTGAGAAAGTGCTAGATGGACAACATGGAGGAGACAATTCTGAAAGGGAGCTCAACAGAGAAGGTGACAGTTAGCTGGGCTTTGAGGAATGAGAAAGAATAAGCAGAAATTCTACAGGTAGAAGAAATGGATAATATATAGGGTGTAAGAAGAAAGAAGCATTTTTGTCCAAAGGGAAGATTGTGACCAAAGGGGAGAAAGAATGAATCTTTGTGATGTGTTGGGGGAATTGTTAATATTCCATTGTGATTAGAGCAAAGACTGCATGGCTGAAGGGAAAAGGTTAGGGGGTGGATTGAGTGGGGAGAAATTGTTAATCTAGAGCGTTTCCTTTTTACCAAAAGCAGAACCCACTGACAAATTTTGAGGCAAGGACCTCGGTGATCATAAATTTTTTAGTGTAATAGCAGCTACATTAGTATATTACTTTGTGATTCGTTGAAAGAGAACTCGGTTGTGATATAACAATAGACTGGAGAGGGGAAGAATTCAAAGCAGGAATACCAGCTACCACGACTGTTCAAGTGGCAGATGATGGAAGCTTGATCTAAGGAAGTGATGGTGGGTGTGTTAAATTGTCTCCAGTTGCCCTTTTAGGTTTATGCTCCATCATTTTACACCCTGCTGTCTATCCTTTGACATCCTACGGACTGCCTCAAATGGGATGCCTTGCCCTTTGGCTTCTGGTTGGGTTTGGCCAATGGGAGACACTGAAATGAGAAGGAAGTAGGAGGAAAGAAAGATTAGGATATTTATTCCATTTTCTCTCTTCTGGGGTGCAATTTGGTAGTGACAGTTTCTTCTACCAAAGATTATAGCTAGCCTGGAGGCCTCTCCTACAATTACACTTTTTGTAGTAAAAAGTAACAGCTCTCTCCCCATGCCCTTTTAGGCTTATATATACTAATAGCAACCTGCCGTTGCTAGTCTTGAATTGTTCTTAAACCCTGCCCACACCTATGAAAATAGCTCTTTTATTGCTCCCATTCAAGTGTCATCTGTTAGCTGCTGGGACCTTGGCCTATACAGTGAGGATAGGAAGGAGACAGAGATGAGAGATATAAAGAGGTGGAATTGAGAGTTCTTGATAGCCAACTGGATGCGAAGGGTGATAACGAAGGAGTACTCATAGACCATACTGAGGTCTTTGGCTTGGGCTACTGGGAGGATGAGAATATGAAGGGAAGGAGAGATCATGGATTCAGTTTGAACATGCTGCATTTGGAGTGTCTGTGGATAGTGTGGGGGATATTTCAGTAGAGCTGGAAATTTAGGCCCAGAGTTCAAGAGAGAGATCAAAGCTTGAGTTATTGATCTGATGATCTTCTGAGCTGGATAGTAGTTGAAGCCAAAGGAGCTGATAAAAGGATTGTTGACCAAACTTTTGCAGTGTTGAGGAAGGGAGACAAAGCACAGAGAAAGAGAGAGAGAGAGAGGAGGCTGTGTAGACTCCTGATTAGTTGGTGTCATCACAGACAGGCAAGAACTCACCCCTACCAGACTGGGATTCCGAATAGGGAGATTGTGCTGTGGACAGGGGCTTTGCTCAATGTTGGAGGCCCAGGGATAGCAGAGCAGTGAGATTTCTTATTAGGATGGGATAGGGTGAAAGGGGATGGTGGGTGCATTGGAGAGGACCACCAGGTACCAATGGATCTGAGAAATGGGACCCAAAGTCAAACTCAGTTTATTTTAGAAACCCGATATTGCTTTGGTTATCTGGGTCAGATATAGAAGTTTTGTTATTTCAAAATTCTATAGACTTAAATGCAGTCTCATCGTGTGGTCCAAGAGCAAATCAGAGTGTTCAATAAAAGGAATAAATGACAATGGAAAATAGACCATTTATGCAAAAAAAAAAACAAAAAACCTTTAAAAGGAGCACAAAGCTGGTCCTGTGTTATACATGAACAAGAAGACTAAAGAAGGCAACTATAATAATATTTTCAACTAATATTTGGAATTACCCTTAGTCTTCTTTGCAGTGTAAAGGGCAGAATACACTATGTCTGAGTTTTACTGCTAAACTGCAAGGAAGGGAGAGAGTGCAGTATTCCTCCAGAGCCATGATTCTTAATCTTTTGGGGTCGTAACCGATCCTCACTGAGTAATTAAGAAAGATGTGGACTTCTTCCCCACAAAAATGTTGCAGACACACACACACTATTGCATGTGATTATAGCGGTTCTAGAAGGGACCTGTCTTGTTAATCTTTGTGCCCTCAGTGTCACGTAGTAGGTGTTCAAGAAATATTTAAGTCATTGAGTAAATAAATAAGTAAGGCATTACGCTTACAAAAAATCACGGTCAATACGCGGACATCTTAAGTAGGAGTAGGTAAGGTATTACCTATTGCTGTCAAGTTGATTCCGACTCATAGCGACCGTATAGAAAGAGTATAACTGACCCATAGAATTTCCAAGGCTATAAATCTTTACGGAAGCAGACTGTTGTATCTTTCTCCTGCAGAGCGGCTAGTAAATGGGTTCAAACCCCTGACCTTTTAGTTAGCAGCCAAGCTCTTAATTACTGCCCCACCAGGACTCCTCTAGATAAGGTATTGTTGTTAGGTACTGTCGAGTTGGTTCTGACTCATAGTGACCCTATTTACAACAGAATGAAACACTGCCTGGCCCTGAACCATGCCCAAAATTGTGGTTATGCTTGATTGAGCCCATTGTTGCAGCCACTGTGTCAATCCATCTCGTTGAGGGTCTTCCTCTCTTTTGCTGACCCTGTAGTTTGCCAAGCATGATGTCCTTCTCCAGGGACTGATCTCCCCTGACAACATGTCCAAAGTATGCAAGATGCATTCTTGAGAGCCTTGCTTCTAAGTAGCATTCTGGTTGTACTTCCTCCAAGACAGATTTGTTTGTTCTTTTGGCAGTCCATGGTATAGTCAATAGTCTTCGCCAATATCACAATTCAAAGGTGTCAATTTTTCTTCGATTTTCCTTATTCATTGTCCAGCTTTTGTACCCCTGGGGGGTGATTGAAAACACCATGGCTTGAGTCAGGCCAACATCAGTCCTCAAGATGACGTCTTTGCTTTTCAACACTTAAAAAAGATCCCTTGCAGCCTATTTGCCCAATGCAATGCGTGTTTTGATTTCTTGACTGCTGCTTCCATGGGTATTGATTGTGGATCCTTGATAACCTCAATCTTTTCTCCATTTATCATGATGTTGCTTATTGGTCCATTTGTGAGCGTTTTTGTTTTCTTTATGTTGGGGTGTAATCCATGCTGAAGACTATGGTCTTTGATCTTCTTCAGTAAGTGCTTCAACTCCTCTTCACTTTCAGCAAGCAAGGTTGTGTCATATGTGTGTCGCAGGTTATTAATGAGTCTTCCTCCAATCCTGATGCCCTGTTCTTCATATAGTCCAGCTTCTCAGATTATTTGCTCAGTATACAGATTGAAGAGGTATGGTGAAAGGATACAACCCTGACACATACCTTTCCTGACTTTAAACCATGCAGTATCACCTTGTTCTGTCCAAACAACTGTCTCTTGATCTACGTACAGGTTCCTCATGAGCACAATTAAGTGTTCTGGAATTCCTATTTTTCACAATTTTATACATGTGTTAGGAATTAGCATCCATTAACGGGAATTTGGAGCCCAGGTGGCACAGTGATTTAGAGCATGGCTGCTAATCAAAAGATCAGTAGTTCAAAGCTACCAGCCACTGCTTGGAAACACTATGGGGAAGTTCTACTCTGTCCTATAGAGTCAATATAAGTCAGAATTGACTCAACAGGGTTTAGTTTTGGGAATGTGAATTCATTTATCATAGTGGCTCTCAATCCTAGCTATTCAGTACAATCTCCGGAGAGGAGGAGGAACTTTAAAAAATACTGATGCCTGGGCCCCATTCAGACCAAATGAATCAGAATCTAAGGGTGTAGACCCTGGGAATCAGTATAGTTTAAAAGCTCTAATGTGATTCCAATGCGTAGACAGGGTTGAGAATCATTGTAGCCAGCTAAAACCTGTATGACTTCTTAGGGAGAAAGAATATGAAGACATGGTATTACGGATTGAATTGTGTTCCTCCCAAAAAATGTTTGTCAGCTTGGCTAGTCCATGATTCCCAGCATTGTGTGGCTGTCCACTGTCTTAGTCATCTAGTGTTGCTGTAACAGAAATACCACGAGTGGATGATTTTAACAAACAAAAATTTATTCAAATTCAAACAGAATTTAGTCCAAATTCAGGGTGTCAGCTCCAGGGGAAGACTTTCTCTGTTGGCTCTGGAGGAAGATCCTTGCCATCAGTCCTCCCCTGAACTAGGAACTTCTCTGCACAGGAACCTCAGGTCCAAAGGATGCTGCTTTCTTGGTGGTATGAGCTCCCTATATCGCTCTGCTTGCTTCTCTCTTTTATATCTTCAAAAGAGATTGGCTTAAAACACAATCTAATCTTGTAGATCTCATGAATATAACTGCCAATAATCCATCTCATTAACATCATAGTGATAGGATTAACAACACATACGAAAATCATATCAGATGACAAAATGGTGGACAATCACATAATAGTGGGCATCATGGCATAGCCAAATTGACAGATATTTTGGTAGGACACAATTCAATCAATGACATCCACCATTTTGTCATCAGTTGTGATTTTTCCTATATGTTGTAAATCCTACCTCTATGATGTTAATGAAGTGGAATTATTGGCAGTTATGTTAATGAGGCAAGACTCAATCTACAAGATTAGGTTGTGTCTTAAACCAATCTCTTTTGAGATATAAAAGAAGCAAGCAGAGAGACATGGGGACCTCATACCACTGAGGAAGTAGAGGTGGGAGCACCCATTCTTTGGACCTGGGGTCCTGCGCTGAGAAGTTCCTAGAGTAAGGGAAGATTGATGACAAGACCTTTCCCCCACAGCTGACAGAGAGAGAAAGCCCTGTCATGGAGCTGGCACCCTGAATTCAGACTTCTAGCCTCCTAGACGGTGAAAGAATAAATTTATCTTTAACAAAATCATCCACTTGCGGTATTTCTGTTATAGTGGCACTAGATAACTAAGATACATGGTATGATAGCTAAGTTTTCATGGAGGAAATCAGGAACCATAATCAAAATGTGTAATCTCTTCCGATTACACAGCCTACTAAGCAGCACTTTCACATGAATGGTGCCATTCAAACCTCAAAGATTCACTGATAGTTAAGCCAAGCAAGTATTAATGACTTTCCTCAGATCAAACCCAGATCTTTCATTGCAAATTCAGAGTTTCTGAGTTTGGTATGTTCTTCTTATGACTTTACCAAAATGCCTCTTGGAGGGAGGATAAGAACAGGGAGTTCCCACCCTTGGAGAGCCCAACTCAGAAGGTCTGGAGTGGGGTCTGGGAAATCTGTAGTTGTACAAGCATTGCCAGTAACTCTGTTACAAGGCCAGGCTTGGAACCTTTGGCCTACAGCACTAGCTCTAGATTAAGGGTGTGATGGAGAAAGGGGGAGCAGAGAAGACATGTCAGTCAGAATTACCTAGGGAGAGTTTTCAGAATACACCCACATTGGCCTCTCCCAGATGTATGGACTCGGAATGCAGCACTGATGAAGGTAATTATACAATAAAGCCTTGACTCTGATGCTACCCTCACCTCAGCAGGGAACCAAGACACATGGGGCTCTTCTTGGGAGTCCAGCTAGGTTGTACTGGGGATGCTGCTATAGTAGTGACCTCTGACCAACCAGAGGGTAGCAACAGGGGACTGGGCCTGCACAGAGATTTGCAGTGATGGGGGCAGGGAAGGTGATTACGTAGGGTGTTCAGGACAGGTTGAGACAGCAAAAACAAGATTTGCCCAGGGCTGGCCCTGGTAAAGAGTAGCTGAAGCCAAAGTTGAAGGGACAAAAACAGAGCAGTTTCCAAATGGCTTCTGTTTTCCCCTCACATTAGACACATGTGTCAACCCTGAAAGTCCCAGGTGCCTGCCTCTGCTGTGCTTGGCACGTGAAAACACTTGAGCAAAACCACTGTCAACATGGGCAGAAACTACTCCCCCCAGGAGCTTGGCAGCAGTTCAGAAAGGACGTCTCTGCTGGGCTGATGAAATAAACGGTGGTCATGCCTATGCTAAAGCCATCCAAAGGAAGAGTGGGCCAGTGTGTTTGTTGAAAAGATGCACACCACTGCTCTCCCCTGAAGAAAGGAGTAGATAACTTTTAGTTAATAATTCCCCTTGTAAATAGAAAGCACTTCAATGCATGGTAGCTACTATCATTCTTTGACCTTATTCTAAGTTTTACCCTCTTTGGACTATCGATTTCTTGGGGTTATTCTGATTTCTTAGGTTGTGTATACTGACATAGACTCCCTTCTGTAACAGGGTTGTAGGATAACAAGCCACTATTTTCATTTTTCAGCACAGAATTCAGGATCAGCTGCACTGGCCCTGCTTTGGAGGATTTGGAAGGAAGGAGAGGGTCACAGTCCAGAGACTTTGAAGGGATTTTCCCAGTGATTCTTAGAAGATTTGTCCTGGGACACTGTGAGCCAGTAGCAAACATTATAATGGAGAAAGAGCAAGAGCGAGAGTGAGAGGGGTGTGTGTGTGTGTGTGTGTGTGTGTGTGTGTGTAAGAGCCAGCGAGGCAGGCTTCACCTGATATTCTAGAACTACTCCTCTCTGTATCTTGACAGGATTTCTTTTCTACAAGTCCTCCAAAGTGCAGGCTTGCTGTTGCCCCATCAGGATATGAAAGAGGGGAAGAAGGGCAGAGTGAATCTTACTTGCTCTCTCATACTTAAAATTTCCAAATCAAAGCCTTGTACTTTGATAATTTCATCCTTCATGCCTTACATAACTCGGAGAATTGTTAACACTGCTTTACACCATTTAATCTGGTCAGTTTCTCACCTGGACTGCCCAGTGGAGAGCTGTTTTAAAGTCTTTATCCACAAGGGTGGGGTCTGCCCCCTTCTTCAGCAGCATTTGGGTGTGTTGAGGCTGGTTGTGGAAAGCTGCCCAGTGGAGTGGTGTCATTCCCTACAAAACCACAATTGGAGAGAGCAGAGATGAGCACAGGCTATCAGGAAGGAAACAAGGTCACAACTTGCTCACATCTGGGGCCATCACCAGATAGCTGCTGCTCCTTAGTTTGTTTGTTCATTCATTCATTCAACAGATATTTATTAAGCTTCTGCTTTTTTCAAAGCCTGTAGGTGTTAAGAGCTCTGGTGGTACAGTGGTTAAGAGTTTAGGCTGCTAACCAAAAGTTTGGCAGTTTGAATCCACCAGCTACTCCTTGGAAACCCCATAGGGCAGTTCTATTCTGTCCTATAGGGTCGCTATGAGTAAGAATGCACTGGAAGGCAATGGTTTAAAAAATTTTTTTAAATAGGTATTGAGGATACAATAGTGAATAAGATAAACAAGATCCTTGCCTCATATTCTAGTAGAGGCAGTTAATAAATGCATAGGAATGAGCCAAATGATTTTGCAGATTGATAAATGCTGTGAAGGACTCCTGCAGGGTGCTATGATAGAGAGTAACTACAGGGCAGGGGGCTGCTCTAGATAGGCTTCTGTGATAAGAGCTGAAGAAAAAGTGTTCTAGGCAGGGCTAGAAATGGTTCAGTCAATGCCGATGAAGTGAAACCAAAACAGACTTGAATTTTTAAAATTTGGGTGATCTGGAATCATAATCAGAATGGGAAGAATTATGGGTTGAAGCCCTGGAATGGGAGATTTGGAAGAGATGTAGTGAGCACCTTCAGGAGCCTGATGCATGAGACTGGATTATTGCCAGGACTGAGGAGAGTGACACACATTCAAAGCAGCACAGATGGCCACCATCTTTGAGGGGGCACCCTTGTTTCTGACTTTGCACAAAATCTGACGGGGAAGAGATTTGGTTGCTACGTAATGTGGATGAAGCCCTTGTTTTTCAAGAGGCAGATTAAGTTTCCTGCAGGGCTTTGACCTGTAATTTTTCCCATTCTGGTTGTGGTCCTGGTTCAGCCAAATTAAAAAAATTCAAGTCTGTTCTGGTTTTATGTGCCCGGCCATGATTGGACCAGGAAGAACCAGTTGGAATTCCTGGTTCCAGGCAAAGGGAACAGCAATTACCAGTCATGAAGGCATGGAAAGGTATGTCCAAGGAAGGCACCTGTGACTGGGATCACACTAAAATGTAACCTCCCTCCACGAGGGCAGGGACTTCGTTTTACCACTGTATCCCCAGCTTCTAGAACAGAAGATAGGTAAATAGCTGTTGAATGAATAAATGAATGAAATGGGAGAGGAAAAGAGGAATATGAGGGGAAGAGTGAGAGAGAGAGAGGCAGAGGTTGATCCCAGGAGTATGGGATGGGAAAACCAACCCTGTTTAAGGCCAGTCAAGCCAATCAAACCCATGGCTGTCAAGTCAATTTCAGCTCGTAGTGACCCCATGTGACAGGGCAGAGCTGCCCCATACAGTGGCATAGAGAACTGCTTCTTTACAGAAGCAGACTGCCACGCATTTCTCCCGTGGAGTGATTGGTGTGTTCAAACCACTGGCCTTTCGATTAGCAGCTGAGTGCTTAATCACTGCACCACCAGGACTTCTTCTCTATAGGCATTTGGGTTTTATCCTAAATTCAACAAAATGCTGAAGGATTTAAAGCTGACATGATCCGATTTACATTGTTTAAAAGAAATAACTCCATGGCAGCTTGGAGAACAGATCTGAATGACTCCGCACTGGTGACTCCCCACTTCTTTCAGGGCTTAAGGTCACACACCTTAGGCAAAATTTAATGATAAAATGGAAAAAGGTGATCCAAGAGATGGGCTCTCTTCCTTGCCCAGTCCTCTCAATTACAGGAAGTATATCTAAGTTGACTGCTGCTTAAGATGCCTCGTAAAGATCTGTAGTCTGTTGGAGACAAACAGTGTGGGCAGCTTTATGTTATCCCTGCAGATAACATAAAGATAGGCATCACTAAACTGGCCTTCCTTATTTTATCCAAGATGAGCTAAGTGAAGGAGATAGGCCTCAGCCTAGTTGGGAATGCAGTGATAAAAGTTCAGAGCTAATATTTATTGAGGCTGAGACTTCTGTGAGTTCCAATATGTATTCTCATTTAATCCTCCAAACGACCTTCTGGATTAAGTACTGTGGAGAAGCCTGCTCTGTGTCCATCAAAGTCCATTTCCTCTTCCTCCAGAGCACACAGCAAGACTACATTCCCAGCCTCCGTGCAGTTAGGTGTGGCGACATGACTGAGTTCTGACCACTGACATGTGGACGGAAAGGATGGAAGCCACAGGCAGAGAGGCCTGGTCTATAAAACAAAACCCCTCCTGTCTGTCCCTCCTCCATGCCTTTTTTCCTTCCTCATTTGTCAGCTGAATGCAGAGGAGGACAAGGCTGTAGAAGATGCTGGAACCATGTGATTGAAACAACCTGGGTTCCTGATTAGTGAGGCAGAAGAGGACCACTCCGCCAGTCAGTTTTGCATTATCATACTAGTGAGAAATAAGCTTTCATTATGTCAGGCCACTGAGATTTTGAGTTGTTTAATATAGCAGTTAGCCAGGTCTCCATCTTATAGAAAAGGAAGCTGAGTTCTAGAAAAGTTCCCAAGGCTATAAATGAGCACAGAACTGAATCTAGGGTTTGAGGTTTGTGTGGCATTTGGATTTTGTCAAGTGAGACTGAGATTTAAATGTTAAATTCCCTTTGACCAATTCCGTATTTTAAACCATTTAATTAAGGTCTGTTTTCAAGCTTCAAGTTTCAAATGCTATATAACGCCAAACCTCCTGAGATACTTTTAGAGGATATTTCAAGAAATTGGCCACATACGGAAAGGAATGTGGGTCAAAAAGGAGTGGAACTTTTTGTTCTTATCCGGATAGCTGAATATTTACTTGGGATTCAGAATAGCTCAGTGTATTTCAATAGGTCCTTTTCCTTTTTTAATTTGGCCCACTGGGTTAGAAATCTGAACTCAAGGGAAGTAGATTCATTTTACTATTAATGAATTAACTTTTTCCCACGTTTGAATCCATTTGCTTCAGAGTCATTGACTTTATCAAGAAACGCCACCAGTATTCAGGGTTAACAACACTAAGTCAATGTTGAAGCCACTGGAGTCTAAGCTTCATGAGGGCAGGGCTCTTGTCTGCCTGTCTCAATCCCTAGAGCCTAGACAAGGGCCAGGCACATTGTAGATGCTAAGTAAACATATATTGAATTAACATATATTTATTAACTGAATAAATAAATGACTTCTTACTTTTTTTTTTTTTTTTTAATAAAACTTGACTGCTTTTTGAAATCACACACAAGGAGGAAAAGCAGAACGTGACTTTTCCTTTATAGAGAATGAACTTCTCTGATAGGATCATTGTTACCAACTCATCAATTGAAACCTATTAGAATTTTTGACAAGTGCTCCAAATTATCTTGTCTTTTGTACTTCTGTCAAAAGGAGAGGTAGATAGCAGGAGATACTCTCTAGGAATGTGAGATATTCAGTGTGAAAATGTGGCTGTGAAATTAAACTGCGGTTATGTAATGTTAATTCTTATCTCCTAAACACAGTTGCTAGGCTTCAAGAATTTTTCTCTTAAAAATAAAACGGCCCCTCCCCCCCACACACACACATGCACACGCACACGCACACGCACACGCACACGCACACTCACACACACACACACAAATCTAACTTCTGCATATTTTGGCAAAGGAGTAGGGCAGGGAGATGCATTAACATTTTTTTTATGAACCTACCTGGTGCCAAGAGCTTTATATATGTTATCTCATTGAATCTTTACAGCAGTCCTCAGGGGTAGGTATTTTAAGGCTCCTTTTACAGGTGAGGAAACTGAAACAAGGGCAAGTTAAGTAACTTGCCTAAGGCCATTCATTGACTAAATATGAGTCCAAGTCTCTAACTTTGGAGAAAAATGCTCTATCCATATTGTTATACTTGTAGACTTTCATTTTGAGAATTAACTCGAATGCTGGAAAAATCTTTTCTTTGTGATTCAGGGTTTTCTCACTTCCTAGAATGACTATTCTCACAATCGTAAGGGTTGCCATCGTATGTTATTATTTCTTTCATTTGGCATCGCTTCTAGGCTCTTCCTAAAAGTGCAGCTGGCAAATACTTATTTTTGTAAGGTATTGAATTATACATACATTGTCCTCCTGTCCCACTCCTCTTCCCCTGGAATCTGGGAGCACTACTAGAAATAACTGACTGTCCTCTAAATGGCCCCAAATAAAGCTCTGAATTAGTTCTCAAAAGAATTTCATAATATAAACAGGTTGCCAACCTTCACTCAAGTCAGAGGAAATTTCCTGTTGCTATTTTTTTCAATTGGGCTAATGAGAAATAAAAACAAATCCTCTTACAGTTAGTAATATGAAAACCAAAACTTTTGAAGTCAGCTGAAGTTCAGCTCTTGTGTATTGCATGATACACTTTATTTGGAAACTTTTTCTTACAACTGCCTCTTTCTCCTTCCTTCAGCTTCTGTTGAGCTGCAGGCATTGCAGTAGTTCTGTTTTGCTGAGATTCTGATGACTATTTAAGGGACATTCTTCAAGCTTGGAAACTGACATCTGTCCTGAGCAGTGACAGAGATCACTACTAAGCTGTGATGCACTTAAACAGAGGGGCTGGGGGCATATTCATCATGGTATGCCCCACTGTGCTGAGCATACATACTAAGGGCTCCAGAAATATTCACTGGATGAATTAATTAGTGAATTGAAAATTATCAAGAATGCCTTGGACTCAGGGAGTATAGCATATCAGAGTCTGTTGGGTGAAAGACAATTATACCTGAACTGTGAAGACCTTTCTTACCAGCTGTTTCCTTATAGTTCGTTGAAGACTCAACTGGGCCTTCAAAGCATCTAAGGACTACAAGCCACCTGAAGACATGTTGCAACAAATACCTACATGGCCCTGGTGACAGGAGAGTTCCACTTTTATGGACTGAATCATGCTCCCCGTAAATATGTGTAAGAACCCTATGTTATTTCTTTCCTAGACTCTAAACCTGTGGATATAATCCTGTTTGGAAATAGAGTTTTCTTTGCTATATTAATTAGATCATACTCAAGAAGGGTGAGTTCTAAATCTAATCACTTCTGAGTTATTTTTAGAGAGCAGATTAGATACAGAGATACCACATACAAGGGAAAACAGAAGACGTGCGGATTGTCTACAAGCAAAGGAACCAAGGATCACCTGGTGCTCCGACAAAGAAGGAATTGACACAGCTGAGATCTTGATTTGTATTTTTAGCTTCCAGAACTGTGAGAAAAAAAAGTTTCTGTTTTTTAAAGCCACCCACTTGTGGTACCTGTGTTACAGCAGCACTAGGTAACTAAGACATCTACTTTTTGGAAAAGCAAAAAATATTGGCCCAAAGAGTAAAGAGTAACTCACATTCAGCCAAGAAAATAAGATCTCCAAAAGATTTTGAAGGGAAATGTTAAGTTTTAGGTAACTTTGGATCCATTTTGAGTTTGCTAACAGAGTTAAATCTATGTGGTAACTGCTGGGTGCACAGTAGGGTTGCTTTGGAACAGCACCCTTCTGCAGATGAGTAATTCTGCGCCTTGAGCCTGTGCCACCACAATTTCAGTTAAAGGCTTACCAGTCTCATGAGCTTCTCAGAACTTTTTTTTTTTTTCCCCCAAAACCCCCTGTAGCTTTTGTGTTTTCTGAAGCAGAAATCTGATTTAGTGCTTAGCAGGTTTCATGTTTCAGAACTGTTTTTTTAGAATGGCTCCAGCCGATACTGGAAGACACAAAGGAAGAAATGTTGGCTTGGTGCATCCATCGCCTTGGTGAAGTGGGGGCTAGAATTTTAGCAGGTGGCTGAGAAACCAGCAAAACAATTCTAGATAAGAGGTTCACAGGAGTCCAGCTTGGGTCTTGTTGATTTTTTAAGACTCACATACTATTCATTCCCCAACCGCATAGGTCCACCTGGGTAAAAGTTATAGATGGTCTGCCCTAGACAAAAAATTGGAACAAGTGATGTACTTTAAGAGATTTTTAAAAGAGTGGGTGGTGTCAGAAGTGTAGTCGTTCAGCTGTGTTCTTTTATTTTTATTTGAGAAAAAACTTTATAGTCATTGATCAGAAAAATTGGTAAATTAATTCATTGTCTTTGTTTTGGAGTTTCTAATCTGGTTAGATAAACAGTACACATCACACGGCCAAAAATTATAATCATAGACCAAAAATAATCTAAGGTTGGATTTTAGGGCAACGAGAATAATTACTACTAATAATTATACCTTTAAAAGCTCCCACTTTCTCCCTATAATAATTATCAAAATAATGTATTTGACATAAAAAAATAAAATTCTTGGGAATGGAGGTTTTCATAATTTGAATGAAACACAAGTACAAGGAAAGAAATAAAATGAACTTGGGTCATAGGAGTACAGAAGCGCATTCTAACAAGAACAAGCTTATAAAACAAAGTCTTTAGAACAGGGGCCTAAGTTGTTATAATATTTCTTTTTTTTTTTTTTTTAAAACAAAACAGAACGTCTATACTCTTCACTAAATGGCAAGCTCTGTTAGAGCAGGGACCAAGCCTGCAGGAGACATGGATGGTGCTTAATAAATATCTGTTGAATGAAGAAAATGTTTTGTTTTGTTTCCAAGTAGATCACCTTAAAAGGTTATATTCCACTCAGGCTGCTGTTGCTCAAAATGTTTTTGGAAGATTTGTTTCAAAATTACCTCTACAGCAGGGGTTCTTTTCCATGGATGAGACTTATGTGTTATGTGTACTTGGCTCGGAGAAATAAATTACATCCGTATGTTCTCTGTCTTCTAACTGAAATTTAGCATCTTCTTCAATTACGAAAATAGAGGACAACTCACATCAGTACTAGTGGTACCTATGACTTTGCTACCAATATAAATCACAGATATATTCATATCACATTAGTGATTGCAGTGGGTGGGTTAGTTATTGCAAAATCTCAAAATACTGTTTACATGTATGACTACTTCAGAACTACAGTAGTTATTGGACCTAACACTAAATCTTCTTATTTAATGAACTAAAAAACAAACAAACAAAAAAAACCTTGTATACAGTATTACTATATGACAAATTTGTTTTTAAAAGATATTTTGGTAACTATATTTCCATATAATTGCTTTTTTTGGTAGTCCTATGTATTTTACTTCATGTAATCTCAAGCATTATTCTGAGAAGGGGTCCATAGACTTCACCAGCATGCTAAAGGTGCCCATGTCACAAAAAAGGATAAGGACAACTGCTCTATAGTCTACAATATATTTTCTGAGGATCCTAAGTGGTACGAAATCTTATTTTTTGAGAGTAGATTTTGAAAATAACTAAAAATCACCTGGAGCCAAATCTGGTGAATAAAGTGGGTAATTGAGCTGAGCCAACAAAACAAAGGCCATAAAATTATATTGTTTTTTCTTGAATTTAATTTAACATCTTCATCTGAGCTTCTGCTATGTGCAAGTTACTGAGCAAGAGTCTAGGATCGATCCCTAGATGAAAAAGACATGGCCTGCTTCTACAAAATTATGGGGAGGAGGTAGGAGGTGAAGAGGTGAGGGTTCTTTAGTAGAGACCTTACTTCATTCCAAGGTATTAATTAAAAAAAAATTCTGGTACATTTAAAATTTTTCTTTTATTATTTTACCTTTTGCTAACTGTAAAGTAAGAATATTTCTAGAGTCAGAGATTATTTCTTTTGATCTTGCCTTTACAGTGCGTAATCTTAGCTCCTGGTTATGTTTTAGGAATGTGGTAAGTGGAATTAGTACTAAGAACTGGGTCCAAAAGTTCACATCTGTTTTTGGAACTTGGATTTATTTTCTCAAAAGTGCTGTTATACTTGAAGTTTGTATTGTCAAATAGCTCATAAAAACTACTTATATTAAAACATGCTTTTAATATAGAATGAAAATATATCCTAAATGCCATGCATAAGTGTGCTTCTCTGGAAAAATGCACAGGGTGCTCGTTGGTCAAAGCTAAAATGAGAGATCAGATTCCAGGAGTTCAGCAATTTGTTAACTCTCTGTTATGAGTCGGAATCGGCTCTACAGCAGCAGGTTTGGTTTTTGTTTTTTGTAGTTATAATGTCTCAGTGATTCTCCTAAGGTCCTGATTTAAAGAACAGAAGTGCAAAGGGCAATCTGACCCATCTGGCCTTTCCTACAGTGTTAAAGCCTGCAGTGTGGATAGCTTCAAAATAAGTCACATTATAATTAAACAATATGGTTAATGAGATAGGAAAAAACAAGATCATTGCAACAGAACAGAAAGTTTAGAAATGGATCCAAATTAAAAGAAGAAATCTTGTAACAAGCTTAAAGAAAATATAGCATAATATAACTAAGTCCTTGAGGGGTAGGGAGAGCTTTCTTTAAAAAGATACCAAAGGCAAAACAGTAGCATACAAGAATGATCATTTTCATTATATCATATTTTTAAATTTCTATACAAAAAAAGACACTGCAAGAGTTAATTTTATGTGCCAAATTGGCTGGACTGTGGTGCCTTTTATTTGGTTAAACACTAGCCAACTGTTGCAATGAAGATAGATGCAAGTGATTCACATTTAAATCAGTTGACCTTAAGCAAAGCAGAATGTCCTCCATAACGTGGGCAGGCCTTATCTCATCAGTTGAGGTCCTTAAAAACAAAAAAACTAAGGTTTCTCAAGAGAGAAGTATTCTACCCAGGGACTATAAATAGACATCCTGCCAGGATTTCCAGCCTGCTGGCCTGTGGACACAACCTCTCTTTTTCCATGTATATATATGGCTATCAATATCAGTATCTATGTAGGTCTCTGTATCTATCTATCTACCATCCATCTATCTATATCTATCTATCTGTCTGTCTATCTATCATCTATCTATCTCTTGTTGGTTCTGTTTTTCTGGAGAACACTAACACAGATTTTGATACCAAAAGTGGTTTTAGAGGAACAATCTTAAATATGTGTTTTCTGAATTGGTTCTGAGGTTTCTGAAATTAGTTTTTAAATTAGATTTAAAGGCACTAATGACTCTATTTCTAGTACTAAAAGAGGGCAGTAATAGTCCATGGTGTGATGTGGCAATAGAGATATGCAAAATATCACCGTTGGATACTCCTAATGAGATACTTATAAGAGACAAGGTTCTGGGTGACCATGTATCTGATACCTTAGAACATTTTTGTCAAACTGACGAGTATAATGACATTGTCTGGTTGCTACTGATCTCACTGGATAATGTAGGGGAAAAAAAGATGAACTCGGTGCTTCAAATTCCCGCTCAAGTGCCACATAAATGACCTGAAAGTTTCTATAAAAAAAAAAAAAAATTTTTTTTTTTTCTATACATGCCTTTAAAGAAAACTATGTTCTATAGCCACAGAACTAACATTGCTGAAAACCAAACCCAGGGTCTCATCCTATATGTGGCTGAATTATAATACAAATTGAATTCACAACCTCACAGGTGTATAGTATTAAAATGAGGGTATTGAGTGGGAAGGATGGGATCCTGCAAATTGGAATGGGGACATATGGGCAGATCCTGATGAAGCTGGCAACATGAAGCCTGTGAATTCTGCTAAATCTTCTTTGCCATCAGTAGCAGCTCTTTCATCCCTGCCTGAGGAGGTTAACCCTGGTTTGCCTGAGGAAGCTGTTATGGCCTCCTTTGAGGTATTTGCCTTGCAAGACAATGCTATTCTCCTCAGGACCTAGCACCATCAGCCCTCTTTGCTTCTAGACCTATAACTAGGTTTATACTAACGATGATAAAAAAAATTTACATTGGATGAAAAATACAGGCAGGCATTAGCAATTGGGTTCAAATGGGCTTCGGACATTCTGTGACATGAATCAAAGGGGAAGCAGCAGCATTGGGTAGGAAGTTTATTTTTTTGAGAGCCCTTGTTCTTCTGGGCCTACTTTCTGAGCTTAAAACCCAATTGATCAGAATGTTGGTGTAATAGCAGAAGGAATCTTGAAGAGATCACTTTTGCATGAAAGAGAACCGTGGACTTTTCCAATATTTACCTCATTATCTGAAAAGTTTTATAATTATCACTGTTTGAAAGATTTGTCTACTTTCATTGTTTCCACCAGCCAGGGACCTTGTTAGGTGGGGAAAAAATAAGGAACTCTCTTTGTTCAAGAGTATTAGTTCAGCTGAGGGGTGGATGGATTCAGATATTTATAAGCAGAATTCAGCTTAGGTTATGAATGACTGAATTTGCCACCTTTCCAATAAGACTAAGTTTAGGGGTGGGAGTGAGGTTGGTGAGGACAGGGTTGAAGGTGGAGGAAGTGGTTGGCAACTTGCCAGAAGTCTAGAAGTTCACAATATGCTGACATAAATTGCAATGGCTCAAGTTCCCTGCCTGGACAGAGAGTGTCCAGAGTGTGCTACCTCGTCTCTGGTTCTCCTTTTTAAAGCAGAAGTTCAAAAAAGTGCAGTCCTCTGGGGTTTTGCTTTAAACCGCTGAAGACATGGGGAGTGAAAGCAGTGTGTGATCACCAAGCCAGTCCAACCTCAGACACAGGCTGTGAAGCAGGAACTTTCTGGCGTGGAGGGTGGCCTTTCATCAGAAGGCTCAAGAAAGATGAGGAGCCCAGCCCAGGAGAAGGTTGTTAGGGGGCTTACCCTACTTTATTGTCTATGGCCAGCTGGCTTCCTTGAAAACAGTGTAATTTGGGATCTTTGGGCCCGTGAATTTTTAATGTTATCAGACTTTCTTAATGTTATCTAACATTCGTAGTGAAATGAAGCCAAACCAAGCATATACTGTATTTATGAAAAATTCCATTAAAAACCAGGTATTTAAATGAGTTTTAAGAAGCTTGTTAAATATATCAGGCTGGCTAATGAAAATTAGCACTGTTTTTAAAAGAATTAAGTAGATATAGCAATGCTAACCAAAAGGTTGGCAGTTTGAAACCACCAGTGGCTCCGCAGGAGAAAGATGTGGCAGTCTACTTCTGTACAGATTTACAGCCTTGGAAACCCTATGGGGTCGCTATGAGTCAGTATCAACTCAATCACAGTGGGTAAGTTACTCTTGGGTAGCTCTACTTACTGTCTGACCCACGCTCCCTCTAGCACTTTGTTCAAGAGTACCCAATTGTCTTTTTTGGAAGTTTTCCCCAGTATTGTCTTTGCAACATGAAGGAACCAGCAACTGTAATCATTGGGACTAATAACGTGGCAGGTGACTTAGAATTACTCTTTGTCATCTTTCACTCAAAGACAGAGCATTCGGAGCCATAGCTTGCTATCCAAATTTCTGAGCCTCAAGAACAGAGGAGAGAGAGCAATATTTATTTCTCAATAACCAGAAGAAAATCACAAATTTCAGGGGTATGAGAAATGCTTAAGTGCTTAATGCAATCAGTCCTTCCCCGTTAGAAGCTACCCATACCTAAGCAGGGGATAAATTTCTGCCTGAGAATTAATAGTGGAGACATAGGGTAAGAACACAAAACTGTGCTCCATCCCCTCCGTGCACGTTTATGAGATGACCACACCAGGAAGCACAGCCAGACAGAAATTTCCTTCTTTCCCCCTACTGCTGTCTGGGAGGGCAGGCTCACCTCATTGTCCTGATGATTAATCTCACTGAGGTTTGACTGTTGCAGCAGGACTGTTAGGAGCCTGTAAGGAAAAACAGGATAAGTGGTTCAAAAGATCAGGCAGTCGGAGTTCTTGGAGTCTGTATGAGAATGTTAGAGATGCCAGTCTGTTGAAAGCCACCAACTTGGCTGTCAAACTGAAGGCAAGGGTTCCTTCTGTTTATTCGAGAAAAAGATTCATGGAAAAGGAGCCAGTATGATTTGTTAGAAGGCGTGCAGGAGGAATACCTTTGTCTTTTCTTCTCCCACCTTCTCTCCATCTTAGTGCTCCTGGAGGGGCCAAAGGAAATGGAGCAAGTGAATCTTTAGATTCATCTTCTTCATCAGACCTATGTAAATGTTGCATGAATTTTATGATCAAAGTCCTCTCGTGCTTCTTCTTTATTCATAGAATGCTTTCAACCTACTTCACCACTAGGTACACCTGCTATGTATTTTAAATGCACAGGTTATACCAGGGGGCAGTCAGGATTTACAATTTAGCTCATTCTTTGTAAAACAAGCAAGTGTCTAAGCATAAAATGACAGTCATTGGTGTGAAACAACTATTAATGATTCTCAAGTTCAGGCCATTACCCACTTGGGCCCCACACTCAGTTGCCTGAGGTTGATACTTCATCTGTGAGAGGCAGTTGTGCATAGTGCTTAGGGGTCCAGACTCTGAAGCCAGACTGCCTGGGTTTACATCCCAGACCTGCCACTTACTAGCTCTGTGACTTCAGGCAAGTTACTTAACTTCTCAATGCCTAAGGTTCCTGTTCTGTATTATGGGGGTCATAAAAAGTGCCCACCTTATATCTCAGTGTGAGGATTAAATGGGTTAATATGCATAAAGCATTTAGAGCACACGTGGACCACAGTAAGTGTTGCTTCTAGACTGCTTAACCCTAGAAGTCTTAATCCTGGCTCCATCTCAGAATCCTCTGGGAAGACCTTTAAAACCGCAAATACCTGGGATCTATACCTGGGGTTTCTGAATCAGAAGGTCTGAGAAGGAATGAAGCTTTTATACTTTAAAATTGTTCAGGAAATTCTGGTAAACAGCCAAGCCTGGAAACCATTGGAAAGGTACTATGACCGCAATTTCATGAATTAGAGCTGCCTGCTGCACATAGCCAATTCTTGAGACAGTGGTGAAGTGAGTAGCAAGAGCTTTATTATATATTGATATATAGGAGACAGACAGAGAAGATCTCCTCCTAAACCTGCCTCCTCGAACTGGAGGCCAGCTGGAGGTTTTTGTAGGAAAGGGGACATGGGTTTTAGGAACTTGTGGAATGCCTGTTCTCCCTCTGTGTGGTCACAGTAGTCATGCTTCAGACATGTTGACCTTTTTCTGTCATTATCTCATCAGCCCAGGTGGTGACTGGTGCCATCCTGGTTCCTGGTCGCTGGACGGGTGTATTGTCCTGTCTGACATACTTAGATCAATATCACTTGTCTTTCCACAGTCCTAAGGGGAACATTGGTTAATTTTTAACTTTTAGAGGAACTGAACTACAAAAAACAGCAAAATCATACTTGGAGACAGAAACAGGCAAGGGAAAGAAAAATGGCCCAGGTTCTGTTCAAGATATGGCTGAGCAGCCTGTCCCAGTACTGAATGAGTTTATCAATGAATGCTCATTAATATGAGAAAGAACAATGTATAGGCAGACATTGAATAGAATTCAGAAGTTATTTTTAAAAGAATTATTTGAGAAGAAGTGAAAACCTTTAGCCCCTCTTCAATCAAATTATCTCTCAGCTGAGGTAACATCTAAAGCCCCAAGTTTTAAATCACTGAGTACAATAGCAAAATAAAGATGGAACATTCATATTGCCTAAGTGATAAACACAATACAAAGGGAATTTAAATAAGGGGGATGGTCTGATTATTTGCTGCCGAGGTGACAAAAACAGGAAATCTAGTCTTAGCAGTTTCTGGCCACATCATTGCAGGGCCTGTCTGAGCTTCGTGATCCTCATTGATACAATTGGGAAAATAACCTTGATGGAGATGTGGATTGAATGACATAACAGAGGTGAAACTCCTGATATACAGATTTTAAAGGAATGGTGGCTATAACTGCAAGTGGGGCATCTCCTTTGTCCTTTCTGAATCCTGGCTTCAGCTTCTTCGGGTGGGAAGAGGCTCTAAAATCATTGCAGGGCCTGTCTGAGCTTCGTGATCCTCATTGATATAATTGGGAAAATAACCTTGATGGAGATGTGGATTGAATGACATAACAGAGGTGAAACTCCTGATATACAGATTTTAAAGGAATGGTGGCTATAACTGCAAGTGGGGCATCTCCTTTGTCCTTTCTGAATCCTGGCCTCAGCTTCTTCGGGTGGGAAGAGGCTCTAAAATAATTGTTTTTTGTCCTGTACAAAGCTGGAGAAAAATGTAGAACAAAATTCTAACTCACAAAAAAAGACCTGACTTGCTGGCCCGCAAAGACTGGAGAAGCCCTTAGAGTATGGCCTTCTAACTCAGTACTGAAGTCACTCGTGAAGTTCATCCTTCATCCAAAGATTAGGCAGGCCCATAAAACAAAAGGAGACTAAATGGGCACACCAGCCCATGGGCAAGGACAAGAAGGCATGAGGGGATAGAAAAGCTGGAAATGGGAAAGCCAAGGTCAAGAAGGGGAGAGCATTGACATGTTGTGGGGTTGGCAACCAATGTCACAAAACAATATGTGTATTAATTGTTTAGTAAGAAACTAATTTGCTCTGTAAACGTTCATCTAAAGTACAATAAAAAAAAGAAAAGAAAAAGAAATGATGTAGAAGGGTGGAGGCACTTTGGGCATTTCTTTATCCCATATTGGAACTGTTCTCTAAATTTTGAATTTATTCTTAAACTTCTCTCAAAAAATCCTTTTAAAAGTGTCATTTCTAAATATTTTGGTCTAGAGATATATTTTCTAAATTCCAAATGTGATATAAAATTGAATATATAATAAAAACTTTCAGATCTTATGAAAAAACAAAAAAAGAAAAAAGAAGCACCCCATAGGGCTTCCAAGGCTACAGAAGCAGACTGCCACATCTTTCTCCTGCAGAGTGACTGGAGTATTCAAGCTGCTGACCTTTTGATTAGTAGCCAAATGCTTAACCACTGTACCACCTAGGCTCCTTTTACACCATCCATGGACCCCTTATTGTAGATAATCCTTCATTAAACTCCAGTTATCTCTTTCAACTACCACCTGTTTGTCAGTTTGTCGTACTGTGATGGCTTACATGTTGCTGTGATGTTAGAAGCTATGTCACCGGTATTTCAAATATCAGCAGGGTCACTCATGATGGACAGGCCTCAGTGCAGTTTCCAGACTAAGACACTCTAGGAAGAAAGACCTGGTTATCTGCTTCCAAAAATTAGCCATTGACACCCTACGGGTCACAATAGAACATTGTCCAACTCACTTCCTTTGGAAACACCATCAGGAGGTGGACATCATGTTTGGTGAAGCAGAGGCTCAGCGAGGGTGAGGAAGACCCTCAGTGAGATGAATTGGCTCAATAGCCATAAGGATAGGCTTGAACGTGCTGGTGATCATGAGTGTGATGTAGGACCAGGCAGTGCTTCGCTCCTTTGTACGTAAGGTTGCTGTGAGTTGGAGCTGACTTGATGGTAGCTGTCTCTCTATCTACTTTTAACATTCCATGTCTCCCCTGTCTCGACCCCGATTAATACATCCCAGTCTGTATTGCCTGGCTCTAAGATTCATTGATATTCAAAGCTGGATACACATTTACACAGAAAAAGATTGAGTCTCCCTCCCTTTTTCCTTCAACATATCCCTTTCCCTCCTCCTCACCCACCTTTCATACGACCTTCTTATATTATGAGATCAAGGAACTTGAGGCCTTAAATTGCTTGCCAAAGCCATCCCACAATGCCTTGGTGATCCAGCCTGAATTAGAAACCAAGCATAAGCTTTCCAGCCTAGTGCCTTCTTGCTTCTTGCCATTCCGTGGTGCAGAGATGACCTGCAAGATACTTGCCCCACATCTGTCTAAATTACCAAAAGACTTGCAGTCCTCTTAATTTTGTGCTGTGGTGGCCTGGGAAGTATTTCTTCCACAAGCTCCAGCCCAGTCTCCTTTTACCACCAGCTTAAACTCTGTCCTGCTCTCAGATCTTGAAGGCAGCAGTTACCATGTAAGGCCTACCTCCTCCAAGGTACCTGGATGGCAGACTGGGATCCTCAGCAGGGATCTTCCAACACAGACAGTGTCGTGGGTGACAAGAGCATAGATGCTGGAGCCAGATCACCCCTGTGCCACTCCCTGCTCCACTATCGACTAGCTGACTGGCTGTGGGCAAGCTATGATTCTCTCAGTGACTGCGTTTTCTTTCTATAAAATAGGGATAAGAATACTATTAAAAGATTTGTTGTGAATTTGAATGAGTTAATGCATACAAAGCACTTTACATGCCACAGTAAGTTCTATGTAGTGATTTTTTAAAAACTCCTGCCCTCTATTTTCTGTCTCTCCTGACTGCCATTAGGTGATTGAAGGGCCAGAGAAAGATCAGCTTGAAGCATCCTGGAGGTACTTGTTTTCATGAATTTCTCTGTTTTGCTTGTCCTTTGGGCTCCCAGACTTTGAACTGGCCAGCCCAGTGATAGGTGGGAAAAATGGTCCACAAGCCAACTGCCTCCCCTCCCTGTCCCTGAGGTTGCCAGGGTGTGAGAGTATGCTGTAATGAAACAGCCGCTTGTAGGTAAGAACGTATTACCTGTTAACTAGGGAACAGGATCTCAAAGAAATTATTTCCTTCCTCCCTCTGGCTGTAGTCAAGAGAGATGAAAAGAGGTCTGCTGGTTCTTCGGCAAAGAAAAAAAAAAAAAAAAGAAATCTGCCTGTAACCATGGAGATCATGAAAAAGACCTTCAGAGAGCCCTGTGGCTGCTTTCAGAGGAAATTGCTGCTAGCCTTCCAACCCTAGCATGCACAGCGTTGTACAAACACAACCCCGTATTCTTTGGAGCTTTGTCTTAATGATCCTGCCCCCTCTTTCACACTGGCACCCTCTGAATGTCCCAGCCAAGGAAGGAGAAAAGCCATGGAGAACTGAAAGGGAGGAAACTTCAACCTGCTGAGAAGCAGAGGGTTCAAAGCAGGCAGGGGCATCCTTTTTTGCTTTTGTCAATCCAACTTGCCTTCATGTCCATAATTATAAATCACTTATCCCTGCATCAGCTTAGATCCCCACTGAGTTGTAGCTTAGGGAAGGATAAAAACTGGAACTGATTGGTTTGCTAGGCAGTTGTTTCCACCAGAGAACTAAAATCCCTCTGGAGGCAAAGGGCTAATTGAAGCATCCTCTTGGCTTGTTTATAAGCAGCTTCAGTATTTTTTTTTTCAGTGTGACGCTTCACTCTGAATAACCACCAGCGAGCACCAAGTGGAAGGAGCCTGCTGTTTGGAAATGTAAGGGTTAGAAGATTTTAAAATACCTGAGCACAAGTAAGGTGGCCTGTACATACTGTTTACAATTAGTGGAAAAATACAGGTGTATATGCACTAACAAAAGTGGGTAGGGAGTTTTGAGTGAACTGAATGGTTGAGCTTAATGTTCATGCAACCGTTCTCACCTTCCTTTTCTGAGTTGTTCCTCCCCCATTAACATAAATTCACGGCCCTCTAAGCTTCCAGTCAAATCTTTCTAGCTGCTATTGTCAATCTGATCCCATATAGATACAAAAAAAAAAAAACCTGTTGCCATCAAGTCAATTCCGACTCATAGTGACCGTATAGGACAGAGTAGAACTGCCCTATACGGTTTACAAGGGGTACCTGGTGAGTTTGAACTGCTGAACTTTTGGTTAGCAGTCGTAGTTCTCAACCACTATACCACCAGGGTTTCCAAATGGGGGAGGAACAACTCAGAAAAGGAGGGTGAAAATGTTGCGTAACTGGAAGAATGTAGTCAATATCACTGAGTTGTACATGTAGAAATGGTTGAATTCGTATATGTTTTGTTGTGTATATTTGTATATTCTCAGTAACAACGAAACAAATATTTAAAAATCTCTCTTTAGTTATAGTAATGCTATCTGCAGTAATGAATAAAGCCCAAAGGTTAAGATCAACTATTCCAAAACCCAAATCATTATTTCTGGTAAATGTTTAGCAATTAATTAATTGGATTAGCCCTTAACAGCCCATATAATAAATCAACTAGTTTAGTTATGTAGAGAACATTTGGAAACTAGCTTTCCTTAGAGGATTCCCCAGGGGATTACATCACTTATAATTATTTTATAGTTGTTTCATTGAGAATTTTTATGGCCATGGCAGAGTTTGATAACATCTGCTTTAGTTTTTTAAAACAGAAACTAACATCTATGTCTTCCACAGAGAACTTGGGCTTCAATCACCCATTGGTACTTTAGCATGAACTCAGAATTTTCAAAGAGAAAAAAAAAAAAACTTGGTCTGGCTTGTAGGTACTTCCTAATCCTACAGCCATAATGCAAAGGGGAGTGACCTTCCGTTAAGCCATGCAAGCCTATTTGGCTGCTCAATTTTCCTAAGTGGACACAACTTGAGACCATCGCAGCTGACCACTAAAGCATATGGGTCTTCACTTTAGCTTGTAACTATGATGATGATAATAAATGCCATTGATTATTTATCATGTGCCAAGCAAAGTTCTAAGTGCTTTCTATGTACTATCTCATTTACTTTTCCCCATAACCCTATAAGGTAGCTAATGTTCCTATCTACATTTTATAGATGAGGACACTGAGGCATAGAGAAGATAAGTAATTGCCTAATATATGTGTGAAGGTAGCCAGGGGATCTGCTGTATTCCTAGGCCCCACTGTTATAGAACCTGTAAAATTTATTTTAATGTCCTCATTAATGAAATGTGAGAAGTGAAGTGTGTCATTTGTAGGCTAAGATTTTAAAAAATGAATGGGGCTTCTTGATTCTTTCCCCATCTGCAGGCTGGGTGAAGAGAATTCAGTGATCCTGGGGAATGACGGAAACCCTGGTGATACAGTGGTTGAGAGCCACAACTGCTAATCAAAAGGTTGGTAGCTCAAATCCACCAGCTTGGAAACCCTTTGGAGTAGCTCTACTCTGTCCTATAGGGTTGCTATGAGTTGGAATTGACTCGATGGCAACTGGTTTAGTTTTTGAGGGAATGATGGAGCCACAAGATAGAAGAAGCTTAAGTCTTTGAATCACCACATGGAGGACCTGCATAGGACTGTTACATGTGGAAGAAAGAAATTTTATAGCGTTAAAACACTAAATTTTTGGCTTTGTTTACAACAGCTATCATTCCCATAACTAAAGCAGGATTCTATCTTTCAGAATTAGTTAGATAGGTTTTGAAATGACTACTCTGAGTGACCTCCACATGCCTGTCAGTTTGTCATACTCTGGGGGCTTGCATGTTGCTGTGATGCTGGACACTATGCCACCAGTATTCAAATACCAGCAGGGTCACCCATGGTGGACAGATTTCAGCCGAGCTTTCAGACTAAGACAGACTAAAATGGACTGGTATTGGCCGTTTTGAATCGGCGGAGTTTACTATGCCGCAAACGACAACTTGAAGAGAAATGGCCTTGCGTTCACAGTCAAAAAGAATATTTCAAGATCTATCCTGAAGTACAATGCTGTCAGTGATAGGACAATATCCATACGCCTACAAGGAAGACCAGTTAATATTACTATTATTCAAATTTATGCACCAACCACTGAGGCCAAAGACGAAGAAATTGCAGATCAAAGATCACAGCCTTCAGTATGAATTACACCTCAACACAAAAATCCTCACAACTGGATCAATAAGAAACATCATGATAAAGAGAGAAAAGATTGAAGTTGTCAAGGATTTCATTTTCCTTGGATTTTGGAAGCAGCAGTCAAGAAATCAAAAGATGCACTGAATTGGGCAAATCTGCTGCAAAAGATCTCTCTAAAGTGTTGAAAAGCAAAGATATCACCTTGAAGTTTAAGGTGTGCCTGACCCAAGCCATGGTCACAAGCCTTAGATGCATGTGAATGGTAGATGATGAATATGGAAGACGAAAGAAGAATTGACGTCTTTGAATTGTGGTGTTGGCGAAGAACATTGAATATACCATGGACTGCCAAAAGAACAAGCAAATCTGTCTTGGAGGAAGTGCAACCAGAATGCTCCTTGGAAGCAAGGATGGTGAAACTACGTCTCACATACTTTGGACATGTCATCAGGAGGGATCAGGCCCTGGAGAAGGACATTATGCTTGGTAAAATAGAGGGTCAGTGAAAAACAGAAAAACCCTCAATGAGATGAATTGACACAGTGCCTGCAACAATGGGATCAAGCATGACAAGGATTGTGACGATGGTGCAGGACCGGGCAGTGTTTTGTTCTGTTGTACGTAGGGTCACAGTGAGTTGGAATCGACTTGATGGCACCTAACAGCAACAACAACATATGCATGTGAAAGCTGGATGATGGATAAGGAAGACTGAAGAATTGATGCTTTCAACTGTGCTGTTGGTGAAGAACATTGAATATACCACAGACCACCAAAAGAACAAACAAATCCGCCTTGGAAAAAGCGCAGCCAGAATGCTCCTTAGAAGCAAGGATGGTGAAACTATGTCTCACATACTTTGGACGTGTTATCAGGAGGGATCAGTCCATGGAGAAGGGCATCATACTTGGTAAAGTAGAGGGTCAGTGAAAAAGAGAAAAACCCTCAATGAGATGTATTGACACAGTGGCTGCAACAGTGAACTCAAGCATAACAAGGATTGTGAGGATGGCGCAGGACCAGGCAGTGTTCTGTACATTGGGTCGTTATGAGTCGGTACCTAGCAACAACAACAACAACACTTTGAATGAGGCAGAAAAGAGCGTTAAGTAGAGGAAATCAAAGTAGAATCATCTAAAGAGGTATATCTGAAACTTAGATCTCTATGGGGGAAAAAAGTATGATTTTTCGTGACTAAGTATTTATGTGAGTTGTCAAGAAAGGTCATTCTTTTTTGTCTAATATCAAAAGGGAGTCATTCCCTTACAATGTTTATTGATAGTTAGCTATCTGGGCTTGCTGCCTCTTCTCTAAACTTCCTTGTTTTGTTGGGCTTTGAGTAAATCCTAGTTTTCTGTTATTTCTGTATACAATCCAGTGATGATAAGAGGAGAGCTTTGGGAATAGTTTTGGAATTTCCCAACCCTTTTTATTTTACTGTAAAGCAGATTGAAATGAAGAAATCCTGTTATCTCTCAACCCAGGAGCTTATGACCTTGGTATCTCCCAGATGGCACAGTGCTTTAGGTTTTAGTTCTGGACATAAGATGTAAATAAAGGGTGAGGCCCACAGAACATGCTTTCTGTGGTGCTGGCCTGTGGCCTAGGACTGGGGAATGTTAAATCCCTGTCAGAGGCTTGTTCTGTACAGCAGAGGTTAAGGAAGAGGCCAGACTGTTCCCTATTCCACAGTGGGAAATGCTGTTATCATCTGCTCTGAAGTTTTTCAGAAGAATGGAGAAGGAGGTCCTTTAGCTACAGAGGGATGGGGAAGCTAGTATTATACTTGGCCTGGGCAAAATTCTTCCTTAATTGCTTTACAAAAATGTGATCTTCTTGATTATCCAATTTATTTGAATATACTTCTTCACATGGTTTTGAGGAGCACACACTTCTGGTTTTCCTCCTAACTCTTTAGTCTCCCTGCCTCAGTCTCCTTTGCTAAGTTCTTTTCCTCCTCCCAACCCATAAACACTGGCATGACTCAGGGCTTAGACATTAATCTTTCCGCTCCGTCATTGCTCTTTCACTCAATTTGATGTTCTTCCTAGCACTCATAACTATCTGAAATTGTCTTATTTGTTTTCTAATGTGTTGCTTAACTCCACTAGAATCTAAGCTTTATGAGGTCAGAGAAGCTATTTTGCTTACTATGGAGCTGTTAGGGCCTAGAACAGTGTTTGGCGTATAATAAAAAAATAAGCACTCAATAAATATTTATTGAATCATTAATGACTGACTGATTAACTGAATGAATAAATATATAAATTCAGATGATGACAAATGACATTTTAAATCAAGGACAAGGAGAAAAGGGTTTTATTGAAGTAGGAGGGGAATGAGATTAAAGATTAAGACTATTCAAGATATTTTGATTTACTTAGATGTGATCTTTTCCGCTGTAACTTCAAAGTAATGGATGGATTTTATTTTTGTTAGCCACAGAGGGATGGATTGAATGACCCTGTAATATAAGTTGGGTTCTTGCCCACCTGAATGCTGTGCCAAACTGGTTACTTACCTTACATCGGGCTCGGCAGTGGCAGCATGCAGTGGCAGACGACCATTTTTATCAGGGATATTGTGCTTGGCACCATTTCTGAGCAGGCTCACACAGCCCTCGAGCCAACCCTGAAGTATAAGAGCAACCATATCGTTATATAACACAACCCCACATATTCCAACAAACTTTCTCTAGTGTTCTTTCCCTTTCGTTTTTGATTTGGCTAAAAATATTTTTTCTTTGACTTGAAATGGTTAAGGACCACACCCCCAAATTAGACAACTCAACAGAGGGCTGAAGGTCTTGAAGTGTGAATTCCCAAGTTTTCTGGAAGACCCGTGATGGAATAGCTGTCAGAGGTGGACTGATTCTTAGACCCTGCATCCTTCACTCCCCTACCCATTTCGAGGGCCACTCAGTGGTATTCTACTTACATGCTCAGACTGTACCAGCTCCTGGGCAATATATGGCACAGGAGAAATGATTAACCATCTCCAGCCTCTCTGTTTGTGAGCTTAGCTCCAAATCATTCTTGTCAATGGTCTGACTTGTATGTCATGGTCCAATTCTGAAAATTCGATTCCTGCATAATTCCTGAATTTTAACTTCCATCCTATGCCACTTTTATGATAAATGGGCCTTGGTCCTAGCTTCCAAGTGTCTGTTCTAATACCCACAAGGATAAAGTCTTGCTTATTCTACATCAGTCTCCCTCCTAAAACCTAGAATCCTAATCTAAGCCTCACTTCAGTGGCTGGGATCCTGTCATCTTGTTGATTGTTCTTTCTGATGCTGACAATTCAAATACCTGAATATGGGGGTACCCCCAGCACCCTCCAAGCGTTGTCCAGTGCTATGCTTTACCCACATAAGGATTCCCAAAGAAACTTTGTGCGAACTCCCTACTGTCTACTAATTCCTTAGATTGAGAACTGATATTGCCACATCCCATGCTTGTCCCCTTCTTGACTAAGCACTTAAAGCTAGGTCATTTCCCCACCGTATCGCCCATCTCAAAGGGTAGGTTTAATCTCAGACCAGCCCTTACTCTCTATTCCATACTTCTTTAAGTCCAACCCTACTCACGTGTTGAGAAGAATTCCTCCCACATTCATTCAGAACCACTTAGGTTACTCACTCAGTTATAAACAGACTCATAAATAGATAAAAATATTATTACGGAGAATAATATGATAACTCTCTGTTTTGTTCAGAAGCAGGCTTCCTGCTGTCCTCCATTTGTGTATAATTAAGCCTCAAGATTGTGTTACATTAAGTCAGCAAAATGAGAAAAATGACTGAAAATTTTCCCCTAAGATAATATTAGAAGCAGTAACAATCAAAATGTTAGAAATGTATGGAGAAGAATAAAAAAGATAAGGATAAGAAAATAACATTTTGGTCCTAAAAAGTCTGGGAAAAAATTTATCAGCAAAAGCACTTCAAAATCCATAGGTTGTATACATCTATGGCCAACTGATCTTTGACAAGTGTGCCAAGTCAGTTCAACGGGGAAAGAAAAGTCTCTTCAATAAATGGTACTGGGACAACTGGATCTCTACATGCAAAAGAATAAAGCTGAACTCATACTTCACATCATATATAAAAATGAACTCAATATTGATCAATGGTCTAAATATAAGAACCAAACCCATAAAACTGGCGGAAGAAAGTATAGTGGTTAAGCTTTAAGACTTTGTTTTTAACAATGGATTCTTAGATATGATACCAAAAGCACTAGTAACATAAGGAAAAATAAAGAAATTGTATTTCATCAAAATAAACAATTTTTGCATATCAAATGAGTTTATCAAGAGAGCGAAGAGATAACCTACAGATTGGGAGAAAATTTTGGGAACCACAGATCTGATAAAGTTTTAATATCCAGAATATGTAAAGAATTTCTACAATTCAACAACAACAAGCCAAACAACTCAATTTTAAAAAATGGGCAAAGGACTTGAACAGACATTTCTCTAAAAAAGGTATACAAATGGCCAATAAGCACATGAAAAGATGCTCAACATCATTAGTCATTAGGAAAATGCAAATCAAAGCCACAATGAGATACCAATTCACACCTGCTAGGATGACTATTATCAGAAAAATGGAAAATAACAAATGTTGACAAGAATGTGGAGAAATTGGAACCCATGTGCATTGCTGGTGGGGATGTAAAATGGTGCGGCCATTTACAGTTTGATGGTTCCTCCAAAAGCTAAATACATAATTACCACATGACCCAGTAATTTCACTCCTAGGTATATACCCAGGAGACTTCAAAGCAGGAACTCAAACAGATACTTGTACGCCAATGTTCACTGCGGCATTATTCACAATAGACAAAAGGTGGAAACAACCTAAGTGTCCATCAACAAATGAATGGATAAACAAAATGTGTTATATACATACAATGGAATATTATTCAGCTATAAAGAAAATGAAATTCTGATACATGCTATTAAATGGATGAACCTTGAAAACACTATGCTGAGTGAAGCAAGTCAGACACAATAGACAGATATTGTATGATCCCGCTGATATGAAATATTTAGAATAGGCGAATGCACAGAGAGCAAAGTTTATTAGTGGTTACCAGGGGCTGGGGGAAGGAGATAACAGGAGTTACTGCTGAAAGGGTACTGAGTTTCTATTTAGAGTGATGAAAAACTTTTGGAAGCAGTGACGATGGTAGGACAACGTGGTGGATGTAATTAACATCACTGAATTGTTCACTTAAAAATGGTTGAAATGGCAAACTCTTTGTTATATATATTTTACCAGAATAAAATTAAAAGAAATCATAGGTTATGGTATTGAATATGGTTTTATAGAATTGACCAATAATATCTAAATCTTAGGAGAAGCAAATGTTTTTCTGGCATTGCCAGTCATGACTCATAGCTTACTGATGTATTAAACCTGTTTTTAGTTGTTAATGTCCAAGTCATCAAATTCTGTAATTAAAAGGAAAAAAATATGACCAAGACACCCAAAAGAAAGGCATATTAAACAAATTTTTAGGTTTGCCAAAGTTTTACAATTTTTGAAAAACAGATCTTTTGGTGGGGCCGCGTTTGAAACATTTTTTTTATCATTTTGCAACATTTCCTGGAACTGTGTGTATGTGGTTTTCTTCAGAAAAACTCAGAACACCATTGAATATATCTGAAACCAATGGTCAATATTCAGAGTCAAGAAATAATTTTGGTGCCTCCTCTGTGCTGGTTGATTCCACATATGCTTTTTCTTTTAATTGTGACAAACATTTTTTTGCAAAGTAAACAGTATTCTCACTAATAATATTTGTGAAATATATGAGGGAAGAAGCATAAAAAAGTGAAGTGATTTGCCTAAGGCTACACATCTATAATGAGGTTATTTATTAATGAGTTGGAGTGATTAAGACTTACTTTCTAAGTGCCCCTTTTGCTAAGTTTTCCTTTAATACTTGACTTCGAACATTGCAGGAGGGAGTGGTGGGCTTCACGGTGCAGTTCCTGGGACACTGACCCCTTTCCCAGGGAGCCTCAGAAGAACCAGGGACAAGGTCCTACTGTGGGGAGCTACACAAAAGGTCCAGACACCATGATGCCTACAGGCAGACTTCCCTCATGCAACTCCTTAAAGAGACCTTTAGCACATCCCACTCCTTAACCCTTACGACAGACACACGTTGGTACCAGGTAGGTTGCCAGGCATAAACTTGTGCGACCGTAAGCATCCTGTGTGTTGATATTGGCTCCCATCTTCAGCAGCAGCTTCACTGTGTCCACTTGACGTCCAGAAACCGCATGCATCAAGGGTGTGCACCCTGGAATGAAACATTTCAACAGCTTTTTAAAAAAACATTTGGCTTGTTAAATTTATGAGTAGACTTTGTCTGTTCATTTACTTTTCTTCTTGTAGATAAATAACACAATACAAGTCCAGCTGTTGTGCTGTGTGGGACTTAAGAGAGATGAAGACAATAGCTGCTCCAATTATATAAAGTAAGAATATTTTATTTCATATAAGTAAAAAACTTCTGGTCTTATTTAATCTTGTGTAATTTTTCAATAAGAGGTTAATTAAAATGTTTCCTTTTGCGCTAATGATAAAAATTGCTTATTTCTACCTTAGAGATCAGCATAAATTTGGACATAACAGGCAGGTTTTATCCTGAGTGTGTGAAGAGGAGTCTCTGGGTGGTGCAAACGGTTAACACGCTTATCTGCTAACTGAAAGTTTGGAGGTTTGAGTCTACCTGAAGCCACCTCAGAAGAAAGGCCTGGAGATCTACTTCTGAAAACACCAGCTATTGAAAACCCTATGGAGCACAGTTCTCCTCTGACACACATGGGGTTGCCATTAGGTGGAATCAACTTCATGGCAACTGGTTTTTTGGTTGCCTGAACAATAAAGAATCTGGAAGGGCCTTTGGAAAGTAATTCCAACCAGTCCGACAGGTTCAGCATAGCTTTTATTAGAGGGTGTAGGTGGTATAGGGCGGCAATGATAGCCTAGCCTCCGGTTCCACAAATTCTTGCTGAAAGGGGCTACCTTTCCTGAATACTTTTCTTTTTTTGGAATCAATATAGGTGTTTGAGGGCCAAGGCAGTTTTGTTGTTGTTTTTTTAAAATGTGCCTTCTTTCTGAATAAAAATAGAGATGACATTATGTATTCCAACCAACTCTGTTGGGCTGCTGGTACAGGTAAAGAAAGCAAGCCGCAGACACGATCCTTTGCCCAGCTGAGACTAGTCTAGCTGTCTTCTGGTTGAAGATTCATGCTGATTGTGGCTGTGATTCTTTGCTGGGTGAACTACAACCATGGCCCTCAGAGAGCCCTGAGAATGGGTAATCCTGGGCTGCTGTTCTCATTGAAAGGCTGCAGCTTGCCATCCAGTTTCTTTCCACCTATTTCCTTTTCTAATACTTTTTCAGGCCTCTGTAACGGGTAAGGAGTCCCTGAGTGGTGCAAAAAGTTAACACACTTGCCTGTTAACCAAAAGTTTGGAAGTTTGAGTCCACCTAGAGACGTTTTGAAAGAAACGTCTTGTAATCTACTTCCAAAAAATTAGCCATTGAAAACCCTATGACAGTTTTACTCTGACACACATGAGGTCACCGTGAATCAGAGTCGACTTGACGGAAACAGGAAATGGTTAAAACAATCAGTAAAGTGCTATGTCTTAAATGGTGGCCAAATTCCTTTGTTGCTCTGTCTCTCTCCTCCCTCACCTTCTCCCTCTCCCTTTCTTCTTTTCTTTCTTTTTTCAATAGGTGGTAGTTAATAACTACTGAGAAAAAAAAAGGATGATCAGGACACATGCGGCAAAAGACAATTATCAAAGCAATCTGGGAATCTGAAGTGTTCAGTAGAAAAAAGCGAAAGAATTTCTAGGCATTATATTCATAATGCTACATGCTCTGTCTGGCTAATTTATAACCATCTTGAGACCCTAGCTTAAGTATTATTTCCTCAGAGAATGCCTCCCTGACTTTCCATTCTAAACTAGATCTCCATGTTACAAATTCTCACCCTCCTTTATTTTTCTTTCACAAACTTTTAAAAAAATTTTTATAGTTTTCTATTCACTAGGGGTGATCATCGTTTAAAATTTGCCTTTCTTCCTAAGCTATAAGTTCCAAAGAGGAGGAATCACACCTCTTTTGCACGTGACTGTATCCTTATCACCTAGTGCTGCACCTGGAAACTGGAAGTTGTGAAAAAAGAGTTTTGAAATGCATGGCTGAATGGTTATTGAACAAGTATATCTGAATTATAAAATAATCCCTGTGAGATGTCTTTGACTGAGGTTTAGGTAGGAAACTCATCTCCAAATTGAGTTTCAAAGTTTGTTTCAAACTGATATATTCATATGACTATCTTTATAGAAAATACAAAGAATCTACCACACACACACACACAAAAAAGACCTGATAGAACAAATAAGAGTTGATCATTGTTGCTGGATGAAAATTACTATATAAAAAGAAAATATATTCCTATAAATAAAACAAAGACACAAGTAATGAAAAACAATAGCAACAAAAAATATAAGGTTTTTAGGAACAAATCTTACAGAAGAAGAGTAAGATTTGGTTTGAAAAAATTATAAAACTTATTGGATAAAATAAAAAAGGACCTAACACAGACAGAGGTATACCATGTTGATGAAGGAGAAGACTCAATACAGTAGAAATGTCAGTTTCCTGAAAATTAATCTATAAATTTAGTGCAATCCCAATAAAACCCAACAAAGTTTTTGTAAAAATTGAAGAAAAATGGTTCTAAAATTAATCTGGAAGAGTATAGTGCAAAAAAAATCAAGATAATTTTAAAGTAGAACAAGAAGGGAGAAGTTGCCGTATCAGCCAACAAGATTTGCTGTAAAACTATAGTGATTAAACATATAAATTGATCAACAGAACAGAAAAGTGAGCAGAGGAAACACACCCATATGGAATCTTGGTGTATGACCAAAGTGACATTACAAATCAGTAGGGGAAAAAAAGGGCTAATTAATAAATGGTGAGAAGCCCTGGTAGTGCAGTGGTTAAAGCGCTCAGCTGCTAACCAAAAGGTCAGCAGTGTGAACCCACTGCTTGCCCCACTGGAGAAAGATGTGGCAGTATGCTTACATAAAGATTTACAGCCTTGGAAACCTATAGGGCAGTTCTACTCTGTCCTATAAGTTGGAATCAGCTCAGTGGCAATGGGTTGTTGTTGTTAGGTGCCGTCGAGTCAGTTCGGACTCATAATTACCCTATGCACAACAGAATGAAACACTGCCCAGTCCTGTGCCATCCTTTTAATTGTTGTTATGCTTGAGCCCATTGTTGCAGCCACTGTGTCAATCCACCTCTTTGAGGGTCTTCCTCTTCTCCGCTGACCCTGTACTTTACCAAGCATGATGTCCTGCTCCAGGGACTGATCCCTCCTGACAACATGCCCAAGGTGCGTAAGACACAGTCTCGCCATCCTTGCATCTAAGGGGCATTCTGGCCGCACTTCTTCCAAGACAGATTCGTTCGTTCTTTTGGCAGTCCAACACCATGGTTCAAAGGTGTCAATTCTTCTTTGGTGTTCTTTGTTCATTGTTCTGCTTTCACATGCATTTGATGCGATTGAAAATATCATGGCTTGGGTCAGGCCCACCTCAGCCTTCAAGGTGACATCTTTGCTTTCCAACACTTTAAAGAGGTCCTTTGCAGCAGATTTGCCCAATGCAATGAATGTGTCTTTTGATTTCTTGACTGCTGCTTCCATGGCTCTTTATTGTGGATGCAGGTAAAATGAAATCCTTGACAACTTCAATCTTTTTTCTGTTTATCATGATGCTGCTTATTGGTCCAGTTGTGAGGATTTTTGTTTTCTTTATGTTGAGGTGTAATCCATACTGAAGGCTATGGTCTTTGATCTTCATCAGTAAGTGCTTCAAGTCCTCTTCACTTTCAGCAAGCATGGTTGTATCATCTGCATAACGCAGGTTATTAATGAGTCTTCCTCCAATCCTGATGCCCTGTTCTTCTTCATATAGTCCAGCTTCATGGATTATTTGCTCAGCATACAGATTGAATAGCTATGGTGAAAGGATACAACCCTGACGCACACCTTTCCTGACTTTAAACCACTCATTATTCCCTTGTTGTGTACAGGTTCCTCATGACCACAATCAAGTGTTCTGGAATTCCCATTCTTTGCAATGTTATCCATAATTTGTTATGATCCACACAGTCGAATGTCTTTGCGCAGTCAATAAAACACAGGTAAACATCCTTCTGGTATTCTCTGCTTTCAGCCAGGATTCATCTGACACCAGCAAAGATATCCCTAGTTTCATGTCCTCTTCTGACTCTGGCCTGAATTTCTGGCAGTTCCCTGTGGATATACTGCCGCAGCTGCTTTTGAATGATCTTCAGCAAGATTTTGCTTGCATGTGATATTAATGATATTGTCCAAAAATTTCCACTTTGGTTGGATCACCTTTCTTGGGAATAGGCATAAATATGGATCTCTTCCAGTCAGTTGACCAGGAAGCTGTCTTCCATATTTCTTGACATAGATGAGTGAGCACCTCCAGCGCGGCATCCATTTGTCAAAACATCTCAATTGATATTCCGTCAATTCCTGGAGCCTTGTTTTTGCCAATGCCTTCAGCACAGCTTGGACTTCTTCTTTCAGTACCATTGGATCCCGATCATATGCTACCTCTTGAAATGGTTGAGCGTTGACTACTTCTTTTTGGTATAATGACTCTGTGTATTCCTTCCATCTTCTTTTGATATTTCCTGCGTCATTGGATATTTTCCCGATAGAATCCTTCACTATTGCAACTTGAGGCTTGAATTTTTTCTTCAGTTCTTTCAGCTTGAGAAACGCTGAGTGTTCTTCCCTTTTGGTTTTCTATCTCCAGCTCTTTGCACGTGTCTTTATAATACTTTACTTTGTCTTCTCGAGAGGCCCTTTGAAATCTTCTGTTCAGTTCTTTTACTTTGTCATTTCTTCCTTATGCTTTAGCTGCTTGACATTCAAAAGCAAGTTTCAGGGTCTCCTCTGACATCCATTTTGGTCTTTTCTTTCCTGTCTTTCCAATGACCTCTTGCTTTCTTCATGTATGATGCCCTTGATATTATTCCACAACTGGTCTGGTCTTCAGTTATTAGTGTTCAATGTGTCAAATCTATTCTTGAGATGGTCTCTAAAGTCCGGTGGGTATAGTCAAGGTTGTATTTTGGCTTTCATGGACTTGCTCTGATTTTCTTCAGTTTCAGCTTGAAGTTGCATATGAACAATTGATGGTCTCTTCTGTAGTTGGCCCATGGCCTTGTTCTGACTAATGATATTGAGCTTTTCCATTGTCTCTTTCCACAGATGTAGTTGTTTTGATTCCTGTGTGTTCCATCTGGCTAGGCCCATGTGTATCGTTGCTCTTTATGTTGGTGAAAAAAGGTATTTGCAATGAAGAAGTTGTTGGTGTTGCAAAATTCTATCGTGCCATATTTTCCAACTACCAATCCTTCTTTGTTTCCAACTTTTGCATTCCAATCACCAGTAATTATCGATGCATCTTAATTGCATGTTCAATCAATTTCAGACTGCAGAAGCTGATAAAAATCTCCAGTTTCATCATGTTTGGCCTTAGTGGTTGGTGCATAAATTTGAATAATGGTTGTATTAACTGGTCTTCCTTGTAGGTGTATGGATATTATCCTATCACTGAAAGCATTGTACTTCAGGATAGATCTTGAAATGTTCTTTCTGAAGATGAATGCAACTCTGTTTCTCTTCAAATTGTCATTCCTGACATAGTAGACCGTATGATTGTCTGATTCAGAATGGCCACTACCAGTCCATTTCAGCTCACTAATACCTAAGATATCGATGTTTATGCATTCCATTTCATTTTTGACAATTTCCAATTTTCCTAGATCCGTACCTCATACATTCCAGGTTCCAATTACTAAGGGATGTTTGCAGCTCTTTCTTCTTATTTTGAGTCGTGCCACATCAGCAAATGAAGGTCCCAAAAGCTTTACCCCATCCACATCGTTATGGTCGACTCTACTTTGAGGAAGCAGCTCTTCCCCAGTTGTCTTTTGACAGCCTTCTAACCTGGGGGGCTCATCTTTCAGCACTGTATCAGACAATGTTCCACTGCTATTCATAAGGTTTTCACGGGCTAATTCTTTTCAGAAGTAGACTGTTGGGTCCTTCATCCTAGTCTGTCTTAGCCTGAAAGCTCAGCTCAAACCTGTCTTCTATGGGTGACCCTGCTGGTATCTGAATACTGGTGACATTTTTTCCCACATCACAGCAACACGCAAGCCCCCACAGTATGACAAACTGACAGACATGTGGGGGTGGCAATGGGCGTAGTATGGTAGTAAAGGGTGCTGACCAACTGGCTATATATAAAGGAAAGGGGGACCCAAGTATATGTTGAGTATAGGAAACTCATTTCGGTCAAGTCGATTCCAACTCATAGTGACCCTGTAAGACTGAGTAGAACTGCCCCATAGGGTTTCCCAGGCTGTAAATCTTTATGGAAGCAGACTGTCACGTCTTTCTCCTACAGAGCAGCTGGTGGGTTTAAATCAGGTACCTTTTGGTCAACAGTTGGGCGCTTCACCACTGTACCACCAGGGCTTCTACAGGAAACATATTTTAAATATAAAGACTCGTATAAGTTAAAAGCAAACAGATGGACCTTCTTAAGATACTGGAAAAGAAGATCCATACATACATAAATACAAATTCTAGATGTATTAGAGACCAAACATGAAAAACAAAGTTTAACAATTTTAAAAAAGAGGAGTTTAAAAGAAAATACAAAAGACTCTTTGTAACCTTAACCCTTTCATGCTGGCAACCATGAAACTTTTTCAGCCTCTGGGGTTTATTGGGAAGCTGCTATACCACTGATAGAGCATGTTGCCACAGGCAGGGGCCTTTATGATTGTTTGAAACCGAAGAAACAGGCATATACCGCAAATTACTGTTTTAACAGGGTATTGTATGAAGTATCTGGATTTTTAGTAGGAAAAATAGAAATTTTGAAAATTTTATTTTTTACACATATGTACCAATAGAACCTGGTAGGGACTCTGGGGTATAATTAGTGGTACTTCATATGTACCAGTAAACACTTAAGGTAGGCTTGTGGGAGGATTGTGGGAGGGGGCAAGAAAAAAAAAATCCATGCTACCTACCAAAAATTCAGACTCAATAATTCAGCATGCTTCTAATAATGAAAACACATGGTATCAACAAAAAACTCAAAGCAGAAAATAATTGGGTCACCAAAGGGTTAGGTTTTATAAGGCCTTACTAAAGAGCACGGATGGTACAGTGACTAAGAGCTTGGCTGCAAATCGAAATGTAAGTTGTTCAACTCCACCAGCTGCTCCTTGGAAAAACCATATGGGACAGTTCTACTCTGCCCTATATTGTTGCTATGAGTAGGAATTGACGGGATGGCAATGGGTTTAAAGAAGATGTATAAAAGCCACAATCTGTAAAGAAAATATTTTATTAAGTTCAATTATATTCAAATTAAAATTTTCATACTATGTAAGACACCATAAACAAAATTAAAGGGCCAACCACAGATGGAGAGAAGTTATTTGAATTCATAAAACCAAGAAAAGATCATTGGCCAGACTAAATGAAGAACATCAACAATTCAGTTAGAAAGAAATAAGCAACCTAACAGAAAAGAATGGATATAAGTACGAGAAATTTACAATGTTAGTGATCTAAATACACCAATTAAGGGACAGAGATTGTCTAGGTGGATAAATAAAGAGGTCCCAACTATATGCTGTCTACAGGAAACACGTTTTAAACATAGAAACTCAGATAGGTTAAAAGTCAAGGAATGAGCAGCTGATATTTGACAAAGGCTCAGAGTCAGTTAATTGGGGAAAAGATAGCCTTTTTAACAAATGGTGCTGGCATAACTGGATATCCATTTTCAAAAAAATGAAACAGGACCCACACCTCACACCAAGCACAAAAACTAACTCCAACTGAATCAAAGACCTAAACATAAAGACTAAAACGATAAAGATCATGGAAGAAAAAATAGGGACAACCTTAGAAGCCCTAATACAAGGCATAAACAGAATACAAAACATTACCAAAGATGACGAAGAGAAACCAGATAACTGGGAGCTCCTAAAAATCAAACACCTACGCTCATCTAAAGACTTCACCAAAAGAGTAAAAAGACCACCTACAGACTGGGAAAGAATATTCAGCTATGACATCTCAGACCAGCGCCTGATCTCTAAAATCTACATGATTCTGTCAAAACTCAACCACAAAAAGACAAACAACCCAATCAAGATGTGGGCAAAGGATATGAACACACACTTCCCTAAAGAAGATATTCAGGCAGCTAACAGATACATGAGAAAATGCTCTCGATCATTAGCCGTTAGAGAAATGCAAATTAAAACCACGATGAGATTCCATCTCCAACAAGGCTGGCATTAATCCAAAAAACACAAAATAATAAATGCTAGAGAGGCTGCAGAGAGATTGGAACTCTTGTACACTGCTGGTGGGAATGTAAAATGGTACAACCTCTTTGGAAATCTATCTGGCGTTTCCTTAAAAAGTTAGAAATAGAACTACCATACAACCCAGAAATTCCACTCCTCGGAATATACCCTAGAGATACAAGAGCCTTCACACAAACAGATATATGCACACCCATGTTTATTGCAGCTCTGTTTACAATAGCAAAAAGCTGGAAGCAACCAAGGTGTCCATCAACGGATGAATGGGTAAATAAATTGTGGTATATTCACACAATGGAATACTACGCATCGATAAAGAACAGTGACGAATCTATGAAACAATTCATAACATGGAGGAACCTGGAAGGCATTATGCTGGGTGAAATTAGTCAGAGGCAAAAGGACAAATATTGTATAAGACCACTATTATAAGATCTTGAGAAATAGTATAAACTGAGAAGAACACATACTTTTGTGGTTACGAGGAGGGGAGGGAGGGAGGGTGGGAGAGGGTTTTTTACTGATTAATTAGTAGATAAGAACTGCTTTAGGTGAAGGGAAGGACAATACTCAATACATGGAAGGTCAGCTCAACTGGACTGGACCAAAAGCAAAGAAGTTTCCGGGATAAAATGAATGCTTCAAAGGTCAGCAGAGCAAGGGCGGGGATTTGAGGACCATGGTTTAAGGGGACTTCTAAGTCAATTGGCAAAATAATTCTATTATGAAAACATTCTGCATCCCACTTTGAAATGTGGCGTCTGGGGTCTTAAATGCTAACAAGCGGCCATCTAAGATGCATCAATTGGTCTCAACCCACCTGGATCAAAGGAGAATGAAGAACACCAAGGTCACACGACAACTAAGAGCCCAAGAGACAGAAAGGGCCACATGAACCAGAGACTACATGATCCTGAGACCAGAAGAACTAGTTGGTGCCTGGCCACAATTGACGACTGCCCTGACAGGGAGCGCAACAGAGAACCCCTGAGGGAGCAGGAGATCAGTGGGATGCAGACCCCAAATTCTCATAAAAAGACCATACTTAATGGTCTGACTGAGACTAAAGGAATCCCGGCGGTCATGGTCCCCAAACCTTCTGTTGGCACAGGACAGGAACCATTCCCGAAGACAACTCATCAGACATGAAAGGGACTGGACAGTGGGTAGGAGAGAGATGCTGATGAAGAGTGAGCTAATTATATCAGGTGGACACTTGAGACTGTGTTGGCATCTCCTGTCTGGAGAGGGGATGGGAGGATAGAGAGAGAGAGAAGCCGGCAAAATTGTCATGAAAGGAGAGACTGGAAGGGCTGACTCATTAGGGGGAGACCAAGTGGGAGTACGGAGTAAGGTGTATATAAACTTACATGTGACAGTCTGACTTGATTTGTACACGTTCACTTGAAGCTCAATAAAAGTCAATAAAAAAAAAAGTCAAGGAATGAATTACCTCAAGATATTGAAAAAAAGAAGAGAGAATTAAACCTAAAGCAAACCGAAGGAAGGCAATAATAAAGATTACAGTGAGGAGCTAATGAAGTAGATAATAGTGTGATAACGGAGAAAATCAATGAAACCAAAAGCTAGTTCTTTGAAAAAATCAACAAGAATAACAAACCTTTAGTTAAATTGGCCAAGAAAAAAGAGAGAAGATTCAAATGACTAGAAATCAGAAATAAAAGAGGGTTTGTTACTACAGACCTTACAGAAATAAACAGGATTATAAAGGAATCCTTTATAATAACACAGTACTTAGTGTTGAAAGATTGGATCCTTTTTCCCTATGATCAGATACAAGACAAGGATGTCCGCTCTCAGCACTTGTATTAAATACTGTACTGGGGGCTCTAGACAGGGCAATTAGGTAAGAAAAAGAAAGAAAAGATATCTAGATTGGAAGGCAAGAAGTGCAACTATCTCTATTTGCAGGTGGCATGATCTTATATATAGAAAAATCCTGAGGAGTCCACTAAAAAACTGTTAAAACTTATAAACAAACTCCTCAAGGTTGCAAAATACAAGATCTATTTGCAAAAATCAATTATATTTTTCTTTGCTTGCTATGAACAATTCAAAATGAAATTAAAAAGCAATTCTATTCATAATAGCATCAAAATAATGAAATACTTAGGAATAAATTTAGGAATAAACAGAAGTACAAAACTTATACTCTAAGAGCTATAAAACATTGTTGAAAGAAATTAAAGAAAGTCTAAATAAATGGAAAAACATCTCAAATTCATGGATTAGAAGACTTAATATTGTTAAAATGGCAACATGCACCAAGGACTAACATACAATCCATATCAGAATCCCAGCTGACTTTTTTATAGACATTGACAAGCTTATTCTGAAATTTGTATAGAATTTCAGGGGACCCAGATTACCCAAAACAATCTTTAAAAAAGAAGAATAAAGTAGGAAGACATACTTCTTGATTTCAAATCTTATTATAAAGCAGTGGTGATAGAGGCATAAAGATAGACACATACGTCAATGGAATAGAATTGAGAGTCCAGAAATAAGTCCATACGTCTATGGTCAAGTGGTTTTCAACAAGGGTACAAAGATCATTCATTCAAAGGGGGAAAGAATAGTCCTTTCAACAAATGCTGCTGGGGCAACTGGATAGCCACATACAAAAGAATGAAGTTGAACCTTTACCTCACACCATATTAAAAAATTAATTCAAAATGGATCAAAGACCTAAATGTAAGAGCTAAAACTATGAAATTCTTAAAAGAAAACATAGCGGGTAAATCTTCATGACCTTGAATTAGCAAAGGATTCTTAGACATGACACCAAAAGCACAAGCAACAAAAGAAAAAAAAAAAAAAATAGATAAATTGAACTTCAACAAAATTAAAAATTTTGAACTTCAAAGAAGTTTTTTTTCACTTCAAGAAAGTGAACAAACCCACTGAATGGGAGAAAATATTTATAAATCATATATATGATAGAGAACTTGTATCTAGAATATCTAAAGAACTCTTACAATGCAACAGTAAAAAGACAAATAATCCGATAAAAAAAAAAGGGCAAAGGATTTGAATAGGGATTTCTCCAGGAAAGACAGACAAAGAACCAATAAGCACATGAAAAATGCTCAACATTTTTAGTCATCAGGAAATGCAAATCAAAACCACTTCATACCTACTGGGCTAGAATCAAAAAGTCAGATAATAACAAGTTTTGGCCAAGATGTGAAGTTGGAGCCTCATACACTGCTGCTGAGAATATAAAATGGTTCAGCTGCTGTGGAAAACAGTTTGGCAGTTTTTCAAAAAGTTAAACATAAGAGTTACCATATGACTTCGAAATTCTACTTCCAGGTATGTACCGAAGAGAATTGAAAACACCTGTTCACACAAAAACTTGTACATGTTTGTACATAGCAACATTGTTCATAATAGCCCCAAAGTCAAAACAACCCAAATGTCCATCAACTGGTGGATGGATAAACAAAATGTGATATAGCCATACAATAGAGCATTGTTCATCCATAAAAAGGAATGAAGTACTGATACATGCTACAACTTAGATAAACATTGAAAACAAGCTAAGTGAAAGAAGTCGGTCACAAAAATCCACATATGGTAAGATTTTGTTAATATGAAAGACCAAAATAGGGAAATCTATAGAGAACAATTTGCTTGGGGCTGCTTTGGAAACCCTGGTGGTGTAGTGGTTAAGAGCTACAGCTGCTAACCAGAAGATTGGCAGTTTGAATCCACCAGGCGCTCCTTGGAAACTCTGTGGGGTAGTTCCACTCTGTCCTATAGGGTCACTATGAGTCGGAATTGACTTGAGGACAGTGGGTTTGGTGTTTTGTTTTTTTGCTTAGGGCTTGGGCGGGGGGCGGTGAAGGTACAGGGGAGTGATAGCTAAAGAATACAGGATTTCTTTCTTTTTTTAAGTCTCAATTTCAGAGTTTTATTGTATTGCACTAAAGGAATGGCAGGATGGCTATACAATGTTCTCTCTCATTCAGTTTTAAAATCTAAGGTACTTGCAAATTCTCAAGAACACTTTTACCACTAAATCAGAACAGTATAATAAACAATTTCTTAATAAGTAATGTTTAATGTCTTACAAATAAAAACACATTTAAAATAGCTTTAAATGCATCCTTCAGAAGTAGCATATATTTTTATAGCATGCTCGTTTATGCTTAAGAATTAAAGCAAGTATATTGTTGTTGTTGTTATTAGGTGTTGTTGAGTCGGTTTCAACTCATAGCAACCCTACAGGACACAGCAGAACTGCCTCATAGGGTTCCCAAGGAGCAGCTGGTAGATTTGAACTGCTGACCTTTTGGTTAAAAGCCAAGCTCTTAACCACTACACTGCCAGGGCCCTTATTATCCCGATGGAAATATGGGAAATACCTCATTCATGTAATATGCAGGGATAATATTCAACTTGAAGGGGAAAAAATTCCACTCTTCTTATTTCGACAGGTATCCACATACAATCATCTGCATGATAGTCAAGGAAACCCATGAAGTTTCCTACAGGTTAGGTATACATTTTGTGTTCATCAAAAGTACCTGCTGTCTACAGTTAATTTATAATTAGATGGCATTTTAATAAAGCCAAAATGAGCCATACAAGTTCAGGATTTCTTTTTGAGGTTATGAAAATATTCTAAAATTGATTGTGATGATAGTTGCATACATATATTAAAAACATTCACTTGTACACTTTAAATGGATGAATTGTTTGACGTGTGAATAACATTTCAATAAAGCTGTTAAAAAACAGGAAAGGAATGTTCAGATTGGACAATTTCTATTGTTCTATCTTCAAGTTCATTGATTCTTTCCTCCGTCCCCCCATTCTGCTGTTGAGCTAATCTGCTGAGGTTTAAATTGTGATTATCGTATTTTTCAGTTCCAAAAATTTCCATATGGTTCTTCTTTATGTCTTTTATTTTTTGCTGAGGTTTTCTATTTCTTTCATTTATTTCAAACATGTTTGTAATTGCTCTTTAAAGCATTTTTATATGGCTGATTTAAAATCTTTGTCAGATAATTCTAACATTACTGTCATCTCAGGGTTTGCATTTATTGCTTATTTTTCTCATTCAGTTTGAGATCTTCCTATTTCTTGGTATATCAAGTGATTTTTTTATTGAAACTTGGAAATTTGGGAGATTATGTTATTATTTTATTTAAACCTACTTTAGCTGGCTTCTTCTGGCGCTGGTCTGCAGGGGAAGCAGTGGAGGGTTGGGGGCTGCCTTGTTACTTTCAAGTGGGATTAGAAGCCTAGCTTCCTTACTTTGCCTTTGTTGTGGGTTGAGTTTTGTCCCCCCTACAAATGTGTATCAACTTGGCTAGTCCATGATTCCCAGTATTTTGTGATTGCCCACCATTTTGTCATCTGATGTGGTTTTCCTATGTGTTGTAAATCCTACCACTATTATGTCAATGAAGTAGGATTAGTGGCAGTTATGTTAATAAGGCAGGTCTCAATCTATAAGATTAGGTTGTGTCTTAAGTCAATCTCTTTTGAGATGTAAAAGAGAGAAGCAAGCAGAGAGACAGGAGGACCTCATGCCACCAAGGAACAAGAGCCAGGAGAATAGTACATCCATCGGACCTGGGGTCCCTGAGCTGAGAAGCTCCTTGACTGGGGAGGGTTGATGACAAGGACCTTCCCCCAGAACTAACAGAGAGAGAAAGTCTTGCCCTGGAGCTGGCATCCTGAATTCAAACTTCTAGCCTCCTAGACTGTGAGAGAATAAATTTCTTTGTTAAAGCCATCCACTTGTAGTATTTCTGTTATAGCAACCCTAGAAAACTTACACAGAATTTGGTACTGGGAGTGGGATGCTGCTCTAACAGATACCTAAAATGTGGAAGCAGTTTTGAAACTGTGAATTGGTAGAGGCTGGAAGAGTTTTAAGATTGCCTAGAACAGACTGTTGGTGAAATTATGGACATCACAGACAATTCTGGTGAGGACTCAGGAGGAAGCAGCAGCAGAGAAATGGAAGCAGCTCAACCAGGAGACAAGTGCCAGATAGTGCTGGAGCTGACCCACAGAGTGCGAGAGCTAAATGCCTTTGCAAGGAGGCTTCCTGGTGGAGTGAGGGGCCTCTGGGCACTTATTGGTGGAGCTAGGCTTGTGGACCCATGGAGCAAGAGAGCTGAGTGCCTTCCGGCTGAAGTTTACTAGTGAAATGAGGTGCCTCCAGGTGCTTATCAGTGGAGCTAAAGAGCTTTGGAACCCTTGTTCCAGCAGGGCAGACGTGGTGAGGACTGAGAGGCTGAGAGGCTGAGAGGCCAAGGAACCAGAAAGCAGAAGCTGAAGAGACAAGGAAAACATGAGGCACAGGTGCCTCAGTCTCAAAGGGTAGGGCCACTACCTCTGGGGTCTCAAAAGGTGGAGTCGCCACTCAGGTGGCCAAGGGGAGTGGGGTTGCCCAAATGTGAGGGAGCAGAGTTGCTGTTCCAGTGGGCCGGGAAGACGAAGCTGAAGCTGAAGCTGATGGCTGAGGGGCCTCTACTTAGAATTTGGAGAGTGTGGCCAACACCCAGAGCCTGGAGGCAAAGCCATTGTCTAAATGGTCTCAGAGAACAGAGGATTATTTTCAAGCCTTGAGGGCTAATGTAATGTGTTCTGCTGACTTGCTTGGTGCCTGTTTGTTATCCCTTCTTTCCTTTTGTAATGGAAATGTCTACCTTGTGCCTATTCAACTACTGTACCTTGGAAGGAGATGACTTGTATTCTACATTTCACAGATGAAGAGGAATTTTTGGATTTTGGTCTTGGAGTTAAGACTTTTGCTATGATATGATATGATGGGGTGAAAGTGTTTTTTGTGGCAAAGATATACATTTTGGGGGGCCAAAAGGTGGAATGCTGTGGCTTGAGCTGTGTACCCTTAAATGTGTGTCAATTTGGCTAGTCCATGGTTCCCAGTATTGTGTGATTGTCCATCATTTTGTCTTCTGATGTAATTTTCCTATGTGTTGTAAATCCTACTTCTATGATGTTAATGATGTGGGATTAGTGGCAGTTATGTTAATGAGGCAGGTCTCAATCTATAAGATTAGGTTGTGTCTTAAGTCAATTTATTTTGAGATATAAAAGAGAAGCTAACAGAGAGACATGGGGACCTTATACCACCAAGAAACAAGAGCTAGGAGAATAGCACATCCATTGGACCTGGGGTCCCTAAGCTGAGAAGCTCCTTGACTGGGGAAGATTGATGACAAGGACCTTCTCCCAGAATCAACAGAGAGAAAAAGCCTTCCCCTGGAGCTGGCACCCTGAATTCAAACTTCTAACCTCCTAGACTGTAAGCGAATAAATTTGTCTTTGTTAAAGCCATCCACTCGTGGTATTCTGTTATAGCAGCACTAGATAATACCTGAGGCTGGGTTCTCTTGAGAAGCAAAACCAATAAAGCATGTAAATATGTATATAGAGAGATTTATGTCAAGGAAATGGCTCACGCGACTGTAGAGACTGGAACATCCCAAGTCCGTGAGTCAGGGTAGAGGCTTATCTTGATTCACGTAGCTATAAGGGCTAGCAAACCCAAAATCAGCAGGTCAGAGAATAGGAGTCTTGCTCACAGGTTTCGAAGATCGATGAATCCCAAGATCGGCAGGCAAGACAGCAGGCAAGCTGCTAGATCAAGTTCCAAGAACCAGAAGTCAGAAAAACAGGAGCCAGGTGCAGGATCCAGATCGGGCAGAAGCCCGTGAGCCTTGCCAGAATATCTGCTTATATTCAATGCAGGCCACACACCCAAGGAAACTCCCTTTCAACTGATTGGCTACTCATATCTGATCCCATCATGGAGGTGATCACATTATACCAAATTTCCTTATGGAATTGATCACAGCATCATATGACTGCCTAACCACTGAGAATCATGGCTCAGGCAAGTTGACATACAACCTCAACCATCACAGCCTCCACTGACATCTGAGTGAGTGGACTCTTCAAGACTACTAAGCAGGTGTGGGAGTTCCAGCTCCCCACTAGGCATCCACTGATATCTTCTTGATTAGAGGGCTGGAAGTGCCTTTTTACTGTTCCCCATGTGGCCTCCACTTACACCACATGGGGTGTGTGCCCTTGTTACTGCTGGGTGGTGTAGAAAGTCCTAACTCTCAGCAAGGCCTCCTCTGACACCACCCCAGCAGGGAGTGCAAGGGACACCTCATTACCACCAGGTGGGGGTGGAAGTCCAGCCTCTCAACTTGGTCTTCGTTGTCATGGATGAGATGGAGCCACAGGTTTGTTTTGTGGTGCTTGGCTGGAGTAGAGTGGTTATTATCTAAAAGTTTTCTGTCTTGCTGGGTTCCTCCTTTCTTAGTCTATTGACTAGACAGAGCAGGCTTTTTCTGGATCTTTATTTGTCTGGGCTTGTTGGTGTCTCTGGGTTGCTGGCTTCTTCAACTTCAAGTCTGTGACATATAAGGCAAGAAGAAAAACCAGGGAATTTACCGTGTTGATCCTTAGGTCTTGAGGTGTTAGCCAGTCTTCCTTTTTCCGACTACCTTCCAGAGTCTTCTTATGTTTATTTTATAAATAATGTGCAGGTATTTTAGTTGGGAGGAATAGGGGAGAATATGTCTACTCCATCTTCCTGGAAGTAGAATTTCTTGCTCTCTGGCTTTAACAGTCACACATTCCCCTTATAACTCCTTGGTCTATCTATTTAATCATAGAAGTTGGAAACAAACCTAAACTGACTGGCTTCTTTATAAGAAGTGATGTAAAAGAATATGAAGCTTTATGCCCAAGACTCTCATTTAAAGAAATACCGAGCTATCTACACATAGCCACAGGCAGAATACTCCCAGTATCAAAGAGGCTTGTCAGATATAATTTTATTAGCATTTCTCATCTCTGAAGATCATCTCTAAAGAATAAAGCAGAATATTTTTCAGGACTCAAAATGTGTAAGTATCTCACCTTCACTATCACAGCATTCTAGGATTGAAGGGTCTTCCCGAATCACCGCAGTCAGAGCATTGACATCTCCATTAGATGCTGCCTGATAAACCATGGTCAGGTCGACTTCCTCAGATGAGTCACCTTCATGAATCAAACAGAGACACACTGATAGGGTACGTGGAGTGCGTTCACTGAAAGAATAACAACACCCAGCCATCACCCACACAAGTGATTCATTAAAACCTCACCACTTTTGAAGAAAAGTGAACCACTGTGGGCCATGATGTAACACAACATTTTATTGGGAAGGAGCCTGAAGGGATTAGATGCCTACTGAGATTTTATGATTTTCTCTGGCATCCAGGCTGCTCAAAATCAGTGACAACACAGCAGTAAGTGGGATCTTTATCTTGGTCTGGATTTTCCTTTATTACCTGAAACATGTTACTTTTCCTTTCAATGACTCAGTTTCCTCCTTCAAAAGAGACATTGTGCTCCTTATTCTCTGTCCTCCAGATGCACGCTCTACCTTTCTTTGCTCTGTGCTCTGGGGGTTGATCCTTCCTGACTGAGTCACCCAACCTCCCTGGCCCTCTGGCTTACCAGTGGGAGGAACTGGCAGGAGATTGGCGGGGAGCAGAGAAATTAGTGTACAGTAGTAGCTGCCTCTCTCCTTCGAGGAGGCTTCCCCTTCCTAGAACCAGCTCTAACTGGGTTCTCTCTGCTAAATGTTCCTTCCTGTGCTCCTTCAGCCATAGGAATGGTATCAGCTTCACACTGATGTTAGTTGGTGGTGTCTCAACATCCCTCATTTGTTCCTTTAACCCCGCCTCATCTCTGAACGTAGTTCCCTCACAAAATCTTCTTCATTAGGATCATCTGGGGTTTAATAAGATGTTTCTAGAAGAAGCAGAGTTGTATGCGACCCCTTTGAAATTTGGTAGTCATTTGTATTATACCTTTGTGCCCGGTTGAACCAACTGATAGTACTGCCAAAGGTGATAGCAGAACTGTGAACTAGTGACCCCAGCGGAGCACTGGAAGGGCTGGGAGGCAAGTTCTGCTCGTGGAGAAACCCTGGTGAGATGTTGTGTCCAGCCCCTCTACTTTTGCAATTTTTGTCACGCTTATTTTTTCTCTAAGTCCAGCCATTATTCAGGGAAAAAATGAATACTGAAAAAAGTGAATTCTTACATGTGTCAGAATTTTTTTTAATTGTATCTTTTTCTACTAATCTGAACATTATGCCTGTGGTAATTGATAGTTCTAATTGATCTTTACTTGGCAATGGTCCTAACCGTTGGCTTAGTTTCTTTGTCCTAGTTTTTCTGGGAAGTTGTTAATGATTTTTAACGAGTTGATGTTCCCCAAGAACAGTTTGTTACTAAAGATGATTCCCTTATCATGACAACAAACTGTTCTGTGAAATGGGTGATTGCTCGCTCATTTATTGAAGGTAGTTTTTTTTGGCTATTATTATTTTTTATTTGACTTTTTTAAAAAAGTAGATTTGTTTGTACATTTGTGAGGACTGCCCAAAGCCAAATGCCACTTCTCTGGTAAGTGCAAGGACTCCAGGGCCAGACTGCTTGGGCTCAAGTCCAGTTACTTGTCGTATGAATTTGTGCCAGCTACACTTTCTGGGCCTAGTTTCCTCATCATTAAAATGGAGATGCTGCTGCTGCTGATGGTGATAACACAAACCTATTTCATAAGGTTGTTGCAAGGATTAAGTGTACTTTTAGGACAGGGCCTGCCACATAATAAGCACTGTATATACTTTGCTATTATGGCAATTTTGTGTGTGTGTGCGTAAGGCATTAAAAACCTGGGACAAGTGAGCCAGACAGCGGACAAAAAGGTTTCTCTCTGATGATGGCTAGATAAAGAATCCATCCACTGAAGTGAACATGAACTCTATAGTAGAGACCTTCCCAGAAGGTATCAGATTGCTCATGATATCTTTGAGCACAATAAATAGGGCCTAGATTTAAGGGCTAAGATGACCACATACAAAGATGCTGGTGGCGTCATCTCAGAAGAAAGACCCTGGTGGTGGGCTCAAGAGCTCTATGTTTATAACCTGCTCTTCACTGAGTGCAATAAAATATATAAGGTGTGTTCAGCACCCTGAGCAGGACGATGAATACATTGCCTGATAGACTTAGAATCCCAAAAAGATTTTGCCAGAAGAATTTTAAACGATTGTATTAAAACGGATGGAGCCCTGGTGACACAGCTGGTAAGAGCTTGATTGCTAACAAAAAAGGTCAGCAGTTCAAACCCACCAGCCACTCCTTGGAAACCCTACAGGGCAGTTCTACTCTGTGCTGTCAGGTCGCTATGAGTTGGAATCAACTCGTCAGCAACAGGTTTGGTTCAGGTCTATTAATAGGGATAAACATTAAAAAAACCAAACCAAACCCAGCGCCGTCGAGTCGATTCCGACTCATAGCGACCCTATAGGTCAGAGTAGAACTGCCCCGCAGAGTTTCCAAGGAGCGCCTGGCGGATTTGAACTGCTGACCCTTTGGTTAGCAGCCGTAGCACTTAACCACTACGCCACCAGGGTTTCCAGGGATAAACATAGGGTAACATATTTTAGTCCACATCCAGATGAACTAATAAAACGGTGGCTGAAACTCTCATTTTTTCTGCTTAGCTTCTCCTCACCCTGCTGGTAACTTTAACCTGATTATTTCACTTTCAACCCATGGGTTTACTCAGTGGAACTGACAGCATGATGCTCAGGGTGGAACATGTGACCTAGAACTAAGCCATTCAGTGATAGCATAATTCTGACCACAGAGTGATTCAGGATGGCTACGTGACCTAGTCAGAGCCCATGAAAGGCAATGATACTTTGACCTGGATTGCTGGGAGCTAGACGTTCCCTCTGTTCCACTGGCCATGTACCTGGAAGCTGTTGTTGCTGTTGTTAGTTGTCGAATCGATTCCAACTCATGCGACCCCATGTGCGCAGAGTAGAACTGCTCCATAGGACTTTTGGCTGTGACCTTTTGTAAGCAGATCGCCGCCTGTCTTCCAAGATGCCTCCTGCTGGGTTGAAACTGCCAACTTCTCGGCTAGTAGCTGAGTGGCTTAATCATTTGCATCACCCAGAAACTCCATCCCTGGGAGGTACTGGGGGATATCTTATGGGTAGAGAGCCTGCCTAAAAATGTGGACAATGCAAAGAGCAGAGCAGAGCTGGGTCAAAAGAAGGGAATTATTGAGATTTAAACTCCTGAATCAAGCCACACCTTAAGCTAGCACTATCTCCAGAACATTTACATGAGTAAATAAATTCGCTTTTAGCTTAAGCCAGTTTGCATACAGTTTGTTCATTAATTTTGTTTTGTCTTAATCAATGAAACAGTTCTAACTGATACAAGATTTTAGCAATGGCACTTTAGAAAAGAACTTAGGGTTTTAGTTGGGCAATTAGCTTTTAGGAACCAATAATGTGATAATAAAGCTAGTGGGTGCTCCAGGGGCATTAAAAATAGTCTAGTAACCAGAATGAGAGAAGTGACAGGCCTTTTCTATTCTTGACCAATTAGTGTCCTATTGAGGTCTATAGCCTGTGGGTTTCTTGGGTTATAGGTAGCTGGGCAACATTTCCAGGAGAACAACTAGAATAAGAAATGAAAGAACTTCCTTTATGTCTCATGAGGAAGAGTTGAAAGAAATAAGTGTGTTTACTCCAGAGATTATTTCGCGGGGTCCTGATAGTTACCTTCAAATATTTGTAAAGCTTTGGGGTGAACAATTTTATGACTGAATTGTTCTATAAGACTTCAGCAGTTAGAAATAACAGTGATGAGAGTGACAGAGGGACAAGTATTTTTATTGTTAGGGCATTGTAAAAACAATCTGGTCATTTCAAGAGATAGTGAACTTCCTCTCATTGAAGATGGCAAAGTCTTCGCTAGCTGGCCACAAAGGAAGTGTGTTGCAGAAGGAATTTGGACATCAGGGTAAACCACAGGGATGGGGGGAGGGAAGTCGTGTGAGGCAGGACAGAATGTACTTCAAGGTTTCTTCTAGTTCCAAGATTTACTACTAAGCCACAGAGCAATTAGGAAGTTGGAAATGAAGGCGCTTCCCTCGAGGTTGTGGAGAAATAGCCAAACTAAATTAGGTCAATGAAAATAATTAGGCTTAAACTTGGAGACTGTACAAAGAATTTCTGTAGAAACAAGGAAACAACAAGTACAAAGGGAAGGATGACTGATGGTCCTATGGAATCGAAAACAGGGGTTGGAAAATATTTTCCTACTGAAGGCCACAAACAATACATTCAAAAGATCAACATAAACAAACACCACATAAATTTGTCCTAACCCTCTTCTTCTTTTTAATCTTTATCTATCTATCTGGAGTCCTTGAGTTGTATAAATGCTTAACATGATTTTTGAATCCAACCAGAGGTGCCTTGGAAGAAAGACTTGGTGATCTGCTTCCAAAAAAACAGCCATTGAAAACCCTATGCAGCGCAGTTCTACTCTGACACGCATGGAATCGTCATGAGTCAAAATCAATGTGACGGCAACTGGTTCTGTATCTATCTAACCATCTTACCTTTCAGCTTAGGGAAAGAGCAAGATTTGAAGGGAACAGGCAGAATGGTTCTTTGCCTCTCTGTGTGAAAGATAAACAGATAGATTTATGTACCAATGCACAAAGAGACATTTGAGGATGGACACAGAGGAAGGTAGACTGAAGTAGAGGAAATGGAAAAGAGACATAAAGAAATAGGAAGAAAGAAGAATGTGAAGGGAAGTAGATAATATTTTATAAATATTAATTTGTGTGTGCATATGTATATATAGAGCTCTGGCGGCACAGTGGTTAAGAGCTCAGGCTGCTAACCAAAATGTAGGCAGTTTGAATCCACCAACTGCTCCTTGGAAACCCTATGGAGAAGTTCTACTCTGTCCTATAAGGTCGTTACGAGTCAGAATCAAATCTACTGCAAGGTTTTTTTTTTTTAATTGATACGTATATATATATGAATCAAATCGACTACATCTGTGGGAAAAGATGATTGAAAAGCTCAATATCATCAGTCAGAACGAGGCCAGGGGCTGACTGTGGAAAAGACTGTCAATTGCTTATATGCAAGTTTAAGTTCAAACTGAAGAAAATTAGAACAAGTCAACGAGAGCCAAAGTACGACCTTGAGTATATCCTGAATTTAGAGACCATCTCAAGAATAGATTTGACGCGTTGAACACTAACGACCAAAGACCAGACGAGTTGTGGAATGACATCAAGGACACCATCCATGAAGAAAACAAGAGGTCATTAAAAAGACAGGAAAGAAAGAAAAGACTAAAATGGATGTCAGAAAAGACTCTGAAACTTGCTCTTGAACATCAAATAGCAAAAGTAAAAGGAAGAGATGATGTAAAGGATTGAACAGAAGATTTCAAAGGGCAGCTCGAGAAGACAAACTAAAGTATTATAATGACATGTGCAAAGACCTGCAGATGGAAAACCAAAAGGGAAGAACACACTCTGCATTTCTCAAGCTGAGAGAACTGAAGACAAATTCAAGCCTCAAGTTGCAATATTGAAGGATTCCATGGGGAAAATATTAAACGACTTAGGAACTATCAAAAGAAGATGGAGGAAATACACAGAGTGACTACCAAAAAGAATTGGTCAACATTCAACCATTTCAGGAGGTACCACGTGAGCAGAACCAGTGGTATCGAAGTAAGAGGTTCAAGTTCACTAAAGGCATTGGCGCCAAAGAAAACTCCAGGAATTGACGGAATACCAATTGAGATCTTTTCAACAAATGGACACAGCACTGGAAGTGTTCACTAGTCTATGCCAAGAAATTTGGAAGACAGCTACCTGGCCAACCAACTGGGAGAGATCTATATTTATGCCTATTCTCAAGAAAAGTGATTCCACTGAATGCAGAAATTATTGAACAATATCATTAATATCACATGCAAGGAAAATTTTGCTAAAGATAATTCAAAACCAGCTGTAGCTGAATATGGACAGGGAATTGCCAGAAATTCAAGCTGGATTCAGAGAGGATGCAGAACCAGGGATATCATTGCTGACATCAGATGGATCCTGGCTGAAAACACAGAATACCAGAAAGAGGTTTACCCATGTTTTATTGACTATGCAAAGGTATTAGACTGTGTGGATCATAACAAATTATGGATAATATTATGAAGAAAGGGAATTCCAGAACACTTAATTGTGCTCATGAGGAACTCATGTATAGATCAAGAGGTAGTCGTTCGAACAGAACAAGGGAGTTGTATGGTTTAAAGTTAGGAAAGGTGTGTCAGGGTTGTATCCTTTTACCATACTTATTCAATCTGTATGCTGAGCAAATAATCCGAGAAACTGGACTATATGAAGAAGAATGTGGCATCAGAATTGGAGGAAGATTCATTAACAAACTTCGTTATGCAGATGACACAACCTTGCTTACTGAAAGTGAAGAGGACTTGAAGCACTTACTAATGAAGATTAAAGACCACAGCCTTCATTATGGATTATACCTCAACATAAAGAAAATAAAAGTCCTCACAACTGGATCAATAAACAACATCATGATAGAGAAAAGATTGAAGTTGTCAAGGATTTCATTTTACTTGGATCCATAATCAACACCCATGGAAGCAGCAGTCAAGAAATCACAAGACTCATTGCATTGGGCAAATCTGCTGCAAAAGACCTCTTTAAAGTGTTAAAAAGCGAATATGTCACCTTGAAGATTAAGGAGGTCCTGACCCAGGCCATGGCGTTTTCAATCGCATATAAAACCTGGATGATGAATAAAGAAGACCGAAGAAGAATTGAAGCCTTTGAATTGTGGTGCTGGTGAAGAATATTGACTATACCATGAACTGCCAAAAGAACTAACAAATCCGTCTTGGAAGAAGTACAACCAGAATGCTCTTTAGAAGCAAGAATGGCATAACTATGTCTCACATACTTTGGACATGTTATCAGGAGGGATCAGTCCCTGGAGAAGGGCATCATGCTTGGTAAAGTAGAAGATCAGCAAAAAAAGAGAAAGACCCTCAACAAGATGGATTGACACAGTGGCTTCAACAATGGGCTCAAGCATAACAACGATTGTGAGCATGGCACAGGACCAGGCAGCATTTTGTTCTGTTGTATATAGGGTCACTATGAGTCGGAACCGATTCGATGGCATGTAACAACAACAATATATATTTGAAACACATGCAGAACTGGAAGAATATACATCAAAAAAGACTAGAAATAATCTCTTGAATGTTCTTCAGAACTTTCTGTATTTTCCAAATTCTTGATCATGAAATTGTGTTCTTTTATAGTCGGTAGAGTAAACCAAGTTTTTTCTTTTTTTTCTTAAATGGTACGAGATGAGTGTGTCTTACTAACTTTACATTAATGTGATACTCTCAAATGGTAGACAAAATCTGGTGTGTCCACAGCTGAGAAAACAAGTTCTTCATATTAGACAAAGTTCTGAAAAAAACAAAGTTTTCCGTGAATTCTCACCTTTTTAAATACCATACCAAAAAACCCAAATCTGTTGCCATCGAGTTGATTCTGACTCATAGCAACCCTATAGGACATAGTAGAATTGCCTCATACGGTTTCCAAGGAGTGGCTCGTGAATTTGAACTGCTGACCTTTTGTTTAGCACCCTGAACTCTTTACCACTGTGCCACCAGGGCTCCTTAAGTACCATAGTAGGTTTAAAAAAAGGTACATATTTTACCCTTTTCTTAATCTTTACCTAAAATTTAGAAGGACAGACATTCTTGAAATCATCTGTTTCCCTCATTTTCCATGGTCAAAAACCCTAACTGGTTTCATGATGTATCATAAATTATATAGCTAATTCCAAGGGTCTGCTTTTTTAATTGTTGAATTTCAGACATGTGATAGATAGGCTGTTACAAATTGTGTGAATTAAGGGATTTTCCTCACAGCTTCTCAGATTTTACCGCAAATGTTGGCCTCTCTTCTAGATTTCACACACTCGCCTTGCCCTTGGGTTAGTACGGAGTTCCTTGGGAAAGCTCTTGATTGCATCAATTGCTGGGCCCATTTTGTTGAAATCTTCTTGACACTGTTCAGCTTAAGTGGCGACCCTTTACTGAAAGAGCCAGCTCAGGGTAAGGGATGATTGGGTATAACAGTTTCAAGGGTCCCGACCACAGTGGTCTTGAACGGCTTTCTTTGGTTTATTCTGTTCTGAGGATCTTTGGGTGGCTGAACCCACTCTAGAATTACTAATAAAGTTTGGATTTGTTTTGGGTAACTATGGAGGGTTCTGCAGATCTTCCTTAGCTCATTCCCTGGTATGAAACTGATTGCCCCATTCATTCATTCAGTGAACATCTATGATAAGATAGTGAAATTGCAGGTACACCTGGCCCTAAGAAGACATACCACAGTGGGAAGACAAGTGTGTAATTTATGATTGAGATGTACCAGGGATATTATGGACGGACAGAGGAAGAATCACTTACATGAATAGTTTCCTGGGCATTCTCCTAATTTAGATCCCTCTCTCTTCCCATAGGTTTATCCTGGATGCTTTGGATCCAGTAGAGAAATTACATCCTTGGGGCTGCCAGGAGGACCTATTCATAAGGTAGAGGGGCCTTTTCACAGTTTGGGAAGTTGCCAGGCCTTCACTGAACCTCAGATGGCTCCATGTGACAACATTGCCACCCACTGGTGATGAAGAGTTTCTGTGGACCTTGACCTGGGCCCTGCCTCCAAGATGCCAGTTCTGCTGGGTGGGATTAAGGGCCAGGCTGGCGAATTCTGGCCTTGCAGGAGCAAGTTTAAGGTCATTGGTACAGTTGGCAGGCATTGAAACAAAATCACTCTTACATGTATCATGTGACTCACAGCATACACGAACCAAAAAAACCCAAACCAGTTGCTGTGGAGTTGATTCTGACTCATGGTGAACCCATGTGTTACAGAGTAAAACTGCTCCATAGGGTTTTCTTGGCTGTCAACTTTATGGAAGCAAAACACCAGGTCTTTCTTCTGCAGTGCCGCTGGACTGTTTGCACCACCCAGGGATCTTTATAGCATGTAAAAAAAAAAAAAAAATACATACCCAAAACAAACAAAAAACCCCAAAACAAAAAAACCAAACCCATTGCTGTCGAGTCGATGCTGTCTCATAGCGACCCTACAGGACAGAGTAGAAATGCCCTACAGGGCTTCCCAGGAGCAGCTGATGGATTCCAACTGCCAACCTTTTGGTTAGCAGCTGAGCTCTTAACCACTGCACCACAGGGCCCCATAGTATTCATACATGGTGGGAATATAGAAAATTGGTTAGAGCACAAGCTATGGGACCCCACCCTCCGGAGTCTGAATCCTGGCACTGTGTTACCCTTGGCAAGTTGCTTAACCTCTCTATGCCTAGCTCTTCATTTGTAAAATGGGCTGTTCTGAAGGCTGAGTGTTAAGCTAGGTAAAGTGCTTGCTTAGAACAGTGCCTGGCCCAAAGTATTCAAATCATATCAATTATTATTATTAACATTACTGCTTTGACATAGACACCTCTCTTCTTTCCCCTTAGGAAGGCTCAGCAGACTAGAGATTTTGTGAGCTGAAACTTTTTGCTCTATTTTGTGTTTTCTCTTCCAGTCCCTTGGGGTATATTGGCTGAGACTTTAAGGATGTTTTATAAAGTGTCAGTCATACTTGAGGAGGCGAAAGAATTTCTTTCTAGAAAAAAATAGCTCCAAGCTTTCTGTATGTACCAGCTGAGAGAACAAACACTCAAAGCTTGGCTGAATTAGGCTTTCGTGTTATGGGAGTGGAAAGATAGAAGGGATTTGCGTCTGTGGGGAGGGCATCTCACAACAATATTATCTCAAGGCTCAACATCTGGTCACAATCAGACTTTGCTTCATAACTAGATTTGTGATGCCACACTTATCGAGTATCTTTAAATCTTGGCATCCCTGTGTTTCTGGGGGTGTTTGTTCTGAGCCATGGAAGGTATTTCACGTCGGGCATCTCTCCTGGATGTGGGGGGCAGGGGGCAGGGCTAGGAAATAGAACGTGCTGTTCATAAGGGCATGTCTGTGTTTAAATTCAGTAAAGATGTCTCTCTAGGATACGCTTTCATTTTACTAATTGTTAAAAAGAAAAATTTCAACCTTTAATGCATAGGGCCTTTAGCATGTGTGCAATAAATGATTGGTTGATTGATTTAGTATGGATTTTTTTATCCCAAATGGGTTTATCTCACCCACTGGAGTCTTGTGAAAATTTTGACGTTCAAGTATCGTGCCAAGGAGTTCTTTGGTAATTAACCAGTAGCCAATGAATCTATTGCAACTCATGGTGATCCATGTGTTTCAGAGTAGAACTGTGCTCCTATGGCTTTCAATGGCTATGATCTTTTGGAAGTGAATTGCCAGGCCTTTTTTCTGAGGTGCCTCTGGGTGCATTTGTACCACTAACCTTTCGGTTAGTAGCCGAGCACTTAACCACTTGCGCCACCCAGGGACTCCTTCTTTGGTCGTTAAGCAAGTATGAATCTTAAAATGAATTTTATTAAGGATGTGCTGGCTTAGCTAGCCTTTGGAAATTGGAAAATAACTCAAGTTTTGTTCTTTCAACTACCCCTCCTCGAATCTCCCTTAATTTCTTCTGCATCAAATCTATGACTCCACCCACTTCCTTCACTTTCCTGAAATGACAAGTGTTGGTGTCAGGTATTTGCCATTCTAACTGGGAACTCTGGAAGGTAAGAAATGGGTGAAGAAGCAGGGTTTGTTTAGTTTGGAAAGGTGCAGGCTCAGTGGAACCTGATAGCTGTTTTCAAATATTGGTTAAAAGAGAGGTTAGACTTGTTTTCTGGAGATCCAGAGGCCAGAACTAGTTCTGGCGAGTGAAAATTGGGATAAATTAGGCCTTTAGAATGATCAGAGCTCTTCAGAAATAGGGAGATTACCTTACAAGCGAGCGCGCTCCTCTTTAGTGTTGCTGTTGTTAGTTGCCATTGTGTGAGTTTCAACTCATGACGACCCCATGTCACTAAGCATGTTTAAATAGATTCTGAACAAACATATCTTGGGAGTGCTCTTGGAGGAGACACCTGTATTGAGTAGAAGATTGACTTCTAAGGTTCCTTCCATGTCTGATGCTCTATGTGTCTAAATAGTAAATCACCACCTATCATTGCATGGACAATGAAAATTGGGTTGGGAGAGATTTGGGGGAAGAGTCTTCCTTGGGTCCTTTAAAAGGCATGGTCCTAGTAGCCCTCTACTCTGGCCACTTGTAAAACTGCCCTTAATGTCTTGAGCTCCTGGAAAAAGTTTAATAAATCAAATGCAATTTGGGTGTCTGGTCCAAGTGTCATAGATTGAACAAGTCCATTGCTCTGCCGTCTTTCAGTTTTGCATTGTCCCTGAAGCCCCACTGAAGCCACATTCTGTCGGCTAGCTTCCCATGGGATTTGCTGGTTGTCTTGGCTCTGCTTCCTGTCTCTACATCAGTGATTCATCCCACATTGAACAGGGTCTCTTTTTCCCTTAAATTAAAAAAAGAAAAAAAAATTGTACTGATCCTGTAAAAAATCCAAGCATACTTTCTGTTCACAGTCACAGACTAACAGTTTTTTTTGATGACTGTCTCATGGGTTTCTAAAGATGTTTCCAGGCCATTGAAATTGAATAGCTTTTCACGATGTTAGGTTTGTCACAAGTACCTATCCTGGTTTCATTGTTGCTGTATGTTAGATAAGCTTCATGCAGGCATGAATATAGTGCTGTTGGGTGTGAGTTCAGTGTTAATGAATCAACGATATATATTAGAGAGCTCTCTTTAAACAGAAACACATGAAATGAGATTATGTGTTGGGTAGTTGATGAAAAGGTTGTAACCAGAGGCTCTCGGGAACCTAACCCTGTATTTCCCCTAAGAGCAGTGGTTTGGTGTCTCCAATTCAGCCTTCACAGTGGCTTTATAGACCATAACTACAGAAAATAAGGAGACTTGACTGTACTTGACTTATTTGGCAGAATGAGTTTGCTTCCCGTGACACATCCTTCCTAGAGCCTCATTTCCTCCACTGCGCTTGTGCAATGTAACGCAGGAGATGAAGCTTGGAAGCCTGAGCAATCTGGTTGTTTGTGGGCACGCAGACGTGAGGCTGTCCTGCTGTGAGGGCCTTTGCTCCTTCCATCTTTCACCCTCAGAATCTGAACTGTCTCCTGCCCCTCAGCCTGCACCCAAAATGGACCAGCAAAAATGGATGACAGTCCAACCCAAAGGTCAGGTAAAAGACAAGGCAGTTTCTCAGAGAGCAAGTAAAGGGGTGAAAAGGTTCAAACAGCTTCGAGGCCAGGAGGCAAGAACAGGAAGGAGAGAGTTCTGGGATGTGCTATTGTCTGAGGTGAATAGTCTCCCCAGGGATTAGGATCATGGCCTTATGTCTGTGGCTGCAGCTTGGAGACAGTGCCTGGTGGTAAGGCAGGACAATTTGGCTAGCCTTGCAATGCAAATCCCAAATCTCCCACACTGTGATCTGTCTATGGATTGGAACATAATGATAGATCTTGAAGAAAATGACTGAAATTCTCTGAGATCCTGTGTGAGACCAGCTAACAGTAAGGTCATTTTATTGTTCACTGTATTAATAGACCTTCTACCCGTCTTCTGCCCTCAGCCCTCTTCCACAAAGGAGACTGGACAAGGGCAGTATTTAGAGGATATAACAACCGGCTTGGCAGGGGTCCCAATCACAATGGAGGCAGGCCTCAGGGCTGGGGTGAGCTCACTGACTTCTGGTTTTGTGGAATCTGTGGGTTCCTGGGGAATGGTTGAGGCCACGAGGATGGGGCAGTGACTGCTTATCTAAGGTCTATAAATATCTTAATATTTGTTAAACCAGTTACTAACAGTTCTGAGCAAAGTGCTGGAGTTATATACATATATATTTTTTTCTCTATAAAAGTAAGGTCATTCTGTATATATAGTTTGATTCTTGATCTTTTTCACTTAATATTAGATCGTAAACATTTTCCCATGTCATAAATGTTAGCTGTAAAATGTGGCCCACTGATTGGATTTAGCACAACTCAGTTTTTTTTTTCAGTCATTCTCCTATTATTGAACATTTAAATTTTTTATTTTTTTAAAATTGTAAGCTTTGTTGCTATAATAAGTTACATATACTAATTAATAACATTCTTGCACATACATATTTATGTGTAACTTTGATTATTTGCTTTGAGCACATCCCTATAAGTGAACTTGGGAGTCAGTGGCTATAAACATATTTGAGGCTCTGCCATATTGCCTTCCAGAAAGTTTGGATCAACTCACCTTCCCCAAGAAAAGCTTGAGCACACACATTTCACCCCATTCTTAATGATTCTGTCCATTATTGTTTTTAAAAAATTAATGCATGAAAGGGCTGAAAATGAATGGTAAGCCAACCCAAAGGGCAGGAGAAGAGTATGTCATTTTTAATGCCATTTCTTTTATTGTTCCTGAGAGAACTTTTCTCATGTTTATGGTCCTTTTATGAATTATTTATTGGTGTTCTTTATTCCTTATGATTTCAAAGTATTTCTCCAATTGATTTGAAAGAGCTTTATGTATGTAAGGACATGACACTAATTCTTCATCTGTCATTGCTGCAGATATTTTCCCTGTTTGCTGCTTCTCTGTTTTGTTTTTCTTTAATATGTTTTCATTTTTTACATAGTTAAAATCTAAGATATTCTGTTTTTAAATTTATATCATTGCTTTTGTGATTACAAAGGTCATTCCTGTGGAGCCTTATGTTAATTTTTTAAATTAACATTTAAGTAATTAATCTGAAATTTTTAAACTTTATTTTTGCATATTACAATGAATTGTTTTCCTAAATAGTCATTTATCTATCTCCCTTCCCTCACTAGTTTGTAATGGCAAATGTATCATATACTAAATCATCAATAACACCTTGAATGAGGCTCCTCCTACAGACTGTTCTCTAGAACAGTAGCTCAGGGAGCAGGGACCCTCAGAGGTACCCTCTCTGTGGGGTACACTCATTAACTTGAGGAGAGAGTCAAAGTCCACCTCAGTCACATTCCACAGAGTCTTGTGGTCAGTCCACAGCCGAGATTCTTAGCCTTCTTGTGTTCCCTGCGTAGTTTCAAATCTTAGAATTTTTTTGTAGCACATCTGAAGGAATTAAAAGACTCAGAACAACTCTAAATTCAGTGAACACTGTCACACAATTACTTCTTCAGCATGACAACGTCTCACAGTAGCTATAAAAGTACCCACTGTTCCTGCAATATTTATTGGGGCCTCTTCAGCACTGTGTCACTGTCTGAGTAACCATCAGACTGATGCCAACACTTAACATAGTGCTTACAACATGACAAGCATTAGCCTAAGACCTTTCTATATATTAGTTCATTTAATTCTCTCCTTATAAGGTAGGTACTACAATTATTCCCATTTTATGGATGAAGAAACTGAGTCACAGAGCAGGAAAGTGACTTGCCCAAAGTCACACAGTTAGTAGTGGTGGGGCTGTGGAATCTGACAACCCCGAAGTCCGTCTTCTTACCCGCTGCTGTCTATAACTGCTCACTCACTCAGGAGGCAAAGCCTTGTATATGCCAGTGAACTTGGGTGGGACATTCCACATCCTATTCTCTCTTACTCATAGCAGCCTATACCCGACTGTACGCACTGTTGTTTAAGACAAGTGTCGGCAGGCTAGAGTTTACACTCAGGTGTAGCAAAAATAAATTTTACACATTAATGAAAAATTGGAAGCACATCTGTGACAAGTGGACCGTACACCAGGGAGGGAATTAAAACTAATGGTAATAGCGCGACAATTCTAAAGTGGGGTTGGGTGAATTCTTTTTAATTATTAAGATAAATGTCAAATGACCAAAGAATAAATAACTGTCATACTGAAGCACAAAAAAATGACTGAATTTTTTTGAATTTATTTCTTAAGTCTCATATCAACTGGGAAAGACACACAGAGAAAGACACCTATAAACCAATTTTTGAGCCAGACTTCTATGTTTTTTAAATTAAATTCCAGTAGATCAAATTTAGTTGGCTATTAAAAGAATTATACACCATGGTCAAATAGGGCTTATTCTAGAAATATAAAGATGTTTTGATTTTAGAGGTGGTGGGCACAGTGGTGACAAATTCGGCTGCTAACCAAAAGGCTGGCAGTTTGAATTCACCAGGTGCTCCTTGGAAACCCTATGGGGCAATTCTACTCTGTCCTATAGGGCTGCTATGAGTTAGAATTGACTCGATGCAACAGGTCTGGGGTTTTTTGGGTATTAATAAAATATAACACATTAATAGAACAAAGGGGAGATACATGATTATATGAGTAAAGACTATAAAATCATTTGATACAATTTGACATCTGTTCCTAAAAAATGTTTAACATCTAGGAATAGAAAGATATATTCTTAGTATGATAAAAGTGCATTTATTTCAAACCAATTGCAAGCATCATACCTAATGAGGAAACACTAGAGGCAATACTATTAAAGAAAGAGATGAGACAAACTCTAACTAATGCAGAAATACATGAAGCAGAAATAAATGAAGCCTAATAATAAAAAGGAAGAGCAACATATCATAATTTAATAATACAGTAAGTCCCCAGGTTGCGAACATCCAACTTAACCGGCAACTCTACTTGCCCTTTAATATTATGTAAATTACCCATCACTTGGAAGGATTGAACCAACCCTACTTGCAACAAATTCTTCATCACAATCACCTTCACCTGCTGCATGTGCAGTTTTTAAATCATTGAAAAGACTTTGAGCTTTTCTTGCACTAAAACCAAACAAACCCAACCAAACTCATTGCCGCCGAGTTGATTCTGTCTCATAGAGACCCTGCAGGACAGAGTAGAACCGCCCCATGGAGTTACCAAGGAGTGGCTGGTGGATCCGAACTGCCAACCTTTTGGTTAGCTGCCGATCTCTTAGCCACTGCACCACTGGAGTTCCTCTTGCATTAAAATAAGGCTAAATAAGAACTGTAAGCATCTGATTTGACTTACCTACAAATTCTTAAAGACACACTTTGGAACAAATCTTGTTCGTAACCCAGGGATTGTAGTTAACTTTTTACAGGAGACATATGCCAGGCACTATCCTAACAGTTTCATTTTAATTCATTTTATTCGTTCCAACAACTTTATGAAATAGGTAGTATCTTTTTCCTATTTTTGTTGTTGTTACATGCCATTGAGTCTGTTCTGGCTCATAGCAACCCTGTGCACAACAGAATGAAACACTGCATGGCCCTGTGCCATCCTCACAGTCTTTGCTATGTTTGAGCCCATTGTTATAGCCACGGTGTCAATCCATCTGGTCAAGAGTCTTCCTCTTTTTTGCTGAGAAATTGAGAAGTACAGAGGTTTAATAATTTTCCCAAAGTTATACAGCTGTTAAGTGGCATAGCAGAATTTCATTCCAGCCCACATGACCTCAGAGTCAGTGTTCTTAACCACTATGAGGCACTGCCCTTAACCACTATGAGGCACTGACCTTCACCATTAAAATGATTTAATTATCCACGAAGGACCCCTGGTGGTGCAGAGGTTAAATGCTTGGCTGCTAACTAAAAAGTCTGCGGTTTGAACCTACCAGTTGCTCTGCAGGAGAAAAGACCTGGCGATTTGCTCCCGTAAAGATTACATTTAGGAAACCTTATTGGGCAGTTCTACTCTGTTGTATAGGGTTGCTATGAGCCAGAATTGAATTGAGAGTAAACAACGACAACAATAATTATCTATGAAATGACACAAGAGAATTAACCATAGAATTTTTAGAATTAGTAAGATTTGACTAAGTTAGTCAGATTTAAAAATAAATATAAAACTAGATAGCTCTTCTATCTTAAATAACATAAAGAGGAAAATAGCCCATTACAATGAAAATATCAAATGCCCTGGAATAAACTTCACTAAAATATTCAGAATCTATATGAGGAAAACTACAGAACTTTACGGAGGGACATAATAGATGAATTGAATAGGCAGAGATAACACACCATGTTCCTAGACATAAATAATAAATAGCATGTTGTTAGGTGCCATCGAGTCGGTTTCGACTTATAGCGACCCTATGCACAAGCAAACAAAACACAGCCTGGTCCTGCGACGTCCTTACAATCGTCGTTATGCTTAAGCTCATTGTTGCAGCCACTGTGTCAATCCACCTCATTGAGGGTCTTCCTCTTTTCCGCTGACCCTGTACTCTGCCAAGCATGATGTCCTTCTCCAGGGACTGATCCCTCCTGACAACATGTCCAAAGTATGTAAGACGCAGTTTCGCCATCCTTTCCTCTAAGGAGCATTGTGGCCGCACTTCTTCCAAGGCAGATTTGTTCATTCTTTTGGCAGTCCATGGTATATTCAATATTCTTCGCCAACACCACAATTCAAAGGCATCAACTCTTCTTTGTTCTTCCTTATTCATTGTCCAGCTTTCACAAGCATATGAGGTGATTGAAAATACCATGGCTTCGGTCAGGCACACCTTAGTCTTCAGGGTGACATCTTGCTCTTCAACACTTTGAAGAGGTCCTTCGCACCAGATGTACCCAACGCAAAGCGTCTTTTGATTTCTTGACTGCTGCTTCCATGGCTGTTGGTTGTAGAACCAAGTAAAATGAAATCCTTGACAACTTCAATCTTTTCTCCGTTTATCATGATGTTGCTCATTGGTCCAGTTGTGAGGATTTTTGTTTTCTTTATGTTGAGGTGCAATCCATACTGAAGGCTGTGGTCTTTGATCTTCATTAGTAAGTGCTTCAGGTCCTCTTCACTTTCAGCAAGCAAGGTTGTGTCATCTGCATAACCCAGTTGTTAATGAGTCTTCCTCCAATCCTGATGCCCTGTTCTTCTTCATATAGTCCAGCTTCTCAGGTTATTTGCTCATCATACAGATTGAATAGGTATGGTGAAAGAATACAACATTGACGCACACCTTTCCTGACTTTAAACCAATCAGTATCCCCTTGTTCTGTCTGAACAACTGCCTCTTCTTGATCTATGTAAAGGTTTCTCATGAGCACAATTAAGTGTTCTGGAATTCCCATTCTTCGCGGTGTTATCTACAGTTTATTATGATCCACACGGTCGAATGCCTTTGCATAGTCGATAAAACACAGGTAAACATCCTTCTGGTATTCTCTGCTTTCAACCAGGATCCATCTGACATCAGCAACGATATTCCTGGTTTCACATCCTCTTCTGAAACCGGCATGAATTTCTGGCGGTTCCTTGTCGATATACTGCTGCAGCCATTTTTGAATGACCTTCAGCAAAATTTTGCTTGCGTGTGATATTAAAGATATTGTTGTATAATTTCCACATTCGGTTGGATCACCTTTCTTGGGAATAGGCATAAATATGGATCTTTTCCAGTCAGTTGGCCAGGAAGCTGTCTTCCATATTTCTTGGCATAGACAAGTGAGCACCTCCAGTGCTGCATCTGTTTGTTGAAACATCTCAATTGATTTTTCATCAACTCCTGGAGCCTTGTTTTTCGCCAGTGCCTTCAGAGCAGCTTGGACTTCTTCCTTCAGTACCATCGGCTCCTGATCATATGCCACCTCTTGAAATGGTTGAATATCGACTAATTCTTTTTGGTATAATGACTCTGTGTATTCCTTCCATCTTCTTTTGATGCTTCCTGCATCGTTTAATATTTTCCCATGGAATCCTTCACTATTGCAACTCGAGGCTTGAATTTTTCTACAGTTCTTTCAGCTTGAGAAACGCTGAGCATGTTCTTCCCTTTTGGCTTTCCATCTCCAGCTCTTTGCCCATGTCATTATAATACTTTACTTTGTCTTCTCAAGAGGCCCTTTGAAATCTTCTGTTCAGTTCTTTTACTTCATCGATTCTTCCTTTTGCTTTAGCTGCTTGACGCTCAAGAGCAAGTTTCAGAGTCTTCTCTGACACCCATCTTGGTCTTTTCTTTCTTTCCTGTCTTTTCAGTGACCTCTTGCTTTCTTCATGGATGATGTCCTTGATGTCATTCCACAACTCATCTGGTCTTTGGTCACTAGTGCTCAATGCGTCAAATCTGTTCTTCAGATGGTCTCTAAATTCAGGTGGGATATACTCAAGGTCATATTTTGGCTCTCGTGGACTTGCTCTGATTTTCTTCAGTTTCAGCTTGAACTTTCTCATGAGCAATTGATGGTCTGTTCCACAGTCAGCCCCTGGCCTTGCTCTGACTGATGATATTGAGTTTTTCCATCATCTCTTTCCACAGATGTAGTCAATTTGATTTCTGTGTGTTCCATCTGGCGAGGTCCATGTGTATATAGTCGCTGTTTATGTTGGTGAAAGAAGGTATTTGCAATGAAGAAGTCGTTGGTCTTGCAAAATTCTATCATTCGATCTCCAGCATCATTTCTATCACCAAGGCCATATTTTCCAACCACTGATCCTTCTTCTTTGTTTCCAACTTTTGCATTCCAATCACCAGTAATTATGAATGCATCTTGATGGCATGTCCAATAAATTTCAGACTGCAGCAGCTGATAAAAATCTTCTATTTCTTCATCTTTGGCCCTAGTGGTTGGTGTGTAAATTTGGATAATAGTCGTATTAACTGGTCTTCATTGTAGGCGTATGGATATTATCCTATCACTGACAGAGCTGTACTTCAGGATAGACCTTGAAACGTTCTTTTTGATGATGAATACAACACAATTCCTCTTTGAGTTGTCATTCCCAGCATGGTAGACTATATAAAATAGCCAATACCAGTCCATTTCAGCTCACTAATGCCTAGGATATGGATGTTTGTGTGTTCCATTTCATTTTTGACAATTTCCAATTTCCCTAGATTCATACTTCATACATTCCAGGTTCTGATTATTAATGGATGTTTGCAGCTGTTTCTTCTTATTTTGAGTTGTGCCACATCAGCAGATGAATTTCCCGAAAGCTTTTACTCCATCCACATCATTAAGGTCAACTGTATTTTGAGGAGGCAGCTCCTCCCCAGTCATCTTTTGAGTGCCTTCCAACTTGGGGGGCTCATCTTACAGCACTATATCAGACAATGTTCCGCTGTTGGTTTGTTGTATTGTGGGGGTTTGTGTGTTGCTGTGATGCTGGAAGCTATGCCACCAGTATTCAGATACCAGCAGGGTCACCCATGGAAGACTGGTTTCAGCTGAGCTTCCAGACTAAGACAGACTAGGAAGAAGGACCCAGCAGTCTACTTCTGAAAAGCATTAGCCAGTGAAAACCTTATGAATAAATAGCATAAGCTGTTTAAATTATTACCCAGATTTACTTATAAGCTTAATGTTATTTCAAAGTTCTAACAGTTTTTTTTTTTCTTATAAAGTTCAGGAAAATGATAATAACTTTCATTTGTAAAAATAAGTAGATAACTTTGTTTTAAAAAAGGGGGGGAGAGAATGTATTTAAGTACTTCTTTATATATAGACTGCGGAGCCCTGGTGGCACAGTGGTTAAGAGCTCAGCTGTTAACCAAAAATGTCGGCAGTTTGAATCCAGCAGCTGCTCCTTGCAAACCTTATGGAGCAGTTCTACTTTGTCCTATAGGGTGTCTATGAGTTGGAATCGACTCAATGGCAATGGGTTTTTGGGGGTTCTTTAATATATAAACTCCTCTGGAAAGATGTGTAAGGAACTGCTAACATTGTGTTGCTTTCAGGAAGGGGAGCTAGATAGCTGAGAGCAGGGGGAGAGATTTTTCCTTATACATTGTGTTATACTATTAAACTGTATGAATATATTACCATTCCAGAAGCAAAAATGAACAAAAAAGAGGAAACAAAAAATGGGTAAGAATATCAAATAAAATTGAAAAAAGAACAGAATATTGAGAGAGGATTTCTCCATCAAATATTAAAACATTTAAACAACGATAATAATGAAAATAGTGAGGCACTGTCTCCAAACTAGATAGATTGCTAGAACAGAGAAGAGAGCCCAGAAATGTCTCTGGCATCAGCATGGAAAGTGGAAGACAATAGGTAGGTAGACTTTTGAGTGAAGAGTTTTGCCTATAAGGCAAGTCTTAGACTGAGAGGGTAGACCAGACACAGAGGAAAGGGAAAGTACTTCAAGGTCTATGAGCTTCCTTGGAGAATTCATTTCCTTCTGACATGGTTTTTCCGCTCAGGCAAATTCTGCTTCTCCCAATCTCCAAATCCAAATGGGGTATAGTGCTGGGAGTTCGTTACAGAGAAGAAGACAACTTGAGGTGGTGGGACATTCTCTTGACCTGGGATGACAGGTTGTCCTTATGACCTTGGATAAGTCATTTATGATAATCACTAGCATTTACTGAGTCATTATTATGGGCCAGGCACAGTTCCAAGTGCTTTATATGTATTATGTCATTAAATCTTTGTAATAGCCCTATGAGGATTGTTATAACAATATTAATAATAACCCTGTAGCTACCACTAGCACTTACTGAGGGGTTACTCTCAGCCAGGGATGGTTCCAAGTACTCTGTATGTATTAATTAATTCAACATTTATAAAAATCTTGGTAGTGTTATCCCCCTAACTTACCAGGTGAGAATGGGGAGATATAAAACCAGAAAACCAGACCCATTGCCCTCGAGTCGATTCCAACTCTCAGTAACCCTATAGAACAGAGTAGCACTGCCCCATAGGGTTTTCAAGGAGCGGCCGGTGGATTTAAACTGCTGATCTTTTGGTTAGCAGCTGTCTTACTTATCTAGTGCTACTGTAACAGAAATACCACAAATAGATGGCTTTAACAAACAGAATTTTATCTTTCACAGTCTAGTAGGCTACAAGTCCAAACTCAAGGTATCAGCTCCAAGGGAAGCCTTTCTCTCTCTGTCCGGCTCTGGAGGAAGGTCCTTGTCATCAATCTTCTCTGGGTCTAGGAGCTTCTCAGATGCAGGGACCCCAGGTCCAGAGAACGCCCTGTGCTCCCAGTGCTGCTTTCTTGGTGGAAGAGGTCCCCCTGTCTCTCAGCTCACTTCTGGCTTTTATATCTCAAAAGAGATTGGCTCAAGACACAATCCAATCTTGTAGCTTGAGTTCTGCCTCATTAACATAGCTACTGACTATCCGTCCTCATTAACTTCATAGAGGGTGGAATTTATAACACATAGGAAAATCACATCAGATGACAAACAGGTGGACAATCACACAATACTGGGAATCATGCCCTAGGCAAATTGATACATATATTTTGGGGGAGACACAATTCAATCCATGACAGCAGCCTAACTCTTTAACCACTTAGCCACCAGGGCTCCTAAGGGGAATTATAAGATGTTAATTAGCTGAGTCACAGAGATAGGAAGTGGCAGTGTTGGGACTTGAACCTGTGTAGTTGGCTCCAGTGGCCATATACTTCACTACACTGTACCACCACTTATTCCTGCTGTTTCAGTTTTCACATAAAAAAAGTGAGAAGGTTGAACTAAGGTTTCTTCCAATTCTAAAAGCACTGCTATTCTAAGGCAAAAACCTTCCAGGAGCCATCCTTTAACTGGTTTCTTCAGTAGTGACCTGAAACCAGTTGAACCCTTCTCAATTCTTCTCTACATTCAGTAGTCCACGCAGCTTGATTGTGTCAAAACTTTGGTCACCATTTTGAACAAAGTTATTAGAAGGGTGAAATTGTCAATTTAAATGAATTTCAGGTGCCCTCCAAATTCTTAAAGATAAGATATTTTTAAAGCAGCAGTCACTGTTGTGATTTACTGTGATGAATTAAAGAGCAATGATCTCAAGGTAAAATTGGTAAAACCACAATCAAAATGTAGGATGTTGTTGTTGTTGTTAGCTGCCATCAAATCAGTTGCAATTCACAGCGAACCTATGCACAACAGAATGAAACACTGCCCGGTCCCGTGCCATCCTCACGATAGTTGTTATGCTTGAGCCCATCGTTACAGCCACTGTGTCAATCCACCTTTTGAGTGTCTTCTTCTTTTCTGCTGACCCCTCACTTTACCAAGCATGGTGTCCTCCAGGGACTGGTCCCTCCTGATAACATGTCCAAAGTATGTGAGACAAAGTCTCACTATTCTTGTTTCTAAGGAGCATTCTGGCTGTATTTCTTCTAAGACAGATTTGTTTGTTCTTTTGGAAAATAATTATTTTACCTTTTTATCAACTGCTGTTTATGTGTGACCTTGTTTAAAGTGTCATGGCTCTCTGAACTCTCTCTTGGAGAAATGTCAACTTGTTACACTGAACAAATGGGCTTAGTAGGAAAATGATAAAGAACCTGACTTCAAAGTTTCTGTGATGCAGGCCCAGCCCTGACCTCGCAAATTGCCCATTTCTATCAGATCGGTTCCACAAGTCACATTCTAGTGTCATTCCACCCTTTAGCCTCCTCCTCCTCCTTCTACTCCTATGATGCTGGTGCCATTCTTTGCTCCAGCGGCAAGCTGTTGTGGAGATTGGATCAACCCTTACTCTGGAAGACACTGGGATGTCATACTGACCTGTGACCGCTTGCCAGAGCTCATTGCAAATGTAAGTTGTGCTCAGTTGAGCTACAGTAGCAGCCCTCCAATCACTGCAAGCCCAGCTTGAGGAACTCGAGCGGGAATAAGATGCTCTGACAAGGGCTCTAGCTCATTACTTTTCTTTTCTTTCCAACGCTAGGGGTCATGAAGGGGTTGGTAGGGTGGGCTGTCAGAATCCAGAGTATATAATTTGGTGGTGATGGGGAGTATGAGGAAGGTTTGGAAGTTGGAAACCTGAGTTAACATAGCAGCTTTGCCCCTTGTCCTATGTAGTGTTGGGCAATTCATGTAACCACAAATAGACTGAAAACAGACACTCTCTCATAGGCTGAGGCAAGGACTGAGTAACGTAGCAAGAGTAAAGAGTTTAGCTCAGTGCCTGGCACGCAAAAGTACTTAATAAACAAAAGTTATTGCTCTTCTTCTAGTAATTGATGCTGGTTAATATTCTTGGCCTGACCTCCTTCAGTTTCTCTTCGGAAAGTACTTCCCAGCCCCAGCATGGAGAGCGGATTGCCACAGGTCTATCTTGGGAGTTGGGAACAGGCCGGTGCTAAGAGATTCTCAAGAGTACAAACCTCTGCTAATTAAAGAAATATAGCAATTTTATACTGGATTTTTGTATTGTTCGACTTTTTTTTTTTTTGAAGAAGATGGCATTAATTTTGCAACTACAAAAAAAATCAGTATTTTCAAACTTTATTAGAACCCATAGGCATTGAATACTGCAATAATACCTATACCCCAAAAAATGATCATTAAAAAGAATGTAAACAATGCTGTGATAACCTGAGATGGACACAACATCACCTGTTTGGTATTCCAGCTGGGAATGCATCATCTAAATCTAATCATGGGAAACATCAGAAAAAACTCAAAAGGAAAAACACTCTATCAAAACAGGGAGACTGGAATCTTCAAAATTATCAACTGTCTTGAAAGTCAAAGAAAGTCAGAAGAAATGTTTCAGATTAAAGGAGACCAAAGAGACATGACAACTAAATGTTAATAGCTAATTCTAGAGGGAGAAATGGAATAAAATACATTGTTGGGTTAATTGAAAAATTGGAATCAGGCAGTAAATTAGATGAAGGTGGATATATATGTATATTTATAGATGTATTTTCAGTCATACGCATGTGAAACCTGAACAATGACTAAGGAAGACCGAAGAATTAATGCCTTTGAATTATGGGGTTGGCGAAGAATGTTGAATATACCATGGACTGCCAGAAGAAAGAAAAAAATCTGTCTTGGAAGAAATACAGCCAGAATGTTCCTTAGAAGGAAGGATGGCAAGACTTCATCACACATGCTTCGGACATGTTATCAGGAGGGCTCAGGCCCTGGAGAGGGACATCAGGCTTTGTAAAGTAGAAGGTCAGCAAAACTAGAGGAAATGTTCAACAAGATGGATTGATACAGTGGCTGAAACAATGGGCTCAAGCATAACAATTGTGAGGATGGCACAGGACTGGGCAGTGTATCCTTCTGTTGTACATATGGTCTCTATGAGTCGGAACTGACTCAATGGCATATAAGAACGACAAACGCATGTATATGTATATCTATCTCCCCCACTCATCTGTCAGTTTTTTGTACTGTGGTGGCTTGTGTTTTACTGTGATGCTGGAAGCTATGCCACCAGTATTCAAATAACAGTAGGGTCACCCATGGTGGACAGGCTTCAGCTGAGCTTCCAGACTAAGACAGACTAGGAAGAAGGACCTGGAAGTCCACTTTTGAAAAGAATTAGCCAGTGAAAACTTTATGAATAGCAATGGAACCTTGTCTGATATAGTGCTGGAAGAGGAGCCCCTCAGGTTGGAAGGCACTCAAAAGATGACTGGGGAAGAGCTGCCTCCTCAAAGTAAAGTTGACCTTAATGACATAGATAAAGTCAAGCTTTCAGGACCTACATTTGCTGATGTGGCACGATTCAAAATGAGAAGAAACAGCTGCAAATATTCATCAATAATCAGAATGTGGAATGTATGAAGTATGAATCTAGGAAAATTGGAAATTTTCAAAAATGAAATGGAACACATAAAGGTCAATATCCTCGGCATTAGTGAGCTGAAACAGACTGGTGGTATTGGCCATTTTGAATCAGACAATCATATGGTCTACTATGCTGGGAAGGACAACTTGAAGTGGAATGGCGTTGCATTCCTAATCAAAAAGAACATTTCAAGATCTGTCCTGAAGTACAAAGTTGTCAGTGATAGGACAGTATCCATACACCCACAAGGAAGACGTTAATACAACTATTATTCAAATTTACACTAACCACTAAGGCCAATCTGTGGCGCAGTTCTACCCTGTCCTATAGGGTCGCTATGAGTTGGAATCGACTCGACGGCACTGGGTCTGGGTACTAAGGCCAAACATGAAGAAACTGAAGATTTTTACCAACTTCTGCAGTCTGAAATTGATCAAACATGCAATTAGGACGCATTGATAATTACTGGTGATTGCAATGCCAACACTGGAAACAAAGAAAAAGGAGGGGTAGTTGGAAAATATGGCCTTAGTGATAGAAACAATGCTGGAGATCACATAATTTTGCAAGATCAACGACTTCTTCATTACAAACACCTTTTTCAACAGCATAAACAGGGTATGTATACATGCACCTCACTAGATGGAATACACAGGAATCAAATCGGCTACATCTGTGGAAAGAGATGATGGAAAAGCTCAATATCATCAGTCAGAACAAGGCCAGGGGCCAACTGCATAAAAGACCTGAAGGTGAAGATAATTAGTACAAGTCCATGAGAGCCAAAGTACAACCTTGAGTATAACCCACCTGAATTCAGGAATCATCTCAAGAAAAGATTTGATGCATTGAACACCAATGACCAAAGACCAGAGGAGTTGTGAAATGACATCAAGTATATCATACCTGAAGAAAAACAAGAGGTCATTAAAAAGACAGGAAAGAAAGAAAAGACCAAAATGGATGCCTGAAGAGACTCTGAAACTTGCTCTTGAATGTCAAGTAGCTAAAGCAAACAGAAGAAACAATGAAGTAGAAGAGCTGAAGAAAAGATTTCAAAGGGCAGCTCCAGAAGGCAAAGTATTATAATGACATGTGCGAAGACCTGGAGTTAGAAAACCAAAAGGGAAAAACATGCTCTGCATTTCTCAAGCTGAAAAGACTGAAGAAAAAATTTAAGACTCGAGTTGCAATACTGAAGGATTCTGTGGGAAAATTATTAAAAGGCACAGGAAGCATCAAAAGAAGATGGAAAGAATATGCAGAATCACTATACCAAAAAGAATTGGTGGACATTCCACCATTTCAGAAGGTAGCATATGATCAGGAACTGACGGTACCAAAGAAAGAAGTCCAAGCTGCACTGAAGGCATTGGTGAAAAGCAAGGCTCTAGGAATTGACAGAATACCAATTGAGATGTTTCAACAAACAGATGCAGCGCTGGAGGTGCTCACTTGTCCATGTACAGAAATTTGGAAGACAGCTACCTGGTCAATGGACTGGAAGAGATCTATATTTATGCCTATTCCAAAGAGCCGTGATCCCACCAAATGCAGAAATTATTGAATGATATCATTAATATCACAGGCAAGCAAAATTTTGCTGAAGATCATTCAAAAGTGGCTGCAGCAGTATATCAACAGGGAACTGCCAGAAATTCAAAGTGGATTCAGAAGAGGAGGTAGAATGAGGGATATCATTGCTGAAGTCAGATGGGTCCTGGCTGAAAGCAGAGAAGACCAGAAAGATGTTTACCTGTGTTTTATTGACTATGCTAAGGCATTCAACTGTGTGGATCATAACAAATTATGAATAACATTGCCAAAAAATGGGAATTCCAGAACACTTAATTGTGCTCATGAGGAACCTTTACATAAAACAAGAGGCAGTTGTTCGGACAGAACAAGGGGATATTGATTGGTTTAAAGTCAGGAAAGGTGTGCGTCAGGGTTGCACATGCCTATTCAATCTGTACGCAGAACAAATAATACGAGAAGCTGGACTATATGAAGAATGGGGCATCGGCATTGGAGGAAGACTTATTAACAACCTGGGTTATGCAGATGACACAACTTTGCTTGCTGAAAGTGAAGAGGACTTGAAGCACTTACTGATGAAGATCAAAGACCACAGCCTTCAGTATGGATTGCACCTCAACATAAAGAAGACAAAAATCCTCACAATTAGACCAATGAGCAACATCATGATAAGCGGAGAAAATATTGAAGTTGTCAAGGATTTCATTTTACCTGGATCCACAATCAACAGCCATGGAAGCAGCAGTTAAGAAATCAAAAGATGCATTGCATTAGGTAAATCTGCTGCAAAGGACCTCTTCAAAGTGTTGAAAAGCAAAGATGTCACCTTGAAGACTAAGGTGCACCTGACCAAAGCCATGGTATCTTCAATCACCTCATATGCTTGTGAAAGCTGGACAATGAATAAGGAAGACCGTAGAAGAATTGTCACCTTTGAATTGTGGTGTTGGTGAAGAATATTGAATATACCATGGACTACCAGAAGAACGAACAGGTCTGTCTTTGAAGAAGTACAACCAGAATGTTCCTTAGAAGCGAGGATGGTGAGACTGCGTCTTACATACTTTGGACATGTTGTTAGGAGGGATCAATCCCTGGAGAAGCACATCATGCTTAGCAAAGTACAGGGTCAGCGGAAAAGAGGAAGACCCTCAACGAGGTGGATTGGCACAGTGGCTGCAACAATGGGCTCAAGCATAACAACGATTGTGAGGATGGCTCAGGACTGGGCAGTGTTTCGTTCTGTTGTGCATAGGGTCACTATGCATTGGAACTGACTTGCCGGCACCTAACAGCAACAACAACACGTGGGAGACCAGGGTTCCATTGTCTGTCAGTGGAGGCTGTGTGTTGCTATGATGCTGAACAGGTTTAGTGGAGTTTCCATACAAAAGTGGGCTAGAAGAAAGGCGTAGTGATCTACTAGCAAACAATCAGCCACTGAGAACGCTATGGATTACAATGGTCAGATCCTGTTTTGTGTGGGGTTGCCATGAGTTGGGTTCACTTGACAACAGCACACAACAATCCTCAGAACCTGTGAATGTAACCTCATACGGCAAAAGAGTGAAAAATTACCTAATGTGGCAAAGATGTGATTAAGTTAAGGATCTTGAGAGGCGTTTATCCTGGATTACCTGGGTGGACTTCAAAAGTCAATCACATATATCCTTATAAGAGAGAAGCAGGGGGAATTTTGAGTCAGACACACAAGGAAGAGGCTATGGGAAGATGGAGGCAGAAGTTACAGTGATGCGACCCTAAGTAGCTAGAAGGTGGAAGAGGCAAGGAATGGATCCTCCCTGGAGCCTCCAAAGGAAGTGCAACCCTGTAGAAAATCAAACCAGACCCATCGCTATCTAGTCGATTCTGACTCATAGCTACCCTATAGGACAGAGCAGACTTGCACCATAGGCTGTAATCTTTAAGGAAGCAAACTGCCACATTTTTCTCCCACGGAGAGCCTGGTGTGTTTAAACCGCTGATCTTTTGGTTAGCAGCGGAGAGTTTTAACCACTGCACCATCAAGGCTTCTTTGCAACCCTGTAGACACCTTGATTTCAGAGTTCTGGTCTCCAGAACTGTGAGAGACTAAATTTCTTTTGTTTTTTAATCCACCCTGTTTTTAGTAACTTGTTACAGCAGCCTTAGGATGCTAATACACTGTGTTAATCTAGACTGGAAGACTGAGCCCTCCTGTCATTCTCCCAGCAACTCTGCAAGAGAAATAACTTCTGAGGGCCATCTGCAAACACACGGTGCGCAGCCTCATTTCTGGCAGAACCGAGGCAGGGCTGCGTCGTCCTCAATCTCAGCAAGACAGAGGGGCATACGAAAGCCCCACATTCTACTTGTCTAGAGAAAGTCACTTTGCGGTGGTTTGCCCAACAATGTATTACTGAAAATCTGTGTAATCGTCTTAAACTTATTATGGTCTTTCTTGCTTTTAGGAGCCCTGGTGACACAGTGGTTAAGAGCTCGGCTACTAACCAAAAGGTCAGCAGTTCAAAATCCACCAGCCGCTCCTTGGAAACACTGTGGAGCAGTTCTACTCTGTCCTATAGGGTCACTAGGAGTCGGAATCAACTTGATGGCAATGGACCGTTTCTAGCTTTTAAGAAGGTGCGAGGGTTAACGAGACAAAAGAACTAGTCAAGTATCATTTGGGCCCTGGGGACCACTCTTCCCTCCCCATTTTCTTCCTGAGGCCTGGGATACCTTCAGGCACAGCAAAGCTGTTCTTTCCTCAATTAAAGACAAAGCTTAAAATGCAAATCTTCAGTTATGTAATAACTCGACTTCAGTAGAAGCCTCTGTATTCTGTAGTAAATGATTTTACTACAGGCCCTTTCCTGTGTGTAGGCTTTGAGAGGGAAGACAGCCAGGAAGAGCACGTGGGACCAGAAGAGGTGTTGCTATGGTGAAAATCAAAAAGCACAAAATGGGAGTGGAGTGTTCTGAAGACCTAGGCTTCCTCCCTCACAATTTTATGAAGCAAGCCAGAGACATATAGCCCTGATGTCCTCTGCCAACAGATAACCTGAACTTGAAGCCTCCCACCAATTCTGTGAATATATAAAAATTTATCCACATTTTACAGACAAGGAGGTGGAATCCAAGGGAACTCAATCAGTCTGCCCAAGATCATGCAACTGGAACAAATCTGTCACCAAGTTCCTGGCACAGGGATCAATGTCTTGTTATCTCAAGCTAAAGAGAAATAGAACAAAATGTGTTGGGGGGATTTAGGTTTACCAAATCCACCTGGTTTAAGCCCTGGACATTATGCATCATATTTTTCCAAATATGCAATGCCAACTGTCATGAACTGAATTGTGTCCCCTCCCCAATTATGTGTCAACTTGGTTAGGCCATGATTCCCAGTATTGTGTGGTTGTCCCCCATTTTGTGATTGTTGTAATTTTCCTGTGTTATAAATTTGAATCTCTGCCTGTGGTTAATGAGGCAAGATGAGATTATGTTAAAGAGGATTAGGGTGGGATGTAACACCCTTACTCAGGTCACCTCACTCAACCAATGTAAAGGGAGTTTCCTTGGGATGTGGCCTGCACTACCTTTCATCTCTCAAAAGATAAAAGGAAAGGGAAGGGAGCAGAGAGTTGGGAACCTCATACCACCAAGAAAGTAGTGCCAGGAGCTGAGGGAATTGCCAGAATTCCTGCATGGAGAAGCTCTTAGTCCAGGGGAAGATTGATGAGAGAGAAAGGCTTTCCCTGGAGCTGATGCCCTGAATGTGGACTTCTAGCCTACTAGGCTGTGAGAAAATAAATTTCTCTTTGTTAAAGACTTCCACTTGTGGTATTTCTGTTATAGCTGCACTAGACAACTAAGACACTGACCATTCTCTGGAGCAACCATTAAGCAGAGCTGCCTAAGGTCCATTCCCACCCCAGGGTAGGTGTGGCCAGTGGTTGCTGAGGAAAAGGAGCTTGCTCTTGTTCTGTTGTCTGGATAGCAGGCTGAAACACCTAGGTCGCAGTCCTCTCTGTTACTAATCAGGTGTGTGTTGTTATTATTACTAAAATGGCTTACATTTTTATCTCTCTGGGCTTCAGTTTTCCCATCTAAAAGGTTAGGGGAGGGGTTGGATAAGCAAATTGGACCATTGTGACCCATAAGGTTTTCATTGGCTGATTTCTAGAAGCAGCTCACTAGGGCTTTCTTCCCAGTCTACCTTAGTGTGGAAGCTCTGCTGAAATCTGTTCAGCATCACGGCAACATGCAAGCCTCCACTGACAGGTGGGTGGTGGCTGTTCATGAGGTCCCTTGGCTGGGGATCAAACCCTGGTTTCCCAAATGAAAGGTAAGAATTCTACCACTGAACCACCAATATCTCACCTATTGGAACCTGCCTTTTTGCACAGGTCACATCCTGCATCAATTAAATTGGAATCTGCAGGAGTGGGACCCAGGCATCAGAATATTCTAAGGCTCCCCAGATGATTCTTATGCACAGCCAAGTTTGAGAACCAGTGGGTTACGTGGCTTCCAAGGTCCTTCCAGAGGTAGTATCTTCCGTACCATCTGCTTGTGAAGCACATGGTCACTATAGTTGGGATTCTCCAGATACTCATAATGTGTGGAAAACCCATACCAAAACCCCACATTCAATTTATCTAGAGAAAGTCTCTTCACCGTGGTTGCCCAGCAATACAATATTTAAAATCTATGTAACAATCTTAAACCTACTATGGCCTTTCATGCTTTTAAGAAGGTGCAAGGATTAATTTGATATAGAACTATTCGGGTATCATTTAGTTAATTATTATTCCAGGGCTCACTCTAAATGGTACCGTGTAGTTCTGAAAAAAAAAAAAAATAGTGAATGTCTCTATTCAATGAGTATTAACTAAACCCTCATTTGGAGACAGAAGGGTGAATAGTCTTTGCACCCGAGAAACTCACTGTCCAATGTGGCAATAATAATATCCAGTTGCTGTTGAGGCAATTCCAGTTCATGGTGACTCCAAGTGTATAAGAGTAGAACTGTGCTCCATAGGGTTTTCAGTGGCTGATTTTATGGCAGTAGATTGCCAGACCTTCCCTCCGAGGTGCCTCTGAGTACACTTGAACCTCCAACCTTTCTATTAGCAGACAAGTGCGTTAACTATTTGCACCACCCAGGAACTCCAGCAATAGTAGTGAAGCAATAAGAACAATATCAGCCACGATTTGTAAGTACTTATTGTACATCACAGAGCCCTGATGGCGTAGTGTTAAGAGCTCAGCTGCTAACCAAAAGATCAGCAGTTCAAATCCATCAGCCGCTCTTGGAGCAGTTCTAGTCTGTCCTATAGGGTCACTATGAGTCGAAACTGACTCGACTGCACCCAACAACAACAACATTGCACATCAGGCAAAGTGACAGTTGCTTTTAACATAGTATTTTAAATCCTTGCAACAACTCCACTAGGTAAGTAGCCTCCGTTTTATTGCTGAGGAAACTAAGGCCCAGAGAGGTTAGGTAACCTGCCAAGGTCACAAAGTGAAGAAGTAGTTCATCTGCCATTCTGACCTATGTCTGTAAGATTCTGAAGCCCATCTTATTTCTGCCATACCACAGAGCCTCTAGAAAAGAGATAAAAGGCAGGGAGAGGGTTAACTTACAACGGGTGGGGGTGAACAGGCCTAGAGTGGAGGAAATGCTGTGAATTGCTAAAATGAGAGGTGCTATAAGAAAATAAGTACTAGAAATCAATATAGCTATGTTTGGGGCCCAATCCTGTTAGAAAGCACAATACCGGAAGAGATGAATTCATTACAAAGGGCTGGTTCTCCTGTGATTAGTTCCAGTTCCCTCAAATTCGTGTTAAAAATAAACTCATTGTGTTTCTCTTTGGATTTCATAGCTCAACAACCTCATTTTTTAGCCAGTATGAGCTCTTTGATTCTAAGCAGATTTCTACTTTTGCTGATTGCCATCAGTGATGATACAAAATTGACAAAGAAGAGAGGATGGTGGTGGGCACAGCTGTGACAATCACCTTCTGTACCTGTTCATATCCAAACGCAGTGTGGGCCAGCATATTCTGACGGTACACACACACACACACACACACACACACTTCAAAATGGGTTAATACCTAAAGTTCAAATTTTATACACAAGAATGTAAATGTGAATCTAATATTTTAGAAACCCACCGAGCTGAAATAATTCACGCATGAAACCAGATGTAGCTTGAGGGTTTGTAAACACACTGTGGCCTAAAGCAGGAAAAGGGAAAAAGAAAAAAAGCAATGAATTTCCTTAATAAGGCTTTCACAAATCATTGTTTTCAGGTTGTAGCCCTCGCAAGCGAAATGACCAAAGAACCTTAGGGTCTGGAAGAATATCCAGAGACTATAGGAAGTGGGTTATATCAGATATTTAAAAAAAGATTCTAAAACACATTTATTACACTTACAGAATGGAAATTTCCTGTGTCTACACAGAAAAGATGCATAATTACACAGAGGTATTGCATATTAAGTGCATATACACACACACCACATATGCAAAATGTACACACGTAGACTACACAGCTTAATAAAAGCTTGTTATAAGGATGGGTGTATTTCCCAGCAACCTCTTCTGGTGGAAAATTACCTTCAATCTGGAAATTATGAATAAGGAAGATATAACCTGCTGTTGCAAATAATGACATAGTGACAGTCATTACACAACCTTGGATGACATAATGTATCAACCACTGCATCAATATGGGCAGCCTCTATTCCTGAAGGGATTCAAGAGATACTTGTGAAGCCAGAACAATGAGAGCTTGGGTTAATAGACTGCTAAGAAGCACATGATCTGTTCTGCTTGTATTACTTATTCTAATTTTTTTTTTTTTTTTTAAGATTTGAAAGAAAAAAAGACTAATGAGAGTAAAGATGATACTATTTGAAATAGCTGGTATGCTTGAAATGCAATTTTTTAAATTTATTTAGGAGCTGTTCATTAAGACAGATCACACACATAAGCTTATTTTTCTCTTCCGGACGCTTACCAAATAACAAGTGCACATTTAGAACGGTTTCTTTTTCACACAGAAATCCTCCTTATACACACACACTACTCTCTCTTTTTCCTTATAACTGCAAATCCCTACATCTGGACTAAAGATGCTAAGAACAAGAGGACGTGTCAAAGCAGCTGGAGAAACGTACCTTTTTGTTGATCAAACACAGATGGGGTGCTGAAATCCATGGTTGCCTGTCTCATCGTTTCTCATCAGAATGGCAAAAAGCATCAGGGCTCTAGAGAGGAGAAAACACACCATCTCACACATTCCAGTCAACACAACAGTCAGTAGCTGCATCGCTTGCCAAGACCTCTGTCTGAGAATTAAACGTGCCTTAGGAAAAAAAAAAAAAAAAAAATTTTTTTTTTTTTTTTTAGAGCTGCAGGTTGTTGTCAAGGCAAATGATGGGAACAGGTAAATGCTACTCCTGTAGTAAGTGCCAGGAAAAGCGTTACTTCTTATGGCTTCATTCAGCAGCTCTACTTGTACGTAAGTATCATACAGCCTGTATCCCCAAACAAATTAAAAAAGACCAAATCCCAAAAACAGTATCCAGAGTGGAGGACACCTGCCTTGGATCTCGGCTGGGAAATCCCTGCAGGTCACGGTGCTTCAGCAACCAGAATGTTGCTTTAAACCAACAGAAGTCTCAATGGGTGAGTGAGGCTTCATAGGGCCAGACGGAGCATGTGCAGAGCTGCCAATGCAGCTTGGATTCGGCTGTGCTCGTGGCGGAGTGAGAACTGCATTTGGGTCATGTGAACAGAGAATGCCATCTCAATGGACCAGCACGTAAATATTGTAGCAGGAGGCTGCTGGCCATGTGCTGTGTAATTACCCACATTCCTAGCTCATCCTCATTCCCCTTCAGCTCCATTCTCTGAATGACAGGGAGGGTGGAAGGAAGGAAATGGCATTTGAAAGGCTATATTTCAGGGGTCAAATATCTATTATGATAAACTTAAAACAGTCCGGTCACGAGGATATCTATCACAGCGCTGTATGAGGTGACAAAACCTGAAAATCATCCAAATGTATATTATTTGAGGAGCAACTGAATAAATGATACGAAGTCCATACTCTAGATTTTTAAAACCAAGGTAAAGCTATATGTGGAATACCCGTAATATCACTAATATACTGTTAAATAAAAAGATAAGTTATATATTTCATTGCTGACATTTTTTATAAAACCAGTAACTACCCACTGTGTACGTATGTTTACAGATGCTCGAAACAATACTGAGAAAGATATAGAAGGATACACCCTAAACTGTTAATATTGATTACCTCAGGGGAGTACAATTAAGGTAGGAGATTTCTAATTCGCTCTTTATTTACCTCTGCATTTTTGGCTTATCGTAACAACCATCTATTATTTTATATGTGTAGTAAAGAAACTCAAGCCAAATTCAGAAGAAGACATGGAATGAAGGATATCATTGCTGATATTAGATGGATCTTGGCTGAAAGCAGAGAATATCAGAAAAGTGTTTACCTGTGTTTTATTGACTATGCAAAGGCATTCGACTATGTGGGTCATAACAAGTATGGATAACATTGTGAAAAATGGGAGTGCCAGAACACTTAATTATTCCATGTGGAACCTGTACATAGACCAAGAGGTAGGTGTTTGAACAGAACAAGGAGATATTGTGTGGTTTAAAATCAGGAAAAGTGTGCATCAGGGTTATATCTTTTCACCATACTTCAATCTATATGCTGAGCAAATAATCCGAGAAGCTGGGCACATGAAGAATGTGGCATCAGCACTGGAAGAAGACTTATTAACAACCTTAGATATGCAAATGACACAACCTTGCTTGCTGAAAGTGAAGATGACTTGAAGCACTTGTTGATGAAGATCAAAGACTACAGCCTTCAGTATGGATTACACCTCAACTCCTCCACTAAGCCTCTGGCCGGAAGGTGCTCAGCTATCTCTGGCACACCTGCTGTAGCTGCCTCCCTCAGTGGGTGGAGAAGCCTATCACAGCTGTCTCAAGTTGGTCTCCTGGTTTTTTTGCTGTTTCTCTGCCACTGGATTCTGCTCTGCTTGCCATTGCTTCTTGCCGTCTCTGGTGTTACAGCTCTTTCTGTCTTCTGGGCCCAGGAGGTTCTCAGTGCAGGCACCTTGGGTTTGAAAGAGTCACTCTGCTCCTGGCTGTTCTTTACAGTGGTAGTGAGTTACCCCCCACTCCCTGCTTCTGGGATTGGCTCTCTTTAAGCCTAGCCAGATGGCAAAACTGACCAATCCCCTCATTAAGGTTCCATAACACTTATTTGCATGATCCTGCCCCTACAGGGATTCCATGCACCTTATTTGCATTATTAGCAATGCTGTCCAATCCTCTTGGTGAGACACAGAACCTTATTTGCATAGTCCCACCCAGTCATTTTGTGAGAGTCACTAGACCATGCATAGCTAGGAGGGCCGTATTAATTCACTGCACCACAGAGGGCCACCATCCAGTCCACTACACCTTCTCCAAACTGCAGCCTGGAAACTGCCTGGGCAGTGAGCTGGGCACTGTCAGGCTCATCTTATTTGTATCCCTTCTTTCAGGGGTCACTATCCTGTACTGTCCGCTGTCCGAACACTGATGTTTCAGATACTTTGTCTAGTGTTGTAGTTATTTAAGATAAGAGGGTAAATCCAGTTTCTATCATTCCATCATGGCCAGAAGCAGAGGTTGCATTCAAGAGCATAAGTTCATTGAGCATGGAGATCTTTCTCATTGAAGTACCACCAGTGCCTATAAAAATGGTTGTTGTTATTGTTGTGTGCATCAAGTCAGTTCTGACTCATAGCGACCCTCTGTGACAGACTAGAACTGTCTCATACAGTTTTCTAAACTGTGAGCTTTATGGAAGCAGATCTCCAGGTCTTTCTCTCACAGAGCCACTGGGTGAGTTCAAGCCTTAAACCTTTCGGCTAGTAACCAAACACTTCAGCCTTTGCGTCACCAGGTTCCTTTTAAAAATGACTGGAATCTAGTAATGCTTCAATAGCAATTGATAAATTAATGAGTAAATGAATGAAAGGGAAGTCCTTCTAAATCCTTTCTGGTTTTCTTTATGCCCTTTTTCTCTTGTTTGGAACCAGGTGGCAATTGAATAATCTTAAGCCATCTCTCCTTAGCTGAGTAACTGCTAGAGTAATTCAAGGTTTCTTCCCCAATTCACTCTCAACCTCCCAGGTTTGACTTTCATAGTTAATTCAAGAAACTGGTGTTGGAAGATTTAAGAGCTTTATCTATAGAGCACATCATGGTTAATGATTCATAAGAAGTATGCTCTGCCTGTGCTTTAAATAAAAAGAACAGAGTAGATTTGGACAGGGATTGGTGTGGGAAGGGTGAGTACTAGTATTGTCATTAGGGAACTGAGGCAGCCAATTTGTTGGTAAAAAATAAGTGATGGGATGTGGAGAAAATATGAAAGGCAAGAGATAAGAAAGGAATCTGCCTACCAAAAAACACGAATCATAAATTAGATCAGTCCATATGAAACAAATGTGGCCATGTTTCCACTTTCATACACCAATTAAGTTAAAAAAAAAGTTATTACCATTATCAACAGCATTTGTGAGAACATGTTTTTATATATATATATATAAACAAACGAAACCAGATGTGATCGAGTCTATTCTGACTCATAGCAACTCTATAGGACAGAGAAGAACTGCCCCATAGAGTTTCCAAGGAGCAGTTGATGGATTTGAACTGCTGACCTTTTGGTTAGCAGCTGTAGCTCTTAACCTTTGAGCCTGTGTAATATCAAGATTGTCATCAACATCACTGAAAATTGTTACATTATGGAACATGCCATAACAATTAGTAGAAAATCTATACTTCCACTTCTAGGTTTTGTTACTATCTTTTGATCTTATCTGCCTTTTCAAAACCTACATTCTTTCCTTATATGGATATATTGAAAAAAACATCCATACAAAAACCAGACCTGTTGCTATTCAGTCAATTCTGACTCATAGAGGCCGTAAAGGACAGAATAGAACTGCCCTTATTGGATAGGGCTTCTAAGGTTGTAGTCTTTGAAGAACAGACTGTCACATCTTTCTCTTGCAGAGCAGCTGGTGGGTTCAAACTGCCAACCTTTCGTTAGCAGTGAGTGTTTTAACCATTGCACCACCAGGGCCCCTAATGGATGTATTAGCATTTTCAAAAATACTGAAGATACCAAAGAAAGAAACAAGTTTGCTGCCCAATTCACATCTTTAAAAAATTTGGACCAGATTGGTTTCTTAACTTGCAGGAACACTATTTGTTCTGTAGATCAAATACACTCAACAGAAACTTTCTCTTCAATAAATATTATATTTCAACATGTAATAAAGATATTTTAATAATTATTTTTATATTATTATACAATAAAAGGAGAATAATCTCAAAATAAAACCATTAGTTGACATAATTTATAATTTTTAGTACGGCACTGAAAAAAATTCAAGCCTCAAGTTGCAATATTGAGGGATTCTATAGACAAAGCATTGAATGATGCAGCAAGGATCAAGAGAAGATGGAAGGAATACAGAGTCACTGTACCAGAAAGAACTGGTTGACTTTCAACCATTTCAGGGAGTAGAGTATGGTCAAGAACCAAGGTAATGAAGGAAGAAGCCCCAGTTGCACTAAATGCACTGGCAAAAACCAAGGCTCCAGGAACTGATTAAATACCAACTGAGATGTTTCAACAAAGGGATACAATGCTGGAAGCACTCACTCATCTACACCAACTGACTGGGAGCGATCTATATTTTTGCCCATTCCAAGGACAGGTAATCCAATAGAAGGCAGAAATTATCAAACAATATCATTAATATAACACACAAGTAAAATTTTATTGAAGATAGTTAAAAAATGGTTGCAGCAGTACATTAACTGGGAACTGCCAGAAATTTAAGCCAGATTCAGAAGAGGGTGTGGAACCAGGGATATCATTGCTGACGTCAGATGGATCTTGGCTGAAAGTAGAGAATACCAGAAAGATGTTTACCTGTGTTTTATTGACTACGCAAGGGCATTCTTCAACTGCGTGGGTCATAACAAATTATGAATAACATTGTGAAGAATGAGAATTCCAGAACACGTAATTGTGCTCCTGAGGAACCTGTCTGTACATAGACCAAGAGGCAGTCTTTCCAATAGAACAAGGGGATGCTGCGTGGTTTATAATCAGAAAAGGTGTGCATTAGGGTTGTATCCTTTCATGCTTATTTAATCTGTATGTGAACAAATAATCTGGGAACCTGGACTACATGAAGAAGAACAAGGCATCAGGATTGGAGGAAGACTCATTAACAGCCTGTGATATGCAGATGACATAATCTTGCTGAAAGCGAAGAGGACTTGAAGCACTTACTGATGAAGATCAAAGTCTACAGCCTTCAGTGTGGATTACACCTCAACATAAAGAAAACAAAAATCCTCACACCTGGACCAGTCAGTAAGCAACATCGTGATAAATGGAGAAGAGATTGAAGTTGTCAAGGATTTCATTTTACTTGGATCCACAATTAATGCACATGGAAGCGGTAGTCAAGAAATCTAATGATGTATTTCATTTGGCAAATCTGCTGCAAAAGACTTCTTTGAAATGTTACTTTGAGGACTAATTTGACCCTCACCCAAGCTATGGTATTTTCAATCACTTCATATGCATGAAAAAGCTGGACAATGAAGACTAAGAATTGACGCCTTTAAATTATAGTGTTGGTGAAGAATATTGAATATACCATGGACTGCCAGAAGAATGAACTAGTCTGTCTTGGATGAAGTATAGCCAGAATGCTCATTAGAAGCGAGGATGGTGAGACTTTGTCTCACATACTTTGGACATGTTATCAGGAGGGACCAGTTCCTGGAGAAAGATGTCATGCTTGGTAAAGTAGAGAGTCAGCAAAAAAGAAGGAAACCGTTTTTGGGTTGATGAGACAAATTGACATAGTGGCTGCAACAACAGGCTCAAACAGCAATGATTTTGAGGATGGCACAGGACCGGGCAGTGTTTTGTTCTGTTGTGCGTAGGTTTGCTGTAAGTCGGAACGAACTCAACAGCACCTAACAACAACACGTATGGCAGTAAGCACTGTTCAGCTCAACAGGGTCTTTTGGTTAAGACTTTCTTGATGAAGGAAGCAGTGCATCACTGTATTCTGGGACAAACTTCTTCATCTTGGTAGCTACTTGTGGTAGCCAGCCTCTAAGATGGCCCCCAGTTACCCCTACCTCCTGATATTCACCCTTCTCATGTTGTACCAGATTTGGTCTGTGTATGGCAGAAGCGAGGGTATGTCACTTCTGAGATTAGGCTATACAAGACTGCAGTTTCCATTTTGGATCCTCTGTCTCTGTTGGAGCATTCACCCTAGGAATCCAGCTGCCACAGTGTGAGAACAATCATGTAGGCCATAGACATGTGCACATAATGAGGAAGTAAAACATCTAGCCAACAGAGAGGAATTGAGGCCTGTCAAAACCATGAGTGACCTGCAAGGCAGATCCTCCTCCAGCCCCAGATGACTGCAGTCCTGGCTGACAGCTTGACTGCAACCTGACATGTGAATCAGAACCATTCAGCTGAGATACTACTGGATTCATGATCCGCTGAAACTGTGAGATAATAAATGTTGCTTTACGGTACTGAGTTTTTCCAGGTCTTTCCAGGCCTTTCCTGACCTCCCAGTTCCAACTATCATAGCAGCCACCTGGCCGCCCAAGTCCAATTACAGTTAATAAAATGTTTTAATTTTCCCCTTCTTATAATTATCACCATCTATAATTAACTTGTAATGAATTATGTCTTTATTATTTATCTCCCTGTAGCAGATGCTCTCAAGTCCCCAGCTCTTGTTATGTGTTCCAGTTGACTGTCTGAGAGCATTTTTTTTGCAGAATGCAGAAGGCCACTCTTTCATCTCAGGAGTAGGCCAGAAGTAGCAGGGAATTAAGCACCCCCTACGCTGAGCGGGGGGAAAAAAAAATTTTTTTTTTTTTTTTTTTTTACGCTCAGCAGACTCCACGGCACTGGGTGGGTACACTCAGCAGTTCTTGTTACCGCAAATTGTGGATTCGAGCTGCCTGCCGCAAGCCAATAGTGAGACAGCAGGAGGTAAGCAGCAAGAGGGCTTTATTGAACACCGTGTTCCAGAGACAGAGGGGGCAAAGTTTCCCCCAGATTCTGTCTGCCCCAAGAGGGCTACAAAAGGGTTTTATAGGGAGAGGGTCAGGGTTTAGAAATTCCCAGGAATGTTGATTCTTCTTTGAGGGGGGGCGAAGTGACTTATTGTTGACATCTTGCAGACCTCTTTACTCCATCCTGGTTTCGGTCACTGGATGGGTCTGGGTTTTGCTCAATTATCTCGGGTCCTGATAGTATCGCTTATTGTTCTTGTCACCTCGGAGAGAAGCATGGTTTAATCAACAACAAAAATCTTGATTACCTTGTTTTTCTACAATGGAATTTGCTTTTCTACAATGGAACAATCGTGAGACAGATTCCAGAGCAAACAATTGACGTTTTCAAAGACTAAAGATTTTAATCACAGTTTATACAGCTAAACTAGGAAATATATTCTCTCTTATTTTTTTTTTTTCTTATTTTAATACTGAAACACTACAGAAAATGTATTTTCTCTACTTCATTCTCAACCAGTGACTCTTGGGAGTTTGTCTCTAAAACCTCAGCTCCCTCACCCTTGGATGGGATGATTCTGAGGTGTGCTGTTTTACTCCATTTCTTAGTTTCCTTCCAGGATTAAGCTCCCTTTGCAACCTGTGATAGCTGCCATTCCCTCCCCATACCATTTTTCCACATTCCTACTGGTATTTCCTGTGCCTCTCAATAAGCTACTTGCATTGAAATTATTGCCTCGGGGTCTGCTTCTGGGGAAACTCAAGGTATGACATTTCTCTACTAGAGGGTAAACTTCATGAGGCAGGGCCCTTGTCTGCACTGTCTGCTCTGTGTGCCTGCAGTCTAGTACACTGCTTGGCACAGAGGAGGAGTTCAATAAATATTTAGTAAATTAACGAAGCATCGTTGGAGGGCTTCCCTTGCCCAAGCTGATGGCATGCTCATTGACAGTTTTACATTAAAATCTGATTAACCATCACTCATCAGGGTAATTCCATATTAAAAACTTTCTGTTAAGAACTGCTGATGCCCTTGAAATCTTCCAGTATACACAAGAAGCTATATATTTGAGAATTTCAGATGTGCTACCATGTTTTGATTGTGTCATCAACCAAGAGTGAATGAACGCAGAAAGATTTCAGGAAGTCCTACATTTTATTCAAATGAAACTAGAATTTTCAGCACGGTCTGCTCAAGGTAAGGAAGTGAGAGCTGTGAGGGCAGCTGTATTAAGGGCTTGGGAATCAGCCCTGGGTTTAGGTCCCAGCTTTAGCACACTTTTAGCTATTTTTTTTAAGCAAATTACTTCACCTCAGTTATGAAACGAGGATAGAAATACCTATCTCACAGGGTTGTTGTGAGAGTTAAAACCCAATAATGTATCCCATTGCAATAATGTATATAAAGCACAACTGTGGATAAATGAGATTATCCTTTGGCTTTAAAGCAATCTGTTGAAGTAGCTTCTTTATTATACTGAAAAGTGCCTTTTGTTTTGTTTCTGATTTAAGAGGGATCTACATTTATCCTGGTTGAATTCATTAAAATTAGACTAATGGAATCTGAACAATTAGGTTAATTATTTGCAAGAATCATAAGAAAAATTAATCTGTTATAATAAATATAGTTACAATACTAAGCGAACAAAAATAGTATTTTTTTTACCACGAACTTTCCAAACCTCTAAATTCTTGTGACAAATAAAAGGTTACAAAGCCCAAAGTCCTTGATCCTATTAAGATAAAACTTTCTTAATATTGTAATCTACTTCTTTATGCCTCTTACTAAACAGACTCAACTTTATAATGACAAGATGCCAGATAAGTACAGATTAAACTTAAATTTTATGACAATGGTACACAATTCTTTTCTTACTTCATTACTATAAAATCTGTTTAAACGAAGGCTCATAGGTAACCAGCACTTTGCATTCTCAAAGTATTTTAGTCATCAACTTCTACAGTGACCTTTATAATTTTGACCCTTATTTAAAAATCTCAAATAGATATTTCTGAATTTTTTTCTTTCTCTGAAGTGCATTAGTTTCATTTCTAGATTTTCATCTCAACTGGAGCCTTGGGGATTTACATTTAATTGCTTCTGGATTGTGGCCACTTCCTCAGCAACCAAATAGATTTGGGAAAAAACAGAACAAACACAACAAAACAAAAACAAACCCAACTCACAATTCTTTTAAATATCTGTGTGAATTTGTTGAACATCTGAAAAGTGTTTTGAAAAAGTTCTAACTTTGGCCACAGATGTTTTATTTTCAACTCTGTGAATGACCAGCCAAGTTCAAATGGAGTCCTATAGGTTGAATTAAGTTAGCATGCCATATTGGTCTGGCTCCAGCAACCTGGCCCCTCTTCCAGCCTCCCTGCCCCCCCTTGGAAACTCTATGGGGCAGTTCTACTCTGTCCTATACGATCAGTATGAGTTGGAATCAACTGGATGTCAACAGGTTTTTTTTTTTTCCGTATGAGTTGGTTTTGGAAGCTTCTGGTTAGAATCCCATTTGGGAATGGGATGTCTTTGTTGTGTTGATGAAGCAGGATTAGTGTAAGATGTTTTGAGTCAATCTTTTGGGATATAAAAGAGATTAAACATGAACTAGCAAGCAGAGATGGGGCAAAAAGATGCCAAGCCACATAAAAATAGCCTAGGAGCAAAAGCTCAGAAGAGACAAGGACCTTCCTCCAGAGCAGACAGAGAGAAAGCTCTCCCCTAGAGCTAGTGCTCTGAATTCAGACTTCTATCCTCCTAAATTGTGATAAAATAAATTTCTGTTTGTTAAAGCCACCCACTTGTGGTATTTCTGTTATACAGTACTAGATAACTAAGACATTGTTCTATAATTTTCACATTTGGTTGGATCACCTTTCTTGGGAATAGGCATAAATATGGATCTCTTCCAGTCAGTTGGCCAGGAAGCTGTCTTCCACATTTCTTGGCATAGACAAGGGAGCACCTCCAGGACTGGATCTGTTTGTTGAAACATCTCAATTGATATTCCATCAATTCCTGGAGCCTTGTTTTTCGCCAGTGCCTTCAGAGCACCTTGGAATTCTTCCTTCAGTACCATCGGTTCCTGATCATATGCCACCTCTTGAAATGGTTGAACATTGACTAATTCTGTTTGGTAAAATGACTCTGTGTATTTCTTCCATCTTCTTTTGATGCTTCCCGCATCGTTTAATATTTTCCTCATAGAATCCTTCATTATTGCAACTAGAGGCTTGAATTTTGCAAAGGCATCCGCCTGTGTGGATCATAACAAATTATGGATAACATTGTGAAGAATGGGAATTCCAGAACACTTAATTGTGGTCATGAGGAACCTGTACATAGATCAAGAGGCAGTTGTTCGGATAGAACAAGGGAATACTGATTGGTTTAAAGTCAGGAAAGGTGTGTGTCAGGGTTGTATTCTTCCACCATACCTATTCAATCTGTATGCTGAGCAAATAATACGAGAAGCTGGACCATATGAGGAAGAATGGGGCATCAGGATTGGAGGAAGACTCACTAACAACCTGCATTATGCAGATGACACAACCTTGCTTGCTAAAAGTGAAGAGGACTTGAAGCACTTACTAATGAAGATCAAAGACCACAGCCTTCAGTATGGATTACACCTCAACATAAAGAAAACAAAAATCCTCACAACTGGATCAATGAGCAACATCATGATAAACAGGGAAAAGATTGAAGTTGTCAAGGATTTCATTTTACTTGGTTCTACAATCAACAGCCATGGAAGCAGCAGTCAAGAAATCAAAAGATGCATTGCATTGGGTAAATCTGCTGCAAAGGACCTCTTTAAAGTGTTGAAGAGCAAAGATGTCACCTTGAAGACTAAGGTGCGCCTGACCCAAGGCACGGTATTTTCAATTGGTTCATATGCATGTGAAAGCTGGACAATGAATAAGGAAGACCAAAGAAGAATTGATACCTTTGAATTGCGGTGTTGGCGAAGAATATTGAATTTATACCATGGAGTCCCCACAGAACGAACAAATCTGCCTTGGAAGAGGTACAACCAGAATGCTCCTTAGAAGCAAGGATGGCGAGACTGTGTCTTCCATACTTGGACATGTTGTCAGGAGGGACCAGTCCCTGGAGAAGGACATCATGCTTGGCAGAGTACAGGGTCAGTGGAAAAGAGGAAGACCCTCAACAAGGTGGATTGACACAGTGGCTGCAACAATGAGCTCAAGCATAACAATGATTGTGAGGATGGCTCAGGACCAAGCAGTGTTTCATTCTGTTGTGCATAGGGTCGCTATGAGTCGGAACCGACTTGACAGCACCTTACAACAACAACAACAAGATAACTAAGACAGAACAAGAGCCTGTACCTGTTTGACTGATTGCTTAGAAGAGTTGCTAATGAAGCCAGAGTCTTACTCTGTAATGGAGCTCTGTTTGGTGACCTCAGATTGTAAGCCTAATGTTACAGAGGGGACAGGACAAGATTGGGTATGTTGCTGTATCAGTACCAGGCCCTGCCAACTCCAAGAAGAACAACTTACAATGTGAGACGCTCTTGGTATAAGTGAGCCCTGATTAGATCATTGTAGGCTAAAGCAATGCTTCTTAAATTTTAATAGGCACACTAATCACCTGGGATCTTGCTAAGATGCAGATTCTCATTTAGTAGCTCTAGGGAATGCCAGAGACTTTTGTATTTTAGAAAGTTCCTAGATGATGCTGGTACTTGGTCCACCCTTTGTGTAATAAGGGGCTAGAATATTTTTCAAATATTAAGTGAAATATATGCTTACGGGCTTTTACACAGAGGATCTATACTGAATAGTAAAAACTCATAAATAGAAGCTAAGCCCCCAGAGGCCTCAGAAGTTGAATCTGTGACAGAAATGAGCCAAGACGTAGACTGATTAATGACTGGCGACTATTACCACTGTGAAACTCTGTGGCTGTTCTTAGGGTAAAGATGGAGTTGACTTACGGATGGATGTTATTAGAGCCATGGCCTGGTCTTCCCCCAGAGCTCCTTTCCGTCAAGCTCTTGGGGATGGGTGTTACATCCCGTACTAATCCTCTTTAACATAGTCTCACCTTGCCTCATTAACCACAGGCAGAGATTAGGATTTACAACACATAGGAAAATTATATCAATCACAGAATGGAGGACAACCACAGGACACTGGGAAACATGTCGTAACCAAGTTGACACATATTTTGGGATGGGGGGACACAGTTCAATTCATGACACTGTTCTTGAGTCGGGAGACGATATAGTTTACTGCATGTCATGGATTATGTCCCTGAAAAAATATGTATCAACTTGATTAGGCCATGATTCCCAGCATTCTGCAGTTGTCCTCCATTTTATCTTGAGAGGATTAGGGTGGGATTGTAACACCACCTTTACTCAGGTCACCTCCCTGATCCAATGCAAAAGGAGTTTCCCTGGGGTGTGGCCTGCACTACCCTTTATCTGTCAAGAGATAATAGGAAAGCGAAGCAAGCAGAGAGTTGGGGACCTCGTACCACTAAGAAAGCAGCACTGGGAGCAGAAGCGAGTCCTTTGGACCAGGGGACCCTGTGCCTGAGAAGCTCCTTGACCAGGGGAAGATTGAGGACAAGGACTCCTCCAGAGCCGACAGAGAGAATAAGCCCTACCCTGGAGCCGACGCTCTGAACTTGGACTTCTAGCCCACTTTACTGTGAAGAAATAAATTTCTCTTTGTTAAAGCCATGCGCTTGTGGTGTTTCTGCTACAGCAGCACTAGATGACCAAGACTCTGCTACTGGAGTTCTGTTTGTCAAATATTTGGCTTCGTCTCTGCATATTCCCATACATTTGTTTCCAGAAGATACTGTGTGCTGAAAACCTTTCCTATCTGCTTGAAAATTGTTTCACCAGTTGTTTTACCAGACATCAACTTCATCTTCACAGACATCACCATTAAAAATATAGTAGAGAACTGCCTAGCCAAGAACAACCATGTTTTCATCCAACTATAAGAAAAAAGAAATGGCTTAAATATGACTTTTTTAAGGTACATTTAAATGTGTTTATTAACTGTGTCATTTTCAGACTACAGACCTGTTTTTGACGTAAAACGGGTTTGGAAATATCTGCTAGTCAGGATATCATCAATTTTTCTTTTCTATAAATTTCAGTTTCCAAAGTAATTAAAAAATAGACCTTGAAGATTTATGCAATTTTTAGATTTTTGTTTTCTTTATGTTGAGTTGTAATACATACTGAAGGCTGTAGTCTTTGATCTTCATCAGTAAGTGCTTCGAGTCCTCTTCACTTTCAGCAGTCAAGGTTGTGTCATCTGCATATTACAGTTTGTTAGTGAGTCTTCCTCCAATCCTGATGCCCTGTTCTTCTTCAAGTAGTCGAATTCTCAGATTATTTGCTCAGCATATCCATTGAATAATTATGGTGAAAGGATACAACCCTGATGCACACCTTCCCTGATTTTAAAGCATGCAGTAACCCCTTGTTCTGTTTGAACAACTGCCTCTTGGTGTATGTGCAGGTTCTTCATAAGCACAATTAAGTGTTCTGGAATTCCCATTCTTCACAATGCTATCCATAATTTGTAATGATCCATACAGTCGAATGCCTTTGCATAGTCAACAAAACACATGTAAGCATCTTTCTTGTATTCTGTACTTTTAGCCAAGATCCACCTGACATCAGCAATGATGTCCGTGGTTCCATGTTCTCTTCTGAATCCAGCTTGAATTTCTGGCAGTTCCCTGTTGATATACTGCTGGAACTGTTTTTTAATTATCTTCAGCATGATTGTACTTGTAAATGATATTAAAGATATTGTTCGATAATTTCTGCATTCTGTTGGATCCCCTTCCTTTAGAATGGGCACAAATATGGATCTCTTCCATTCAGTTGGCCAGGTAGCTATCTTCCCAATTTCTTGACATAGATGGTGAGCACCTCCAGCACTGCATCTGTTTGTTGAAACATCTCAATTAGTATTCCATCAATTCCTGGAGCCTTGTTTTTCAACAGTGCCTTTAGTGCAGTTTGGACCTCTTGCTTCAATACCATCAGTTCTTGATCATATGCTACCTCCTGAAATGACTGAATGTCAAACAACACTCTTTTTGTTACGGTGACTGTAGATGTTCCTTCCGTCTTCTTTTGATGCTTCCTGTGTCATTCAATATTTTGCCCTTTGAATACTTCAATATTGAAATTTGAGGCTTGAATTTTTTCTTCACTTCTTTCAGCTTAAGAAATGCTGAGCATGTTCTGCCCTTTTGGTTTTCTAACTCCAGGTCTTTGCACGTTCATTATAATGCTTTATTTTCTCTAACCAACCTTTAAAATATTCTGTTCAGCTCTTTTACTTCATCATTTTTTCCTTTCACTTAAGCTGCTCTACCTACGTTCAAGAGCAAGTTTTAGAGTCTCTTCTGACATCCATTTTGGTCTTTTCTTTCTTTCCTGTCTTTTTAATGACCTTTTGCTTTCTTCAGGTATGATATCTTTGATGTCATCCCACGACTCGTCTGGTCTTGGGCCATTAGCGTTCAATGTGTCAAATCTTTTCTTGAGATAGTCTCTAAATTCAGGTGGGATATACTCAAGATCATAATTTGGTTTGTGACTTGTTTTAATTTTCTTCAGCTTCAACTTGAACTTGCATATGAGCAATTGATGGTCTGTTCCACGATCAGTCCCTAGCTTTGATCTGATTGATAATATCGAACTTCTCCATCACCTCTTTCCACAGATGTAGTTGATTTGATTCCACATGTATAGTCACCGTTTTTGTTGTTGAGAAAATGTATTTGCAATAAATAAGTCATCGGTCTTGCAAAATTCTAGCATGTGATCTCCAGTATCGTTTCTATCACCAAGGCCATACTTTCAAACTACCCATTCTTCTTTGTATTTATACCACAGAAATTGGTAAATGCTGCAAATCAGGGCTATCTATCTACCTACCTACTACCTACCTACTTACCTACCTACCTACCTATCTACCTACTTATCTATCTATCTGTCTGTCTGTCTAGAGGCAGTCCCCAGATTATGAATGAGTACGGTTCCTGATTCTGTCTTTAAGTCTAATTTGTATGTAAGTCAGAACCCAATGTAAGTCAGAACCCAATGTAAGTCAGAACAGCTAGGTACAATTTGCATCTAATGTCAGTTAGTCAAATGGTTGTCTTAGTATACAGTATATAGTGTACCTTTATATGCATTAAAACATTAAAGAAACATTTACAGGTACACTAAAACATCTTTAACATAATATTACAGTAAGAGTAATAACATTTTTTTTTCCAAAAAGAGTGAGAAAGTTTATTAAGGGGACGTATTTTTTTATACATCACCGGGGATCCAGCAGCAACTCAGGCTGTTTCAGTGAAGTCCCAAAGAGCAATTTTACGATAGTGTTTACATGGAATCTTATAAGGGTTAGAAGTGTGTTTGTAGTCCTCAGATGGCCTGGCCAGAGGAGTTATGCATTACAGGGTAGTGACAAAAGACTCTTCATCAGACTAAAGAGATACATATCAGATACCTGGGCTCTGATTTTCCTGTGGGGGTTGTAAGTCACAGGTGGTCCAACAGAACAAAACAAAGTTATTTGCATCAGTTTAAAACAAAGAACAAAGTCATTAACATTAGGTCAAAACAAAATCTTTAACAGAGGTATGTGAAGGAGGGGGCCAGCAGAGGAAGGAGAAAAACTTACAGGTTCCTCATGGTGTTAGTTATGTCAAGCTCTCAGTCACCCATTTTGGAAAAGGAGAAAACATGCTGGGGAGTACTGGGGCCACATATTCTTCCCTTTGAAACTTGGGTGACCATATATACCTACCCCAAGTTTCAACCTATTCTTTATAGATCAGAGTGTTTCAGGCCTTCTGATTGGGCCTTCTGCCTCCGACAGGTTTGAGCCATTTATTGGACAATTTGACTCGGGACAGAGAGTGTCCTCTAAACATACAGGCATAAATTGGAGACAGTAACAGATTAACAGGCCTGTAACAACCAATTTGATTCCACCAATAAATAAGGTTTTTAGCTAGGTAAAATCTGGCGGCCAAGAGGTCAGTCAAGAAAATCAAATCTTTTATGAATCTTGTAACAGGCCCCCAGCTATAAATATCAGCATATTGTAACTCCTTGTGTGTTTACAAATGGGAAATTTTTTCAATGTCTGTAGGGGAGTGCAAACCCTGATGAGACAAGACTTGAGGGTCGAGTTGGCATGTAAGCCTCTGTCCGTTGCTGACAGATATCAGAAATATTCAACACTTCCCTAAAAAATTTTATCTTTTAACAAGGGGTCAGGGGACATTTATCTCAGGGACAGAGATTCTCCAAGCAAAAGTCTCTCTGGCCCCTAATAGTTATCCCACTCAAGCTAGCGTTAAAAACATTTTTACTTTTAACCCTAGAAAGTGCTAACTTCAGGTCATGGGGGGTTGGACTTTCCATTCTTTCTTGTCACTATAGACTGGGCAGGGCTTGACTTGGGAATAATGGATCCACGGTTTGACACCTGCAAGTTTTACAACTGTGTCAGTGCTGAGTGGTGCGGTGAAGGGTACAGTCTACTTAGGCTGTAATGGGTGGGAGGCCCTTCTACTTTTGGAGGTGCACCTGGTCACGGCTATCTCCAGAAGGAATTTCTGTCCGATGTAACTAGGAAAGAATTTTGGCTAGAGAAAGCAAATATTTAGACATCATTACATTGGGGCCTGGGGGGAGGATTGCAGGGAGAGTTGGTTGAGACAATATGATTTCCCACAAAACATCTCAAAAGGACTCATTTTAAGTTTTCCCTGGGGTGCAATACGGACTCAGAGGAGGGCCAGTGGCAAAACATCTGTCTAGGGCACAGTTTACGAAGATGATGTTTTATGGCTTGATTCATCCTTTCAACCTTTTTCACTAGATTGAGGTCTCCATGTTGTGTGGAGTTTTCACTTTATTTTTAAAGCAGTTGAAACCTGTTGTACCTCTCTCTAGCCGTCTCGGTCTGGCAGGCAAAGTCTCTACCCGTCTTGAAAAAGAATCTACACACACCAGTAAATATTTCATCTGATGTTTAGTCTTGAACACTTCACAAAAGTTAAATTCGATTTCCCTCAAAAGCTGGGTTTGATGTAGTGTTAGCCGACTGGAGGTGAGCCACAAATGTCTGTTTGTTCCAATACTACAGTCACTGTGTGAGAGACAAACACGATAGTATTGTGTCCCAAAGTAAATTTATCAGCCACCTTTGATAACGTTAGTTGCGGCAACTGCTCGGATGCAGGCCGGCCAGCCTTTTGAGATAGTGTCCAGATTTTTAGAGAAATAGGCAACAGGGCATCTCTATGGTCGCAACGAGTGGGTTAATACCCTTCTTCTTTTATTTATATATAATTAAGAAGGTTTTTCATAACCTGGCAGCCCCAGGGCTGGGGCTTTCCTCAACTGGGACTTTAAATCACAAAAGGCTCCCTGACACTCAGGAGTCCATTTGAAAGGATCTCTCTCTGCCCCTGAGTAGACTGATAGAGATTAGCTTGTTACTTTTTTAAAGACACTGGGTCCAAAAAGTTTAAGACTGTCACAGTATTTGCAAGAGCCTTTCTCAGACTTGTTCCCTATCAGGGGGTCCACATATTGCAGGACCACTCTTCAGTTGAAAGGAGGTAATCACTCTAGATCTTGGGCCAGGACTGTTCTAAAAATAGTGGGGAAGTTCTTAAACACTTGAGGTAGCACAGTCTAACAGAGCTGTTTCTTCCCTTTTGTCCCCTTCCCATTTGAAAGGAAAGATCAGATGGCTTTCCACAGTCATGGGGATACAAAAGAAAGAGTCTTTTAAATCCAAAACAGTAAAATGAGTACTGGAAGTTGGAAAGGCTGATAGTAGGGCATACAGGTTCAGGACTACCGGGTATAAGGTCTTCACAACTTTGTTAACAGTCCACAAATCTTGAACAAAACGGTACTCACTGGCCAACGTCTTCTTCACCGGGAGAACAGGAGTGTCGAATGGGGATCGGCACGCCCACAACGGTCCCCGTTCTAGGTATCCAGTGGTCAGTCCCTGCAGCCCCAGGCGAGCCTCAATTTGTTTAATCCGAGGAGGCATGAGATTGAGTAGCAGCTCCACAGTCACAGGGAGGACAGTCTGAGCTCATCATGGCTACCACTGGCCCAAACGCAGGGGGCCACAGCATCAGCCACCCTTTGAACTATAGGTGAGACGGCTGCCAGGGGATAGCACCAGTTGGGTGAGTGCTAAGAGAGCTGCTTACACTTTCTAGGCATTTGCTGGTGGTACTCTCAGAGACAGGCCTTTTTCATCAAAAGAGATTTCAGCGTGTGCTTTACTTAGGATATCCTGTCCCAGGAAGAGGGACCGAGCGTTTGGGCATGTATAGACACTGGCAGGATAGCTTAGTTTCTCTTATTTCACAGTCTATTGGCTGCAAAAAGGATCTAGTCACCTCTTTTCCAGTCACCCTGACAACTTGAGTACTGCTGGTCGAGGCAGTTCCTTTAGGCTTCTGGGTGAGTAAGGAGAAGGCTACTCTGGTATCAACCAAAAAGTCTACTGGCTGTCCTCCTCCTGCTCTTTCATAATTTCTTGAAAAAACTTCTTCCCCCTTTCAATCTTGCCTGACCCTTTGCCATTCTTCTTTTTGGGGGACTTTTTTTTTTTCAGTGTCCCTTCTCTTTGCAAGATGCACTTTGGTTTTTCTTTTAGTCGGGGCCCATCCTTACCTTGGTCTCGTCATCTTCTTCCAGAAGATCTTAGAACAGCGGCCAGTAGATTGGCTTGTTTCTTTATGTCCTGGTATTTTCCTTCCTTTTTTCGTCTTCTTTTACCTAGTCTCTGTTGGTAAAGACCTTAAACGCGTTCAGATGCCAGGAATGAATTATGGATTCACATTATCTGAGGTGGCCCTTCTGCAGCGGGGGACTGGCACCTCCTGGAGTGGGTAAAGCCCTCCCGAGGGCTACATACAGCTTTTCCTCTCGCTGGTTAGTTCAAGTACAGAACGGATCAAGCTTCATAACAGTACCAAAATCTCCAGAACCATTTACAGGTCACACTTGATTACACAAAATAGTAAGACGTCTCTTAGTTAAGGAAACCCATCCTAAATAAGTCCAGATCTAGTGGGCTTTCAGCCAGAACCTTATCTCCTGGGTACGCACTAGCAACGGGGAACCTCACCAGTCTCTCGTCCCACCTCACTGGACCTAGTCATCTGTTCTTGGAGGGAGTCTGTGGGAACCGACGCCCCTGTGGCTTTTACAGAGGATTTACCACCTGTTGAGTGCCATGGCCAATAGAAATTTGCTCCTTCTGTCTGGAGCTCGTTGCCTTGGAGTTGTCCCTTGTTGCCAGAATTCTGGGCCACCACAGGTTGAGAGACCTCCAGAATTCAAGGAGGGGTGCACCTTCTCTCTTCCCGGGCCGATCCCAGGGGCTCGGTCCTTAGGGGGGCGGAGCCAGGGCCTGAATAATTCGAGCTCCACGTTGGGCGCCAAAAATTTGTTACCTAATTACGGTCCGAGCCCTGGAGGAGCCGCGCCAATGAAACGTACTCCAAGTCAGAAGGAGTGAGAAGGTTTATTAAGGAGATATATACATCACCGGGGACGCAGCAGCAACACAGCCTGTCTCTATGGAGTCCTTAGTAACAATGTTTTGATGTGCGTCGCAAAGTAGCACCCGTTTGTTGTTTCAAACCGTTGTATGTACCTCTAATTTTCAATTTTCTAATTTTTAATATAACAGGCTTTACAGGGGGATGTTTCATAATTAGGAGTTGTCTGTAAGTTGGATATTCATAACCTGGGGACTGCCTGTATCTGTGTGCCTGTCTGTCCATCTATCTATTTTGAGAGCTGGTTTACCGGCACATCCTTGCATGTAAAGTATCTGGCACCTAAAAAAGCTCAATAAATGTTGACTCTTTCCTTAGCTATCTTTTTTAATTCTTCCAGCACTTGTAGTTTGAAACACATCATTTAGCACTGGATATTCTTTGCCAGCTTTCTTCTCAATAAATTCTGTGATTTAGTTATTCTCATGAAGTGGTAAGTTTGGGTCTATCAAACTGGATGCTGCACGAGACATGTTTATATTCTGCCATTATTTCATGATTCACCCATGCTTTCCTCTTTTACCTCACCAATAAAACCTCTGAACATTAAGCATAACTTTAGATTTTTGAAGTTCATTGCTCCATTGGTTTTGATCCCCTTTGCAGGAAAAATCCAGAGTCCGAGCTGAACAATCACGAAATAGTCCCTAGGACATTAATGCCTCTCCAAAGTCTATACCATGATGAGTATGCCAGAATCAGCAAGGAAATGAGCAGAATATTTATGAGTGCTATAAAAGAGGTCTGTGGCCCTGTCACATGTTTTCACACATTTATCTAAATAACTGCAGCTGGTAGATTAATTGAATGTTGGCACCTGCCATAGCAAGTAGAGTGGTAATTTCTTTCCAGATATTTGTGCTGACAACATGGTTTTACTATCCTGAACACATGGGACCTCAAGAATCAACCTAAGGATCCATTGTGAACACCCTCAACTTTTCTCCTTATTTCTCTGTTCCGTACGCTGGCCCCTCCTCAATCCCTTTTGGCTGAAAGAAGGAAACATCTTTTCTCATAAAGAATGCTAGGTGGTCCATACCAGTTGTCATCCACTCAATTGCAACTCATGGTGACCCCATGTGTGTTAGAGGAGAATTGTGCTCCACAGGGTTTTCAATGGCTGGTTTTTCAGAAGTAGATCACTAGGCCTTTCTTATGAGGTGTCTCTGGGTGAACTCAAACCTCCAACTTTTCAGTTAGCAACTGAGCGCATTAACCATTTGCACAACCCAGGAACTCCAGGCTGCCCAGAGCACACATCATTCTATTCCAAAACTCCCCCCAAAAGAAAGATATGCACCATGATTAAAAGTGTGGACTCTGGAGTCTGATTTCCGAGGTCCAAATCTCAGCCTTGTAACTTGATGCTATTACGCTTGCCTTATTTTCCTCTTCTGTAATAATAGGGACTTCCTTATAGGGTTTTCGAGTGAATTAAATTGCTTAAAAATATGTCAAGTGCTTAGAACAATGCTTTACATATGTTGTTGTTAGGTGCCATTGTAAAGTCAGTTCTTATCACACCAACCCCACGCACAACAGAACACTGCTGAGTCCTGTGCCAACCTCATAATTGTTGTTATGCTTGAGCTCATTGTTGCAGCCACTGTGTCAATCCATTCTTTGAGGGTCTTCCTTTTTTTCTTTTGCTGAGCATTTTTTTACCAAGCATAATGTCCTTCTCCAGGAACTGGTCCCTACTGATAACATGTCCAAAGTTAACAAGACAAAGTCTCACCATCCTCACTTCTAAGGAACATTCTGGTTATACTTCTAAGACAGATTTGTTCATTCTACTGGTAGTCCATGGTATATTCAATATTCTTCACCAACACCATAATTCAAATGCGTCTTCGGTCTACCCTAATCATTGTCCAGCTTTCACACATGCACATGAGGCCATTGAAAATGCCATGGCTTTGGTCAGGTGCACCTTAGTCCTGAAAGTGCCATCTTTGATTTTCAACACTTTCAAGAGGTCTTTTGTAGATTTGCCCAGTGCAATATGTCATTCGATTTAAAAAAAAAAAATTTATTGTGCTTTAAGTGAAAGTTTACGGTTCAAGTTAGCTTCTCATACAGGAATTTATACACACATTGTTATGTGACCCTAGTTGCTTTCCCTATAAATTGACAGTAAACTCCTCCTTTCCACCCTGTATTTCCCGTATCCATTCAACCAGCTCCTGTCCCTCTCTGCCTTCTCATCTCACCTCCAGACAGGAACTGACCATTTTGTCTCATGTATCTACTTGAGCTAAGAAGCACACTCTTCGCAAGTATCATTTTATGTCTTATACTTCAGTCTGGTCTTTGTCTGAAGAGTTGACTTCAGGAAAGGTTTTAGTTTTGAGTTAACAGAGAGTCCGGGGGGCATGTCTTCTGGAGTACCTCCAGTCACATTTAGACCATTAAGTTTGGTCTTTTTACTAGAATTTGGGTTCTGCACCCCACTTTTCTCCTGCTCCATTAGGGACTTTCTGTTGTGTTCCCAGTCAGGGTGGTCATTGGTGGTAGCTGGGCACCATCTAGTTCTTCTGGTCTCAGGCTGATGGGGTCTCTGGTTTATGTGGCCCTTTTTGTCTCTTCGGCCCATATTTATCTTGTGTCTTTGGTATTCTTCATTCTCGTTTGCTCCAGTTGGGTTGAGACAACTTATGCATCTTAGATGGCTGCTTACTAGCTTTTAAGAGGCCGGAGTGGGATGCAGAACATTTTCTTAATAAAATTTGTTATGCCAATTGACTTAGTTGTGCCCTGAAATCATGGTCCCCGGACCCCTGCCCCTGCTACTCTGTCCCTCGAAGTGTTTGGTTGTATTCAGAAAACCTCTTAGCTTTTTGGTTTAGTCTAGTTTTGCTGACTTCCTCTGTATTGTGTGTTGTCCTTCCCTTCCCCCAAGGTAATTCTTGTCTACTATCTAGTTAGTGAATATCACTCTCCCTCCCTCCCCACCCTTGTAGCCATCAATGAATGTTTCTTTTGTGTTTAAACCTTTTCTTGAGTTCTTATATTAGTGGTCTCATACAATATTCTTTCGCTACTGCCTAATTTCACTCAGCATAATGCCTTCCAGATTTATCCACGTTGAGATGTTTCGTGAATTCATTGTCGTTCTTTATCATTGCATAGTATTCCGTTGTGTGGATATACCATAATTTGTTTATCCATCCATCCATTGATGGGCACCTAGGTTGTTTCCATCTTTTTGCTATTGTGAACAGTGCTGCTATGAACCTGAGTGAGATATCCCTATTCATGTGATGGCTCTTATCTCTCTAGGATATAAGGAGTGGGATTGCTGGATCGTATGGTACTTCTAATTTTTCAAGGAAGGGCCAAATTGATTTCCAAAGTGGTTGTACCATTTGACATTCCCACCAGCAGTGTTTAAGTGTTCCAGTCTCTCCACAACCTCTCCAATATTTATTATTTTGTGTTTTTTGGATTAAGGATAGCCTTGCTGGGGTGAGATGGTATTTCATAGTAGTTTTGATTTGTATTTCTCTAATAGCTAATGATCATGAGCATCTCCTCATGCATCTGTTAGCTGCCTGAATGTATTCTTTGGTGAAGTGCCTGTTCATATCCTTTGCTCATTTTTTAATTGGGTTATTTGTCTTTTTGTTGTTGAGGTTTTACAGTATTTTGTAGATTTTAGAGATTAGAAGGAGATTAGATTTGTCTTAGCCCCAGGTTTTTCCCCAGTCTTTAGGTTGTCTTTTTACACTTTTGGTGAAGTCTTTAGATGAGAGCTAAGTGTTTGATTTTTAGGAGCTCCCAGTTATCTAGTTTCTCTTCTGATGGTTGTGCATTGCTAGTAATGTTTTGTATTCTGTTTATGCCATGTGTTAGGGCTCCTAGTGTTGTCTCTAATTTTTTTTCCATGATCTATATCATTTCAGATTTTATGTTTAGGTCTTTGATCCATTTTCAGTTAGTTTTTGTGCTTGGTATGAGGTATGGGTCTTGTTTCATTTTTTTGTAGACGGATATCCTGTTATGCCAGCACCATTTGTTAAAGAGACTGTCTTTTCTCCAGTTAACGGACTTTGGGCCTTTGTCAAATATCAGCTGCTCCTATGTGGATGGATTTATGTCTGGATTCTCAATTCTGTTCCATTGGTCTATATATCTGTTGTTGTACGAGTACCATGCTGTTTTGATCACTGTGGCAGTACAATATCTTCTAAAATCAGGTAGTGTGAGGCCTCCCACTTTGTTCTTCTTCAGCAATGCTTTACTCATCCAGGGACTCTTCCCTTTCCGTGTGAAGTTGGTGATTTTTTTCTCCATCTCATTAAAAAATGCCATTGGAATTTGGGTTGGGATTGCATTGTATCTGTAGATCACTTTAGGTAGAATAGATATTTTCACGTCTAGTCTTCCTATCCTGAGCAAGGTATGTTTTTTCTACTTAGGTGGGTCTATTTTGGTTTCTTGCAGTAGTGTCTTGTAGTTTTATTTGTATAGGTCTTTTACATCTCTGGTTAGATTTACTCCTAAGTACTTTATCTTCTTGGGGGCTGTTGAAAATGGTATTGATTTGGTGATTTCCTCTTCAAAGCTGTCTTTGTTGGTGTAGAGGAATCCAACTGATTTTTGTATGTTTCTCTTGTATTCTGATACTCTGCTGAACTCTTCTATTAGTTTCAATAGTTTTCTTGAGGATTCTTTAGGGTTTTCTGTGTATAAGATCGTATCATTAGAGATACTTTTGCTTCTGCCTTACCAATTTGGATGACCTTTAATTCTTTTTCTAGTCTAATTGCTCTGGCTAGGACCTCCAGCACACTGTTGAATAAGAGGGGTGATTAAAGGCATCCTTGTCTGGTTCCTGTTCTCAAGGGAAATGCTTTTAGACTCTCTCCATTTAGGTTGATGTTGGCTGTGTGCTTTATATAAATGCCCTTTATTATGTTGAGGAATTTTCCTTCTAGTTTTATTTTGCCGAGAGTTTTTATCATGAATGGGTTTTGGACCACGTCAAATGCCTTTTCTGCATCAATTGATAAGATCATGTAGTTCTTGTCTTTTGTTTTTATTTATGTGATGGATTGCATTGATTTTTTTTTCTAATGTTGAACCATCTCTACACACGTGGTAGGAATCCCACTTGGTCATGGTGAAGTTTTTTTTTTTTTTTTTTGATATGTTGTTGAATTCTATTGGCTAGAATTTTGTTGAGAATTTTTGAATCTAAGTTCATGAGGCATATTGGTCTGTAATTTTCTTTTTTTGTGGTGTCTTTACCTGGTTTTGGTATCAGGGTTATGCTGGGTTCATAGAATGAGTTTGGGAGTATTCCATCCTTTTCTATGCTCTGAAATACCTTTAATAGTAGTGGTGTTAACTCTCCTCCGAAAATTTGGTAGAATTCTCCAGTGAAGCCATCAGGGCCAGGGCTTTTTTTGTTGGGAGCTTTTAAATTACATTTTCAATCTCTTCTTTTGTTATGTTTATTTAGTTGTTCTACCTCTGTTTGTGTTAGTTTAGGTAGGTAGTGTGTTTCTAGAAATTTGTCCATTTCCTCTAGGTTTTCAAATTTGTTGGAGTACAATTTTTCATAGTATTCTTTTATGATTCTTCAATTTTGTTTGGGTCTGTTGTGATATTGTTCATCTCATTTCTTATTCAGGTTATTTTCTTCATCTCCTGTTTCTCTTTTGTCAGTTTGGCCAATGGTTTATCAAATTGGTTTGTCTCAAATCAGCTTTTTGTCTTGTTAACTCTTTAAATTGTTTTTCTATTCTCTATTTCATTCAATTCTGCTCTAATTTTTAATATTTGCTTTCTTCTGGTGCCAGAGCACTCCTTTTGCTGCTGTCTTTCTATTTGTTTGAGCTGTGGCGTTAACGTTTTGATTTTGGCCCTTTCTTCTTTTTGGATGTGTGTGTTTATTGCTATAAATTGACCTCTGAGCACTGCTTTCGCTGTGTCCCAAAGGTTCTGGTAGGATATGTTTTTATTCTCATTTGATTCTGTCCTTAATGTCTTCTATAGCCCACTAGTTTTTGAGCAAGGTGTTGTTCAGTTTCCATGTGTTTGATTTTTTTTCCTTGCTTTTTCTCTTATTGATTTCTACTTTATGACTTTATGGTCAGAAAAGATGCTTTGAAATATTTTGATACTTTGGATTCTGTTAAGGCTAGCTTTATGGCCTAACATGTGGTCTATTCTGGAGAATGTTCCATGTGCATTGGAAAAGAAAGTATACTTGGCTGCTGTTGGGTGGAGTGTTCTATAAATATGTCTACAAGGTCTAGTTGGTTGATTGTGACATTTAGATCTTCTGAGTCTTTATTGAGCTTCTTTCTGGATGTTCTGTCCTTTACTGAAAGTGGTGTGTTGAAGCCTCCTACTGTTATTGTGGAGCTGCCTATCTCTCTTTTCAATGCTGTTAGAGTTTGTTTTATGTATTTTGGAACCCTGTCATTGTGTGTATAAATATTTATTATGGTTATGTCCTCCTGGTGTATTGACCCTTTAATCATTATATAGTGTCCTTCTTTATCCTTTTTCATGGATTTTACTTTGAAGTCTATTTTGTCAGAGATTAATATTGCCACTCCTACTCTTTTTTGATTGTTGTTTGCTTGATATATTTTTTTCCATCCTTTGAGTTTTAGTTTGTTTGTGTCTTTAAGTCTATGGTATGTCTCTTATAGGCAGCATATAGACAGATCATATATATATATATATACATATATATTATCCATTCTCCTACTCTCCATCTCTTTATTGGTGCATGTAGTCCATTTACATTCAGCATAGTTATGGATGGGTATGAGTTCAATGCTGTCATTTAGATGTTGTTTTTTTGTGTGTTGACAGTTTTTTTGTTCTACTTAATTTTCTGTGCTGAGTTGTTTTTCTTTACGTATTTTCTTTTTACCTTTTTCATTGTTGTTGATTTTGTATTTGCTGAGTCTTTATGTTTTTCTTGTTTTTTATTTTGATGTGTATTTTTTTATGTTTTTCTTGTTTTTTATTTTGATGTGTAGGATTGTTAGTTTCCTTTGTGGTTACCTTAATATTTACCCCCATTTTTCTATTTTATTTGTTTATATTCCCTTGATTTCCTCTCCATATGAAAGATCTATGACTACATTTTTTTTTAGTCCCTCTTTTTTGTTTTAATGTTGTTATCTTTTACACAATGACATCTCAGTTTCCCTGTTTTGAGCATTTTAGCTTTGATTTATTTTTGTGATTTCTGTACCTGGGTTGATATCTGGTTGCTCTGTCCTGTGTTCTAGTTTTGGGTTGTTATCTGATGTTATTAACTTTCTAACCAGAGACTCCCGTTAGTATTTCTTATATTTTTGGTTTGTTTTTTTGCAAATTTCCTAAACATCTGTTTGTCTGAAAATGTCCTGATTTCACCATCATATTTGAGAAACAGTTTTGCTGGATATATAATTCTTGGCTGACAATTTTCTTCCTTCAACACTTTATGTATGTCATCCCTTTGCCTTCTTGCCTGCATGGTTTCTGCTGAGTAGTCCAAGCTTAGTCTTATTGATTGTCCTTTGCAGGTAACTTTTCATTTATCCCAAGCTGCTCTTAAATTCTCTCTTTATCTTTGGTTTTGACAAGTTTATGTCTTGGTGATTTTCTTTTGGGACCTACCTTCTGTAGGGTTCGATGAGCATCTTGGATAGATATCTTCTCATCTTCCATGATATCAGGGAAGTTTTTTGCCAACAAATCTTCAACAATTCTCTCTGTATTTTCTGGTATCCCCACTTGTTCTGGAACTTCAATCACTCGTAGGTTATTCCTCTTGATAGAGTTCCACATAATTCTTAAGGTATCTTCATTTTGTTTAATTCTTTTATTTGATTTTTCCTCAGGTAAGTTGGTGTCAAGTGTTTTATCTTCAGTTTCACTAATTTTGACTTCCATTGCTTCAATTCTGCTCCTATGACTTTCTATTGAGTTGTCTAATTCTGAAATTTTATTGTTAATGTTCTGGATTTCTGTTTGCTGTCTCTTTATGGATTCTTGCAGCCGGTTGAATTTGTCATTATGATCTTCTATAATCTTCTTAAGTTCCTCTATTGCTTTATCTGTGTGTTCCTTGGCTTGTTCTGCATTTTGCCGGATCTCTTGAAGGGTTCTGTATATTAATCTTTTGTAGTTTACCTCTGGTAATACCAGGAAATTATCTTCCTCTGGAAGATTTCTTGATTCTCTGTTTTGTAAACTTGCTGAAGCCATCATGGTCTGCCTCTTTATGTGATTTGATATTGACTGCTGTCTCCGAGCCATCAATAAGTTATTGTATTTATTTATTTTATGTTTGCTTACTGTGTGCTAGCTTCTTCTTTGTTTTGTTTTCATATGCCCAAATAGGCTGCTTATGTGAACTAGTTTGATTATTGGTGCCTTTGAAGCTCTAACATGCTGTCACCAGGTGGTTAGGTCTGTTATTAGGTATGGGAGTCCAGAAGACCATTTACTTTTCTTGTATGAAGTCAGCTCAGGTGTCCAGGTAGTCAGTCACCAAGTGTGTGGTGCAGGCCCTCACCTACAGTTCTAGTTATGCAGGAGTGATTGGTGTAGGCACAGGTATCTGGCTGCAGTAGAAGTCACATGCTGAGCAAGACAGGGGGCTGATAGCTGCCCCTGAGTATCTGGGAGGAAAGTGTGTCCCTGTTCCCTAGAGCATGTAGGAGGGTGAGTTTTGCTGCTGGAATGGGCACCCAATGGTGTTGGTTGTAAGGAATGGGTGGCATCACTTATTGTTGGACCCTGACGTAGGTGGCTAGGTGGCATGGGTGGAGCCACCAGTTGCCAGGCCCCTGATGTGGGTAAGTGAGAGCCCTGCTTAATGGGCAGAGCAATGAAAAATGTCACAAATCTGCCACTCCACCATATAGCTGATACAGTGAAGTTAGGCTTCAGGTATATGCTCTGGGGTACCATGCTAATGAGGGCCTACACTGTTAAAATGGTTCCACACAGGTCTATGCAGGGGTGAAAGTCATTTGAAGTCCATGGACCCCCTTATGCCTGTGCCTAGGCAAAGGAGCTGTGTCTGCCCTGAGTTCCCAGCTTAAAGGAGCTGGTAGATTATTTTTTCCTGTTTATTAATTTGTTCTCTCTCCAAGGCTGGGAGAATGGCTCAAGACACTTGACAGGTCTTACTTCTGGCCCAGGGGATGCAAAAATCACTGAAACCAACCCAGATTGGTGCAGAGTAGGGAGGGAGCAGGTAAATGGGAGAGAGGTTTTTTCCCCATAGGGGTATTTTTTAATCCGTGTGGTAGGTTAGATGCATGTACTTGATTTTGCTGATCGAGGGCTCTTCTCACTGGTTCTGGGGGCTCCAGTAGACTCTCTGTCACTCAGTCTCTCCAATGTGGAAAATGTGTCCTGAGCACCACTGCTTGCCTCACCACTGGTGCCAGCCTATCTGGCCTGCAGAGTGCCGGTTCCCACTGTGTCAGGTCTAGCAACTCCTCACCACTTCTGAACTGTCTCTCCCTACCCCTGTCACTGAGTCTGACTCCTTAACTTTGACTTTGATGTTCAGGGCTCATAGACTATCATACATAATTGATTCACTTACTTTGGGGGATCTTCTTTTTGTTGTTGTTGTTGTTGTAAGAGGGACCACAGGAAACACCTGACTGCTCCACCATCTTGGCCCCACCTCCCTCATTTGATTTCTTGAGTCCTGCTTCCATAGGCATTGGTTGTGAATTTAAGTAAAACAAAATCCCTGACAACTTCAATATTTTCTCTGTTTGTCATGATGTTGCTTATTGGTCCAGTTGTGAGGATTTTTCTTTTCTTTATGTTGAGGTATAATCCATACTGAAGGCTGTGGTCTTTGATCTTCATCAGCCAGTACTTCTAGTCCTCTTCATTGTCAGCAGGCAAGGTTGTATCATCTGCATATTGAAGGTTGTTAATGAGTCTTCCTCCAATCCCGATGCCACATTCACCTCCATATAGTCCAGTCTCTCAGATTATTTGCTCGGCATATGGATTGAATGAGTATGGCAAGAGGATACAACCCTGATGCACACCTTCCTGATTCTAAAGCATGCCGTATCCTCTTGTTCTGCTCAAATGCCTGCCTCTTGGTCTATGTACAGGTTCTTCATGAGCACAATTAAGTGTTCTGGAATTCCCATTCTTCACAATGTTATGCATCATTTGTTATGATTCACACAGTCGAATGCCTTTGCATAGTCAATAAAACACAGGTAAAATTTTTCTGGTGTTATCTTCTTTCACTCAAGATCCATCTGACATCAACAATGGTATCCCTGGTACTACATTGTCTTCTGAACATTTTGTGAATTTCTGGCAATTCCCTGTCCATGTACCGCTGCAACCATTTTTGAATGGTCTTCAGCATAATTTTACATGCGTGTGTTATTAATGATATTGTTCAACAATTTCCGCATTCTGTTTGTTGGATCACCTTTCTTTGGAAAGGGGACAAATATCGATCTCTTCCGTTTGGTTGGCCTAGTAGCTGTCTTCCAAATTTCTTGGCATAGAGGAGTGAGCACTTACAGCATTGCATCTGTTTGTTGAAACATTTCAACTGATATTTTGTTAATTCCTGGAGCCTTGCTAGTATACATTTACTATTTCTATCAATTATTCCATCTCTCTTCTGCAGCTTCAATCTTTTCCCTAGTCTACACACATGCTCACATCGTTTAATCCTGAAAAGGAAAGGAAGACAAACAAAATAGAGCAAAGCAAAACCATGACATTTGTTCCAACAGGTCTGCTTTTTTTTTCCAGGCACGCTTTTGGGGGAAAAAAAGGCAACTGTCTTAGGCTGGGTTCTCTAGAGAAGCAAAACCAGTAATGTGTATAAATAAACATAGAGAGATTTATATTAAGGAAACAGCTCCCCCGATTTTGGGGGTTGGAATGTTTCAAGTCCTTGGATCAGGGTAGAGTCCCTTCCCATTTCAAGGAGCCACAGAAGCTGGTGAACCCAAGATGAGCAGGCTGGAGAGCAGGGACCCCACTCACAGGTTGTGATGTTTGAGGAATCCCCAAGGTTGGCAGGCAAGACCACAAGATTTCTCCTGAGTCACTTAGCTTCAGGGGCTGGTGAGCCCAAGATAGGTAGGTTGGGGAGCAGGATTCTTGCTCACAGGCCACGAAGATCAGCAAATCCCAAGATGGACAGGGAAGCTGCTAGCTTAAGTCCCAAGAACCAGAGGTCAGAAAAGGGACAGCTGCTGGATCCAGAACAAGCCAACAACCTTTGCAAGGCAAGCAGGAAAAGGAAGTAGGTGGCAGAAGGCGGAGAGATGAAGGCTAAGGGGGTGGTGAGCCGCCACAGGCCCCACCCCCACCAGCACCACTCAGCAGATTCCATCGTGGGGGTGATTACATATCAGATTTCAAAAGGAAAGTGACCACAACATTATACAACTGCCAAAACATTGAGAATCATGGTGCAGCCAAGTTGACACACAATCTTAACCATTACGGCTACATTTGCTTTTCCCTTTCTCACTAATCAATCTCTCCTTAATCCATCGCAATCTTGCTTCATCTCTGTACTGCTGAGAGCAGGCACCACTTTGCTGACAATTCTCATGGACAACTGCTAGAATCTAAGACCACAATCAGGTTTTTAATGGTTTGGAGAGTTGATTGATAACATCAGCTATGAAAAATATACATTCTTAAATAATATTTTCCAAAAAAATCTCAGAGCTCCTATCACATAAATACCCAGTGATATTTTGGGAGTGGACCTGGAGGCCTAGTATTAGCCTTGGCAATGGAAAGAATAGTGAACTTGGTGTCAGAAGACCTGGGTTCAAGTTCTCATTCTGCTTTGTGTAAAAAAAAAAAAAAATTTTTTTTTTTTTTGTATGTGGTAGGTATTTAACCAATATTCGTTTAACTGAAATGAATTATTTGCTCAGCAAAGCACTCATGATACTTTCTTTCTTACTTTTATACTAATGAGCCAGCTATCTAGGGTGGGTCTGGCTCCAACACAGCCTAAACAGAGGTTGGGTGTCTGGGCCTGTAACTAGGCCTCTATGTATAGAAGTCAAAAAGCCCAGGGGCTTTTAAAAGATTTTATCCCTGAAAGCAGGCTAAGGAAGAGAGATGAGGTTGATGAATTTGGTCGCAAGTCCCAGAGCTGATGTTTTAGTTAGAGGGGGTTCATACACAATCCTTTCCTGCCTGAAGCCAGTCTGGTGTTTCTCTGGTATCACCTATCTGTTCTCTCTCTAGACCCAAACCCAGTGCCGTCGAGTCAATTCCGACTCATGGTGAACCTATAACTATGCCTCAAATCTCTTTTTTTCCTCAGGAGAATCTTAACCTCTAAACTTCTCTTGTCATATGTCTTGAAAAGCTTCCCAGAGTTCAGAGAATCATAAACTTTATTAGAGCAAAAGCGATCTAAACCATTCTTATTAATAAACACACCCAGAAAGTTGATAATCAAACCAATAATCATCACAGAAAACAATTTTTTTAATTTGTAGTAGGAAAACTTAGGTTATAAAAGCTTAGATTACTGTTTGGCTGGTTGAGGCGACACTCCCATTGTGCAAATACAGCGTCAACAATTTAATGACATGAGGGGACTGTGGATTTCCTTTATACACTGTCTGAAAGGGTGTTTTTACATGTGGCGTGCCAGACAGCAGTTATGAATAGCTGAGTGATGCCCAGCAGTCTCTTTTCTATTTGATTTCACAATCTTCTTTTAAGATGCATATTAAAAAAATCTATTTTCTTTCCTTTGAAAATGGTGTTGGAGGAAAGAGATTAAGCCTACAGACCAGAAAATCAAAATTTTAGTCAAACCATGGCATATGATATTTGGTCTATATTATGCTAAACAACTGGTTTGACTGGTTTTGGGTTCCTACAGTGACCATCTTTTTGGTATTATCTAGGCCCATCCTAGACAAGCACACTTTGGAGATATTGTGAGTTCGGTTCCAGAACATAACATGAATATTGCAATAAAGCAAGTCACACAAATTTTTTGGTTTCCCAGTGCATATAAAAGTTACCTTTACACTATACTGTAGTCTATTAGTATACTGTAAACATAACTGTAGTCTATTAGGAAGCCCTGGTTGTGTAGTTGTTAATAGCTACAGCTGCTAACCAAAAGGTCAGCAGTTTGAATCCACAAGTGTCTCCTTAGAAACCCTATGGGGCAGTTCTACTCTGTCTTATAGGGTTGCTATGAGTCGGAATTGACTCGACGGCAATGAATTTGGTTCTTTTGTTGGTAATCTATTAAGTGTGCATAGTATTATGTCTAAAGAACAATGTACATACCTTAATTTAAAAATACTTTATTGCTAAAAAATGCTTACCACCTTCTAAGACTTCAATGAGTTGTAATCTTTTTGCTGGGGGAGGGCCTTGCCTCAATGATGATGGCTGCTGACTGATCGGGGTGGTGGTTGGGATAGCTGTGGCAATTTCTTAAAATAAGACAACAATGAAGTTTGCCACCTTGATTGACTCTTCCTTTCACAAAAGATTTCTCTGTAGTATGCAATGCTGTTTGATAGCATTTTACCCACAGTAGAACTTCCTTCAAAATCACAGTCAGTCCTTCCCAACCCTGCCCCTGCTTTATTAACTAAGTTTATGTAATATTTTAAATCTTCGTTGTCATTTCAACAATGTTCACAGCATCTTCACCAGGAGTAGATTCCATCTCAAGAAACCATGTTCTTTGCTCATCCGTGAGAAGCAACTCCTCATCGTTAAAGTTTTTATCATGAAATTTCAGCAATTCAGTCACATCTTCAGGCTCCACTTCGAATTCTAGCTCTCTTGCTATTTCCACCACCTCTGCAATTACTTCTGCCACTGAAGACTTGAACCTCTCAGAGTCATCCACGAGGACTGGAGTCAACTTCTTCCAAACTCCTGGTTAAGGTTGCTATTTTGACCTCCCATGAATCACGAATGTTCTTTTTTTTTTTTTTTAATTGTACTTTAAATGAAGGTTTACAGAGCAAATTTGTTTCTTATTAAACAATGAATACACAAATTGTTTTGTGACATTGGTTGCCAACCCCACAACATGTCACCTCTGTCCTCTTCTTGATCTTGAGTTCCCCGTTACCAACTTTCCTGTCCCCTCCTGCCTTCTTGACCCTGCCCCTGAGCTGGTGTACCCATTTAGTCTTGTTTTGTTTTATGGGCCTGTCTAATATTTGGCTGGTGGGTGAACCTCAGCAGTGACTTCAGTAGAGTTAAAAGGGTGTCCAGAGCTATACTCTCAGGATTTCTCCAGTCTTTGGCAGATCACTAAGTCTGGTCTTATTTTTTGAATTAGAATTTTGTTCTACATTTTTCTCCAGCTCTGTCCTGGGCCTTCTATTGTGATCCCTGTCAGAGTAGTCAGCAGGTAGTAGCCAGTCACCATCTAGTTGTGCTGGACTCAGTCTGGTGGAGACAAATGTTCTTAATGGGATCTAGAATGATGAATCCTTTCCAGAAGGTTTTCAATTTACTTTGCCCGTATCCATCAGAGGAATCACTATCTATGACAGCTATAGCCTTACAAGGCATATTTCTTAAACAATAAGACTTGAAAGTTGAAATTACTCCTGAATCCATGGGCTGCAGAACGGATGTTGTGTTAGCAGACATGAAAGCTACATTAATCTCCTTGTGCATCTCCATCAGAGCTCTTGGGTGACCAGGTGCATTGTCAGTAGGCAGTAATATTTTGAAATGAATCTTTTTTCTGAGCAATAGGTCAGATGTGCTGTTACCCAGGCTTCAATGTTTCATTTATAGAGCACAAGCGGAGTAGATTTAGCATAATTCGTACGGGCCCTAGGATTTTTGGATCAGTAAATGAGCATTGTGCTGTAAGTGAAAGTTTACAAATCAAGACAGTCTTTCGCACAAAAACCCGTATACACCTTGCTACACACTCCCAATTACTCTCCCCCTAATGAGACAGCCCACTCTCTCCCTCCACTCTCTCTTTCCATGTCCATTTCGCCAGCTTCTAACCCCCTCCACCCTCTCATCTCCCCTCTAGGCAGGAGATGCCAACATAGTCTCAAGTGTCCACCTGATCCAAGAAGCTCACTCCTCACCAGCATCCCTCTCCAACCCATTGTCCAGTCCAATCCATGTCTGAAGAGTTGGCTTCGGGAATGTTTCCCGTCCTGGGCCAACAGAAGGTCTGGGGACCATGACTACCTGGGTCCTTCTAGTCTCAGTCAGGCCATTAAGTCTGGTCTTATGAGAATTTGGAGTCTGTATCCCACTGTTCTCCTGCTCCCTCAGGGGTTCTCTGTTGTGTTCCTTGTCAGGGCAGTCATCGGTTGTAGCCAGGCACCATCTAGTTCTTCTGGTCTCAGGATGATGTAGTTGCTGGTTCATGTGGCCCTTTCTGTCTCTTGGGCTCATAATCGCTTTGTGTTCTTGGAGTTCCTCATTCTCCTTTGCTCCAGGTGGGTTGAGACCAATTGATGCATCTTAGATGGCTGCTTGCTAGCGTTTAAGACCCCAGACGCCACTCTTCAAAGTGGGATGCAGAATGTTTTCTTAATAGATTTTATTATGCCAATTGATTTAGATGTCCTGTGAAACCATGGTCCCCAGACCCCTGCCCCTGCTACGCTGGCTTTTGAAGCATTCAGTTTATTCAGGAAACTTCTTTGCTTTTGGTTTAGTGCAATTGTGCTGACCCCCGCCCCGTATTGTGTGTTGTCTTTCCCTTCACCTAAAGTAGTTCTTATCTACTATCTTATTAGTGGATACCCCTCTCCCACCCTCCCTCCCTTCCCCCTCTCATAACCACAAAAGAATGTTTTCTTCTCAGTTTAAACTATTTCTCAAGTTCATATAATAGTGGTCTTATACAATATTTGTCCTTTTGCAACTGAATAATTTCACTCAGCATAATGCCTCCCAGGTTCCTCCATGTTATGAAGTGTTTCACAGATTCCTCACTGTTATTTATCAATGGGTTTTGTTTTTTTTAGTATTCCACTGTGTGAATATACCATAATTTATTTATCCATTCATCTGTTGATGGGCACCTTGGTTGCTTCCATCTTTTTGCTATTGTAAACAGTGCTCCAATAAACATGCGTGTGCATATATCTGTTCGTGTAAAGGCTCTTATTTCTCTAGGATATATTCCAAGGAGTGCGACTGCTGGGTCGTATGGTAGTTCTATTTCTAGCTTTTTAAGGAATCGCCAAATCGATTTCCAAAGTGGTTGTACCATTTGACATTCCCACCAGCAGTGTAGAAGTGTTCCAATCTCTCCACAGCCTCTCCAACATTTATTATTTTGTGTTTTTTGGATTAATGCCAGCCTTGTTGGAGTGAGATGAAATCTCATTGTAGTTTTGATCTGCAATTCTCTAATGGCCAGTGTTCGTGAACATTTCCTCATATATCTGTTAGCTACCTGAGTTGTTTTTACCTGAATGTCTTCTTCACTGAAGTGTCTATTCATGTCTTTCCCCCTTTTTTTAATTAGGTTATTCGTCTTTTTGTAGCTGAGTTTTTGCAGTATCATGTAGATTTTAGAGATCAGGCGCTGATCAGAAATGTCATAGCTAAAAACTTTTTCCCAGTCTGTAGGTAGTCTTTTTACTGTTTTGGTGAAGTCTTTGGATGAGCATAAGTGATTGATTTTTAGGAGCTCCCAGTTATCTAATTTTTCTTCTACATTCTTTATAATGTTTGTATACAGTTTATGCCATGTATTAGGGCTCCTTATGTTGTCCCTATTTTTTCTTCCATGATCTTTTCATTTTATATTTAGGTCTTTGATCCATTTTGAGTTAGTTTTTGTGCATGGAGTGAGGTATGGGTCTTGTTTCATTTTTTTGCAGATGGCTATCCAGTTACGCCAGCACCATTTGTTAAAAAGACTGTCTTTTCCCCATTTAACTGTTTTGGGGCCTTTGTCAAATATCAACTGCTCATACGTGGATGGATTTATGTCTGGATTCTCAATTCTGTTCCATTGGTCCATGTATCTGTTGTTGTACCAGTACCAGGCTGTTTTGACTACTGTGGCGGTATAATATGTTTTAAAATCAGGTAAAGTAAGGCGTCCCACTTTGTTCTTCTTTTTCAGTAATGCCTTATTTATCCAGAGCCTCTTTCCCTTCCATATGAAATTGGTGATTTGTTTCTCCATCTCATTAAAGAATGTCCTTGGGATTTTGATTGGAATTGCATTAAATGTATAGATCATTTTTTGGTAGAATAGACATTTTTATAATGTTAAGTCTTCCTATCCACGACCAAGGTATGTTCTTCCACTTAAGTAAGTCTCTTTTGGTTTCTTGCAGAAGCGTACTGTAGTTTTCTTTGTATAAGTCTTTTACATCTCTGGTAAGATTCATTCCTATTTTATTTTCTTGGGGGCTACTGTAAATGGCACTGATTTGGTGATTTCCTCTTCGATGTTCTTTTTGTTGGTGTAGAGGAATCCAATAGATTTTTGAATGTTTATCTTGTATCCCGATACTCTGCTGAACTCTTCTATTAGTTTCAGTAGTTTTCTGGAGGATTCCTTAGGGTTTTCTGTCTATAAGATCATGTCATCTACAAATAGAGATACTTTTCCTTTTTCCTTGCCAATTTGGATGCCCTTTAATTCTTTATCTAGCCTGATTGCTCTGGGTAGGACCTCCAGCACAATGTTGAATAAGAGTGGTGATAAAGGGCATCCTTGTCTGGTTCCCGATCTCAAAGGGAATGTTTTCAGGCTCTCTCCATTTAGGGTGACGTTGGCTGTTGGCTTTGTATAAATGCCCTTTATTATGTTGAGAAATTTTCCTTCTATTCCTATTTTGCTGAGAGTTTTTATCATGAATGAGTGTTGAACTTTGTCAAATGCCTCTTCTGCATTAATTGATAAAATTATGTGATTCTTGTCTTTTGTTTTATTTATGTGGTGGATTACAGTAATTGTTTTTCAAATGTTGAACCACCCCTGCATACCTGGTATGAATCCCACTTGGTCATGGTGAATTATTTTTTTCATATGTTGTTGAATTCTATTGGCTAGGATTTTGTTGTGGATTTTTGCATCTACATTCATTAGGGATATAGGTCTATAATTTTCTTTTCTTGTGGTGTCTTTACCTGGTTTTGATATCAGAAATATGGTGGCTTCATAGAATGAGTTTGGTAGTATTCCATCCTTTTCTATGCTCTGAAATACCTTTAGTAGTAGTGGTGTTAACTCTTCTTTGAAAGTTTGGTAGAACTCTGCAGTGAAGCCGTCTGGACCAGGGCTTTATTTTGTTGGGAGTTTTTTGATTACCTTTTCAATCTCTTCTTTTGTTATGGGTCTATTTAGTTTTTCTACCTCTGTTTGTGTTAGTTTAGGTAGGTAGCGTGTTTCTAGGAATTCATCCATTTCTTCTAAGTTTTCAGATTTGTTTGAGTACAGTTTTTCATAGTAATATGATATGATTCTTTTAATTTCAGTTGGGCCTGTTGCAATATCGCCCATCTCATTTCTTATTCGGGTTATTTGCTTCCTCTCCTGTTTTTCTTTTGTCAGTTTGGCCAATGGTTTATCAGTTTTGTTGAATTTTTCAAAAAACCAGTTTTGGTCTTGTTAATTCTTTCAATTGTTTTTCTGTTTTCTATTTATTTAGTTCAGCTCTAATTTTTATTATTTGTTTTCTTCTAGTGCCTGTGGGTTTCTTTTGTTGCTCTCTTTCCATTTGTTCCAGTTGTAGGGATAATTCTTTGATTTTGGCCCTTTCTTTTTGGATGTGTGCATTTACTGATATAAATTGGCCTCTGAGCACTGCTTTTGCTGTGTCCTAAAGGTTCTGATAGGAAGTATTTTCATTCTCATTGGACTCTATGAATTTCTTTATTCCATCCTTAACATCTTCTATAATCCAGTCTCTTTTGAGCAGGGTATTGTTCAGATTTCAAGTGTTTGATTTCTTTTCCCTGCTTTTCCTGTTATTGATTTCCACTTTTATGGCCTTATGGTCGGAGAAAATGCTTTCTAATATTTCAGTGTTTTGGATACTGCTAAGGCTTGCTTTATGACCTAATATGTGGTCTATTCTAGAGAATGTTCCATGTGCACTAGGAAAGAAAGTATATTTGGTTGCTGTTGGGTGGAGTGTTCTGTATATGTCTATGAGGTCAAATTGGTTAATTGTGGCATTTAGATCTTCCGTGTCTTTATTGAGCTTCTTTCTGGATGTCCTGTCCATCACCGAAAGTGGTGTGTTGAAGTCTCCTACTATTATTGTGGCTCTGTCTATCTCATTTTTCAGTGCTGATAGAGTTTGTTTTATGTATCTAGCAGCCCTGTCATTGGGTGCATAAATATTTAATATGGTTATATGTTCTTGGTGTATTGTCCCTTTAATCATTATATAGTGCCCTTCCTTATCCTTTCTGATGGATTTACCTTTAAAGTCTGTTTTGTCAGAAATTAATATTGCCACTCCTGCTCTTTTTTCGTTGTTGTTTGCTTGATAGATTTTTTCCATCCTTTGAATTTTTGTTTGTTTGTGTCTCTAAGTCTAAGGTGTGTCTCTTGTAGGCAGCATAGAGATGGATCTTGTTTTTTAATCCATTCTGCCACTCTCTGTCTCTTTATTAGTGCATTTAGTCCATTTACATTCAGGGTAATTATGGATAGGTATGAATTTAGTGCTATCATTTTGATGTCTTTTTTTGTGTGTTGAGAGTTTCTTTTTCCCCCTTGATTTTATGTGCTGAGTAGATTTTCTTTGTGTATTGTCCTTTCCTCATATTTGTTGATGTTGATTTCGTTTGTGCTGAGTCTGTATTTTTCCCTTGTATTTTATTTTGATGAGTAGGATAGTTTGTTTCCTTTGTGGTTACCTTATTATTTACCCCTATTTTTCTAAATTTAAAACTAATTTTTATTTCTTTGTATCGCCATATCTTCCTCTCCATTTGGAAGGTGTATGATTACATTTCTTTGTCCCTCTTTATTATTTTAATGTTGTCTTCTTTTATATAATAACATCGCTATCACCCTGTGTTGGGCTTTTTTTTTTTTTTTAAATCTTGCCTTGTTTTTTTGGATTTCCCTGTCTGGGTTGACTTCTGGTTGCTCTGCCCATTGTTCTAGTCTTGGGTTGATACCCGATATTATTGACTTTCTAACCAAAGATCTCCCTTTAGCATTTCTTGTAGTTTTGGTTTGGTTTTTATGAATTCCCTCAACTTGTGTTTATCTGGAAATGTCTTAATTTCACCTTCATATTTAAGAGGCAGTTTTGATGGGTATATGATTCTTGGCAGGCAATTTTTTTCCTTCAATTTTTTAAATATGTCATCCCATTGCCTTCTTGCCTGCATGATTTCTGCCGAGTAGTCTGAGCTTATTCTTATTGGCTCTCCTTTGTAGGTGACTTTTCTTTTATCCCTCGCTGCTTTTGTGATTGTCTCTTTTTGGCAAGCTTGATTATAATGTGTCTTGGTGATTTTCTTTTAAGATCTACCTTATGTGGAGTTCCATGAGCATCTTGGATAGATATCTTCTCATTTTTCACAATATCAGGGAAGTTTTCTGCCAACAAATCTTCAACAATTTTCTCTGTATTTTCTGTTATCCCTCCCTGTTCTGGTACCCCAATCACTAGTAGGTTATTTCTCTTGATAGAGTCCCACATGATTCTTAAGTTGTCTTCATTTTTTAAAATTCTTTTATCTGATTTTTCTTTAAATATATTAGTGCCAAGTGATTTATCTTCGAGTTCAGAAATTCTAGCTTCTACTTGCTCAATTCTGCTCCTCTGACTTTCTACTGAATTTTCTAATTCTGTAATTTTATTGTTAATCTTCTGAATTTCTGATTGCTGTCTGTCTATGGATTTTTCCAGCTTATTAAACTTTTCATTATGTTCCTGAATAATCTTTCTAATTTCTTCAGTTGCTTTATCTGTGTGTTCCTTGGCTTGTTCTGCATATTGCCTCATTTCCTTCCTGATGTCTTGAAGGGTTCTGTATATTAAACTTTTGTATTCTGCATCTGGTAATTCCAGGAATGCACTTTCATCTAAAAGATCCCTGGATTGTTTGTTTTGGGAGCCTGTTGAGGTGATCATGGCCTCTTTCTTTATGTGGCTTGATATTGACTGTTTTCTCCAAGCCATCTATGAGTTATTGTATTAGTTTATGCTTGCTTACTGTGTTGTAGCTGCTTGCTTTGTTTTGTTTTGGTATGCCCCTATGGGTTGCTTAAGTGAGCTAGCTTGATTATTTTCACCTTTGGAGCTCTGGTGTCCTGTCCCCAGCTGGCTAGAGCTGTTATCAGGTATATCAGTCTAGGAGTCCATTCAGTTTTCTTGTATGAATTCAACTCAGGTTTCCAGGTAGCTGATATCAAGTGTGTGGTACAGGCTCTGTCCTACAGTCTTAGAGGGGCAGGGGTGATTGGCATATATACCAGTATCTGACTGCAGCAGGGGGTGACGCTCTGAACAAGGCAGTGTCTCTGAGGAAAATGCGTCTCTGTTCCCTAGAGCGTGCTGGTGGGTGGGCTCTGCAGAGGGACCATGGGCATCCAAAAATTTTGTTGTAAGGACTGGGAGGTACCAGTTATCCCTGGGCCCCTGTCGCAGGTGGCTGGGTGACCCAAGTGGAGCCACCAGTCCTTAGGTCCCTGATGTGGGTAGGTGAGGACCTTGTTTAACAGGCAAAGCAATGTCAAACGTCATACACCCACCTCTCCACTGCACTGCTGAAATGGTTGGAGTTTGCCAACAAGGGCCTATTCTCCCAAAATAGGCCCACACAGGTCCATGCAGAAGTGAAAAGTGCTCTAGGTCCACGGACGGTTTATGCCTGGACAGGAGCCACTTCTGTCCTGAGCTCCCCCAGTTAATGGAGCTAGCAAATTATCTTTTCTCCCCAGTTGCAATTTTTTTCCTTCCCCAAGGCTGGGAGGATGTCTCTAGGTGCTCACCAGGGTCTATCTCAGGCCCAGGGATTCAGCCACTGAGGCCAGCTTGGGGGTGGGTGGAGCACGGTAAAGTATACATAAGTACTTACATTTTGTGGACAGCGCCCTTCTCCTCAGGTTCCAGAGGTGTGAGTAGGCTATGTGGGTGGCTGCTTCTCCCTGAGGAAACTGCAGCCGGACGCTAGTACCAGCCCACTGCCAGTGCTGCCGCTGCTCCCGGGAATGGTGCCTGAGGGAGTCCAGTGATTCAGGTCCGGTAACTCCTCTCTACTTCTGAACAGCCTCTTCCTCCCCTGCCCCTCAGTTCATTGCCTAAATTTGCCTTTGATGCTCAGGGCTCCCAGCTTGTCACAAATATACTCCTTTCACTTGTTTTTTCAGGTCTTTGTTGTAAAGAGGGCTCGAGGGAAGCGTCTGTCTATTCCGCCATCTTGGCTCCGCTCCCCGCTCGTTGACTCTTGACTGAGAAGTATGTATTGGACATTTGTTGGATGCTTGCCCTGATGCTTAGTATCGTCCTTCACAATTCCAAAATGCTTCATAAATGAGCCACCTATCTTCAGATCTGCTGCATCCTCAAACCCCTAAACCTGTGCCAGGTATTTTTGGCTGTCATAGAGCCCCAGTTTTGTAGAATCCCCCTTTTTCTTTGACAGAATGGCTGAGTATGGGACACTTCTCATTTTAAAAAATCCAGTTCTCAATTTAAAACGAAAAAACGTTGCTGTCAAGTTGATTTCAACTCATAGTGACCCTATAGGACAGAGTAGAACTGCCCCATAGGGTTTCCAAGGCTGTAATCTTCATGGAGAAACACTGGTGGTGTAGTAGTTAAGAGATACGGCTGCTTATTGTAAAGGTCAGCAGTTCGAATCCACCAGGCGCTCCTTGGAAATCCTATGGGGCAGTTCTTTTCTTTCCTGTAGGGTGGCTATGATTCAGAATTGACTCCACAGCAATGGTTTTGGTTTTGGGGTTTAATATTCATGGAAGCACACTGCCACAACTTTCTTCTGTGGAGTGGCTGGTGGGTTCCAACCATCAACCTTTCAGTTAGCACTGAGTGCTGAACCACTGCCCTGACTTCTCAATAAAGCCAAGTACAAAAACCAAACCCATTGCTTTGGAGTCGATTCTGACTCATAGCAACCCTACAGGACAGAGTAGAACTACCCTGTAGGGTTTCCAAGAAGTGGCTGGTGGATTTGAACTGCCAAATTTTTGGTTAACAGCTGAGCTCTTAACCACCATGCCACCAGGGCTTTCAATGTTGTTGTTGTTAGGCGCCATCAAGTCTGTTCTGACTCATAGTGACCCTATTACAACAGAAGAAAACTCTGCCTGGTGTTGGGTCATCCTCATGATCGTTGTTATGCTTGATCCCATTGTTGAAGCCACTGTGTCAGTCCACCTTGTTGAGGGTGTTCCTGTTTTTCACTGACCCTCCACTTTACCAATCATGATGTCCTTCTCCAGGGACTGATCCCTCCTGATAACATATCCAAAGTGTGTGGGATGAAGTTTCGCCATCCTCGCTTCTAAGGAGCATTCCGGCTGTACTTCTTCCAAGACAGATTTTGTTAGTTTTTTTTGGAGTCCATGGTATATTCAATATTCTTCACCAACACCACAACTCAAAGGCGTCAATTCTTCTTCAGTCTTCTTTATTCATTGTCCAGCTTTTGCACACATATTAGGCGATTGAAAACACCATGGCTTGAGTCAGATACATCTTAATCCTCAAAGTGACATCTTTGCTTTTCAACTCTTTCAAGAGATCTTTTGTAGCAGATTTCCCCAACGCAACGCATCTTTTGATTTCTTGACTGCTGCATGCATGGATCGAAGTAAAATGAAGTCCTTGACAACTTCAGGGAGGCTTGGTGGCACAGTGGTTAAGAGCTTGGCTGCTAACCAAAATTCAGCAGGTCAAATCCACTAGCTGCTCCTTGGAAATCCTATGGGGTAGCCCTTCTTTGTCCTATAGGGCCATTATGAGTCGGAATCAACCAGATAACAATGGGTTGATAACTTCAATCTTTTCTCCATTTATCATGATGTTGCTTATTGGTCCAGTTGTGAGGATTTTTGTTTTCTTTATGTTGAGGTGTAATCCATACTGAAGGCTGTGGTCTTTGATCTTCATCAGTAAGTGCTTCAAGTCCTCTTCACATTCAGCAAGCAAGATTGTATCATCTGCATAACACAGGTTGTTAATGAGTCTTCCTCCAATGCCAATGCCTCATTCTTCCTCATATAGTCCAGCTTCTCAGATTATTTCCTTGGCATACAGATTGAATAAGTATGGTGAAAGAATACAACCCGGATGCACACCTTTCCTGATTTTAAAGCATGCAATATCCCCTTGTTCTGTTTGAATGACTGCCTCTTGATCTCTGTACAGGTTCCTCATGAGCACAGTGAAGTGTTCTGGAATTCCCATTCTTCACAATGTTATCCATAATTTGTTACAATCCACACAGATGAATGCCTTTGCATAGTTAATAAAACACAGGTAAACATCTTTCTGGTCTTCTCCGCTTTCAGCCAGGATCCATCTGACATCAGCAATGATATCCCTGGTTCCACCTCCTCTTCTAAATCTGGCTTGAATTTCTGGCAGTTCCCTGTCGATATACTGCTGCAGCCACTTTTGAATGATCTTCAGCAAAATTTTGCTTGCTTGTGGTATTAATGATATTGTGCTATGATTTCCACATCTGGTTGGATCACCTTTGTTGGCAATAGGCATAAATATGGATCTCTTCCAATAGATTGGCCAGATAGCTGGCTTCCAAATTTATTGGCATAGACGAGTGAGCACTTCCAGCACTACATCTGATTGTTGAAACATCTCAACTGGTATTTTGTCAATTCCTGGAGCCTTGTTTTTCACCAATGCCTTCAGTGTGGCTTGGACTTCTTCCTTCAGTACCATCGGTTTTTGATTATGTGCTACCTCCTTAAATGGTTGAATGTCGACCAATTCTTTTTGGTATAGTGACTCTGCATATTCCTTCCTTGTTTTGATGCTTCCTGCATCGTTTAATATTTTCCCCATAGAATCCCTCAATATTGCAACTCAAGTCTTGAATTTTATCTTCAGTTCTTTCAGCTTGAGAAATACTGAGCATGTTCTTTCCTTTTGGTTTTCTATCTCCAAGTCTTTGGACATGTCATGATACTTTGTCTTCTCGAGCTGCCCTTTGAAGTCTTCTGTTCAGCTCTTTTACTTTATAATTTCTTCCTTTTGCTTTGCTACTTTACGTTCAAGAGCAACTTTCAGAGTCTCTTCTGACATCCATTTTGGTCTATTCTTTCTTGTCTTTTTAATGACCTCTTGCTTTCTTCATATATGATGTTCTTGATGTTATTCCACAACTCAGCTGGTCTTTGGTCATTACTGTTCAATGCATTAAATCTATTTTTGAGATGGTCTCTAATGTCAGGTGGGATATACTCAAGGATGTGTTTTGATTCTTGCGGACTTGTAATTTTCTTCAGCTTCAACTTAAACTTGCATATGAGCAGTTGATGTCTGTTCCTGGCCTTGTTCTGACTGATGGTGTTGAGCTTCTCCATTGTCTCTTTCCGCAGATATAGTAGATTTGATTCCTGTGTATTCCATCTGGTGAGGTCCATGTGTATATTCGCCATTTATGTTGTTGAAAAAGGTATTTGCAGTGAAGAAGTGGCTGTCTTACAAAATTCTGTCATGTGATCTCTAACATCGTTTCTATCACCAAGGCCACATTTTCCAACTACCAATCCTCCTTTGTTTCCAACTTTTGCATTCCAATCGCCAGCAATTATCAATGCATCCTGATTGCCTGTTTGATCAATTTCAGACTGCAGGAGGTGTTAAAAATCTTCAATTTCTTCATCTTTGGCCTTAGCGGCTGGTGCGTAAATTTGAATAATGGTCGTATTGACTGGTCTTCCTTTAGACGTATGGCTATTATCCTATCATTGATGGAGTTGTACTTCAGGATAGATCTTGAAATGATCTTTTTGATAAAGAATGCGATACCATTCCTTTTCATTTTGGCATTCCCAGCATAGTAGACCATATGATTGATTCAAAATGGCCCAAACCAGTCCATTTCAACACACTAATGCCTGGGATATCAACATTTATGCATCCATTTCATTTTTGACGATATCCTATTTTTTTGGGTTCATACTTCATACATTCCACATTCTAATTATTAACGGATGTTTGCAGCTGTTTCTTCTCATCTTGAATCATGCCACATTAGCAGAAGAAGGTCCTGAAAGCTTGGCACCATACACATCGTTAAGGCCGACTCTACTTTGAAGAGGCAACTTTTCCCCAGTCTTATTTTCAGTGCCTTCCAACCTAAGGGGTTCATCATCAGACAATGTTCCGCTGCTATTCATAAGGTTTTACTAGCCAATTTTTTCAGAAGTAGACTGCCAAGTCCTTCTTCCTAGTCTGCTTAGTCTGGAAGCTCAGCTGAAACCTGTCCACCAGGGGTGACCCTGCTGGTATTTGAAATACTGGTGGCAAATCTTCCAGTATCACAGCAATATGCAAGCCACCACAGTACAACAAACTGATAGACACATGGTGGATATATACATTTAAAGCTGCAAATTTGTTTCTAAGCACTAGCTACTTTAGTTAATTAGTTACTTCTAACAAATTATTCTATGTCATATTCATTACCTTTTAGTTCAAATTATTATCTAATTTCCACTGCAATATATTTGTTTTACACAATGCTTATTTAGAAGTATATTGCTTATTTTCTAAATATTTGGGGATTTTTGTAATTATCCTTCTATTGATTTCTTGTTTAATTTTAATATATTCAGAGAACGTATTCTATACTGCATATGTTTCCAATTTTTTGGAATTTTTGACTTGCTTCATGGTCAATCATATTTACTATTTTGGCCTATATTCCATGTGCACTTGAGAAAAATATGAATTCTGCTGGTGTTAGTGTTCTATGTATGACAATTAGGTGAAGTTAATCATGTTGTTCAAATCTTCTATATTCTTATATTCTATATCCTCATAGTCCTATTAGTTACTGAGCTATCTCAAATTCTCCAATGTAAGATTATAGATTTGTCTATTTCTCTTTTTAGTTCTGACACACTGATTTTACAAATTTGAAGCTATGTTATTACATGCAGAAAAATTTTGTTACACCTTCTTGTTCATAATGTTTTATCATCAGAAAATAAACCTTATTTTTATTAATACATCTTGTCTTAAATTCCATCTTGTCTGCTATTAACATGGCCATATCAGTTTTCTTTTAAATAGTGTTTGCAGGGTATACCTTTTTCCGTCCTGTTACTTTCAACCTTTCTGTGTCTTTAAATTAGAATAGTCTCTTGTAAGCGGTGTATACTTATATCTTCTTTTTCTTTTTTTATTGTGCTTTAAATGAAAGTTTACAGAGCAAATTTGTTTCTCATTAAACAATTAATACACATTATTTTATGACAACCCTATGACGTGTCAACACCCTCCCCTTCTAGACCTTGAGTTCCCTATTACCAGGTTTCCTATCCCCTCCTGCCTTCTCGTTCTTGACCCTGGGCTGGTGTGCCATTTAGTCTTGTTTTGTTTTATGGGCCTGTCTAATCTTTGGCTGACTCTCAGGAGTGATATCAGTACTGAGCTGAAAGGGTGTCTGGGGCCCATACTCTTGGAGTTTCACCAGTCTCTGTCAGACCAGTAAGTCTGGTCTTTTTTTGTGAGTTAGAATTTTGCTCTACATTTTTCTCCAGCTCTGTTCAGACCCTCTGTTGTGATCTCTGTCAGAGCAGTTGGTGGTGGTAGCTGGGCACTATCTAGTTGTGCTGGACTCAGTCTGCTAGAGGCTGTGGTAGCTGTGGTCCATTAGTCTTTTGGACTAACTTTCCCTTGTGTTTTTGGTTTTCTTCATCCTCCCTTGCACCAGATGGGGTGGAGTATCTTAGATGGTTGCTTACAATCTTTTAAGACCCCAGACGCTATTCACCAAAGTTGGATATAGAACATTTTCTTTTTAAACTATGTATGTCTTCTTTCCTAACCAGTCAATAATATTTGTCTTTTATTTAGAATGTTTTGTCTGTTTACATTTAATATTACTGACAGGCTTGAGTTTTACCCGACCATCTTGCTAAATGCTTTTTCCATTTATTGTATCTGGACTTTGTTGCTTTGTTCCTTTTTTCGTCCTTGTTTTGAATTAATCACATATTTCATATTATTTTGTTTTCTCTGATAGCTTCTAAGTTGCACTTTTGAAAATTATTATTTTAGTAGTATTTTTAAAGATTAAAATATCCTTCCTTAACTTATTTTAAACCAGTTGCCATCAAGTCAACTCCAACTCATGGTGACCCCATGTGTGTCAGAGTAGAATTGTGGTCCATAGGGTTTTCAATGGGTAATTTTTCAGAAGTAGATTACTAGACCTTTTTCTTAGGTGCCTCTCTGTGAACTCCAGCCTCCAATCTTTTGCTTAGTAGCCAAGTGCTTTAACCATTTGCACCACCCAAATTAGTACTTTTACCTCTTTACAAACAATAAAAGAACCTTAACAACAGATTAACTCTAGTTACTTGCCTTCCACCCTTTGTCCTATTATTGTCATATATTTTACTTCTGCCCAAAACATTGTTATTGATGTTAACAATCAATATTCATTTATCATTACCTTTCTAAAAAAAAAAAAAAGTGCTCTTCAATTACTCCTGCATTTCCCGTGCTTCCATGTAGGATGATTTTCCTTCAGCTTGAAGAAATTCTTTTAGTATTTGTTTTAGCGCAGGTCTGCTGGTAACAAATTTCCTCAGGTTTTACTTGTCTGGAAAATATATTTATTTCGCTTTCATTTTGAAGGATATTTTTGCTGGAAATAAAATTTTAGGTTGGAAGTTTTTTGCTTTGTTTTTCTTTTAACATTTTAAAGGTATTCTATTCTCTTCCAGTTTCTATAATTTCAGCAGTTTGTGAAAAGCTTAGGAATATTTGTTTGTTTTGTTTTTTTACCTTGGCCTTTGCTGAGCTTCTTGAATCTGTGCGTTGATGAATTTCATTAGCTTTAGAAAATTCTCAGTCATTTTCTTTTAAAAGTAATTGCTTTTATTCCATTCTTCTTCCATCTCATTTTCCATTTACCTATATGATAGGCTGTTTGTCTCTTATACCCTGTACTGTTTTTTGTTTTCATTCAATGTCTGGTACTTCATTATGAATATTTTCTGTTGAACTTCTACAAGTTCACTAAACCTTTCTTCTTCTGTGTCTAAATCCATTCAGTGAGTTCTTAATATAATTTTGTCTTACCTTTGAAATCCAGAATGTCCATTTGCTTCTTTTTAAAAACAAATTTCTTTCTTTGTTGAAATTCTCCAACTTTTCTTCTCTTTTGAATATCATTTCCTCTGTTTCCTTGAACATATTATCATAGCTGTTTGAAACTCCCAGTTGGTTCATGTCAATATCTGAATAACCTATATGTATATTTTCATTAAATATATCTTTCACTTGGATTAGAGTAATTTGGTCTTTTTATTTTTGTTACTTTTTAAGCATATGTTGTAAATTTTAACCAACTATCGGACATCATGGTTGAAAAATCATGCATGCTTTAGATGGTATTCACTTCTTCCTTAGATGGTTATGTTTTCTTCTAACTGGCAGGAAACCCTGGTGGTATAGTAGTTAAGTGTTATGGCTGCTAACCAAACGGTCAGCAGCTTGAATTCACCAGGGGCTCCTTGGGAACTCTATGGAGCAGTTCTACTCTGTCCTATAGAGTTGGAATTCACTTGATGGCAATGGGTTTGGTTCTTTGGTTTTGGTGGATAGTCCAGATCTTGTAAAACTTAGTTTTATGCTTTTTAGGCTAGTCTATTTCCGTTTTTCCCTTATTTCTATGTATTTGTCCTTATTCCTATGGAATGGTATTTACTTTTAGAGCATGGTTCTTCTGAGGTTTCAGTTCAAAACCTGGGGTATATACAAAGGTTTTCCCAATTTTTCAAGGCATTAATTCTAACTTCTGCATCCCTGGTACTACTGAAATCTTGAGTAGCTCTTTAACTACCCAGCTGCTGTTTTCATCTTTTCCCCCACCTAGTTTCACCCTGTGAATGCTCAGCTTAGGAATCAGTCAGTTTGAGGGGAATTTGTATGCATAACTTCAGACTCCTTCTTTCCAGGACTTCTCTCCAGTTTTTCCCCCTTTTCAGGACTTTGTCCCCCTAGCCCCAGCTACTTTGGCAGCCCCACACTCTAACTTTTGTCTCCTTAGCCTGGTAACACTGCCATCTTATATGTGCCCATTCTGCAGTGTGTAAAATGTCCTCAGGGAAATATTTGGGATGAATGTGGAGCTCATGTCATGGGCTGCTCTTTAAGTCTTGCCTGTGTTTGTTATCTCCATTGACTTCAGACAATCATTTTATGTATTCTGTCCAATATTTATGGTTGTTTTTGATGAGAGAGTTAATAAGTTGCAAGCTACTCCATAATAGCTTGAATCATAAATCTTCTCACTAATCACCCATCCCATTTGGACATGAGGCGAGGGGAGCCCTCTTGTGGGAATACACAACCTACCCAATCTCTCCTCACCTGTCTAGGCTCATCCCATCTCCTCAGCTGTGTGATGTTAGTGTTGGCAGTTCTTACAGAAGGACCTATTTACATATCACTCACTCCAGATCCTACACTAAAGTTGTGGGAGGGATGCTCCTTCCTGACCACCTGCCAACATGCATTGTTGAAACAGCTTCTATAACTGCCGTGATGGGGTGAGAGTTGGGTTGGGTAGTTAGAATGAGTTTCTGGAAGGCGGGACATAAAAGGAGACAGCTTCTCTCCACTGGAAGAGATGTGCTTATTTTGCAGTTTATAGCAATCTTTTGGTAGACTTGTGTGAAAGGACTGTAGAATGCAGCAGGCTACAGTGTTCCCTAGTGTGTTCTTGTGGACTTGTGTTGAAGGCCTGAATAGTACGGTACGGGAGTCCTTCTATGTAAGAGCATTACTCTGTGCCTTCTATAACCTGTGTTCCTGTCAGTGCCTGGGCCCATCTGCAGAGGGATGTGGGCAGAAAAAGTGGAGTGAGGGTTTTTGAGAGACCAAGAACTGCAAAACTGGCCCTGTGGTTATGTGGAAAGAGAGCGGGTATGGCTGGAAGGCTCAGAACTGTAATTTCCCAAGGCTGGGGCCTGGCTGAATGTCTCCTTGAGTAAACCCAAGTTCTACTGAAGTTTAAAGTGGGGGTGGAATAAGAGAGTTCAGGCCCCAGGGTCTGTGGGAAAAAGCTTAAATCTCTCCTGAGTAAAGGAAAAGTGGAAAGACGCTAAACCTAAGCACACCAAATCCTGCCCCTCAAGACTTGGTTCCTAAATGGGAGAAAAACAAACATCATCATCACACATCAATCTAGAACTGTGACTCCCCAACATTTTGGTCTCAGGACTCCTTTGCACTCTTAAAAATTATTGGGGACCCAAAAAAGGGTGAGTTATATCTATTGATTTTGTGTGTCTTTTTTTTTAATCTATCTATAAATACCTATAATACTATATTTGAAATAAAAGCTGATAAAATAAAAAATGTTTATTAATTTATTTAAAACTACAATAATAAACTCATTATGAGTTAACTTTCAAGTCATATTTTATGAAAAATAACTTATTTTCTAAAACAAAAAATATTTAGCAAAAAGTGTGGTGTTGTTTTGAATTTCTGTAAAGTTTTTTTTTGCAAATCTCTGTAAAGCCTTCTATTAGAAGGCAGCCAGATTCCACATCTACTTCTACACTGAATGTATTGTAATTTCACATGCCATGTAGCTTTTGGGAAACACTAATGTGTACTTGACAGAATGAGGGTAAAGAAGGCAAATAACATCTTAGTATGGTTATGAAAATGGTTTTGGCCTCAAGACCACCTGAAAGAGACTTTGAGTTCCCAGGAGCCCCTAAACCACACTTTGAGGATGTCTAGTTTAGGATTTTCTGGTGAAAATTATTTGTTTAGTTTTCTTTTTTAAACAAGGGATATTTAATCTCCATGAAAAGAAGAGTATTGACTCTTAGTTGGTATTAAAAGAAAAGGCTTAGTGGTTAAAAATTTAGTAGCTTAGTGAACAATACTTTCTTACTTACAAGCTTGGGAAAACATATTTCCTTTGAATTTTTTTCCGTCAAGCTTCAATCTTGCTGGCAAGTACGGTTCAGCTTAGAAACTTTTGCTATCCTTAAACTCACATTTCTGAATTTATTCTTCTTTACTTGAGGGTTTTCATCTATAGAAATATATACAAATTGTTTGAAACTAATAAGACATTAGAGGATAAACAGTGAAAATCTTCTTACTCCTGTCTCCTCTCAGCTACTTAGTTCCTCCTCTAGGAGGTGACCAATTCTGGGTATCCTTCTAGAGATATATTATCCATATAGTTTACAGATAGGTGAGTAGATAGATATTCCTTATTTTTCTTTTTAAAATAATTTGTTTTATTATTTTTGTTGTTGTTGAAAATATACATGACAGAACAAACACCAATTCAACAATTTCTAAATGTATAATTCAGTGATGTTGATTAAATTTTTTAAGTTGTGCAACTGTTCTCACCCTCCCTTTCCAAATTATTCCTCCCCCATTAACGTGAACTCACTGTCCCCTAAGCATCCTATTTAACATTTTGAGTTGCTGTTATCAATTTGATCCCACATAGATGGTTCTTTAAAAGAACACAGCACTCAAGGCAGAAGTTCTTTACTAATTAAGCTAAACTACTGTTCGGTTTAAAGAAGACTTCAGTGGATATTTTTAGTTTCAAGCTTAAGCTTTAAGTATTATATCAGTGCAATAGTTTTAGGGGTTCATCCTCAGCTTCAATGGCTCCCAAGTGTCTGAATTCCATGAGAATTTGAAATTCTATTTTGCATTTCCCCCCTTTTGATCAAGATTCTTCTATAGACTCTGATCAAAATGTTCAGTAATGGTAACCAAGCACCATCTAGTTCTTCTGGTTTCATGGCAAATGAGGCAGTTGTTCATGGAAGCAATTGGTCATGCATTTCATTTCTTTCTCCTATCCCTGATTCTCCTTCTCCCTCTGTTGCTCCAGGTAAATAGAGTCCAATTATTGTACCCTAGATGGCCTTTTTAAGACCCCAGGTGCTACACAACAAACTAGGAAGTAGAACAGAAGCACTAAACATGATATTAGGCCAATGCATTGGGATGTCCCATGAAACCATGACCCTAAGCCTCCAAACCAAGAAGCCAAATCCCATGAGGTGTTTGATTCAGTGATAGAGGTAACTATTGCTCTCCACGTCTGGTTCTTTTCTTTTGTGGGCCCAGGGAACACCCCTAGTTTCCTTTATTTGGGGAGGGCCATGTGACAAAGTTTAGACAATGGTGTGAGCAAATGATATAAATGATATATATCACTTCTAGTCTGAGATACTCTACAAACTCTCTTCCCCTGACACAACAACCCATATGGTACTGGCACAAGTTGTTGGTGTACCATCAACCTTGAATGATTAGGTGGAGCAGGACCCTCTGCCAAACTGCACTGGACATATAGAGTGAGCTAGAAATAACCTTTGTTTCTTAAGCCAGTGAGATGGTGTGATTAACTTTTCACTCTCTGTGGCATAAGCACACCTGTCCTGACCAATGCAAATACTATATACTCCATTCTGCATTTGTATTTTTTCTTATTCACAATATATCTTGGAGAGTGTATCATATCAGTCCACAAAGAGTTCTGCAACCTTTTTAAAAAAATGCTGCATAGTAATCTACTTTATAAGTACAAAACAATTTATTCAAATAGTCCAATATCTTTCTGCAGTGTGCACCCTGAGGCCTACTCAGTTAATATTTGTGGAAGACAAAAAGAACCCTGTCCTAAATCCCTTTCTCAGATTTATATAAGCCAAGATCAATTTGGCTTCAAGTCATCTGTGATGGTTAAGATTGTGTGTCAACTTGGCTGGGCCATGATTCTCAGTGTTTTGGCAGTCATATAATGTTGTGATTGCTTCCCTGTTGAGATTTGATACGTGACCACCCCCATGATAGGATCTGCTGTGAGTCAGTACCAGCAGGCGTGGGTGTGTGGCGGCTTATTGCCCCCCTCAGCCTTCATCTCTCTGCCCTATGCTGCCTGGCTCTTCCTGCTCTCCTTGCTGGGGTTTTGTTTGTTCTGGATCCTGCAGCTGGCTCCTGTTTGTTTGTCCTCTGGTTCTTGGGACTTGAGTGAGCAGCTTACTGTGGTCTTGTCTGCTGATCTTGGGATTCGTCAATCTTCACAGCCCATGAGCTACGTGAATCGGGAGAAGCCTCTTTGCTGACCCATGGACTTGGGACATTGCAGCATCTACAACCGTGTGAGCCATTTCCTTGATATAAATCTCTCTCTCTATATATATATTTATGCACTTTACTGGTTTTACTTCTCTAGAGAACTCAGCCTAAGACATCATCCAAGTTCTGAGGTTGGGATGGAATGTAAGGGAGGCAAGAAGAGATCAATTAGTATTCACTCAGGATGAATTGTGCTGATAAATGGAGCCTACAAAATGCATAGATGACTCTAACCTTTGACAACTTGGTGAAAATTGTATCTAAGGAAAACAAAAAAATCCATTGCTGTTGAGTCAATTCCAACACATAGCAACCCTGTGGGGCAGAGTAGAACTGCTGCATAGGGTTTCCAAGAAGCAGCTGGTGGATTCAAACTGCTGACCTTTTGGTTAGCAGCTGTAACACACTATAGCTCTTAACCACTGCACCACCAGAGCTCCATATTTAAAGAATTAACCCTGAAAACATATTAAGTCAAGCTCATGCTGCTTCATATTAGTTTTCTAAGGAAAAAAGATGAAACTGCATTTAGCTCTAGAACTTTTAGATGAAAATTATTTTAAAAGAAAAATTTCTCATGATTTTAGCTGGGCAGTTTCACATTATTCAACACTAATACTGTGTAAAGAAAAAATGCACATAACCATAATTTGTTCTAGAATGTTGAGATAAAAGTAATTTGAAACAATAAACTCTTAAAAACTCAGGCATGACAAGAGTGTTAGTATAGGCAAGATAGGGAGGATGAGACAAAGAAGAAAAAGAGTATATAAATTCTAATGGGGGCAGGGTTCTCAGATCTAGAAGTGTAATGATATAAGGGAAAAACAGTGTCCTCAAGGGTCATCCCAGGGATGATGCAGTCCAGTTTTGTGTCTTTTCCCCTTCCATTCAGTGACTTTCTCAGGGTCCTTTTGTTTTCAGTGTCCCTACTCTCATGGCCTCAGCCTATCCTTAGCCATTTCTAGGATATGGAAGATGGGGATCAGGGCTGGAGGTGGGGAGGCTAGGAATTTAGACTCTGGGATCCTGGATCTGGTATTTGCTGCATATGTAACCTTCATCAAGTGTCTTAGTTGTCTAGTGTTGTTATAACAGAAATACTACAAGTGGGTGGCTTTAACAAACAGAAATTTATTTTCTCACAGTTTAGGAGGCCTAGAAGTCTGAATTCAAGGCACTAGCTCTCTGTCAGCTCTGGAGGAAAGCCCTTGTCTTTTCAGCTTGTTTCCTGATTCCTTGAAGATCTCTGCGTGGTTTGGCATCAATTTTCCCTATCTCCGCTTCTCTTGCTTGCTTGTTTAATCTCTTCTATATTTCAAAAGAGATTGACTCAAGACCCACCCCACACTAATCCTGCCTCATTAACATAACAAAGACAACCCATTCCCAAACGAGATTATAACCACAGGCATATATTTGGGGGACACCATTCCATCCAGAACACCAAGTTACTTAATGAGTTTCTTATGAAGATTTTGATCATAAGTGACAAAAAGCTCAGCCACAAAGACTTAAATAAGGAAAAAAATTTATTACTACACATATTAAGAAGTCTTAAGGTAGGACGTCTTCAGGGCTGGTTAATTCAATGGCTCAATAACATTATCAAGGACCCCAGTTCTTTCCATTTTTCTACTGTGCCATCTTTAGTATATCAGTCTGATCTTTAGCTACTCTTCAGTTTCCTGAGTCACATACAGAACACAACAACATCTGGTGGAAGAAAAAGGATTTTTTTCCCCCCCAAGTGTCTCTTTTTATTAACTAGCAATCCTTTCCTGGAAGCCCCCCAGCAGATGTGTCTCATGAATTATTGAACACAATTAGGTCCTTTGTTCCTGCCTAAGCCAATCTCCCACAAGAAGAGTGGGTTCTGTGTTGACCTCCTTAATCTCTATACAAGCTGGAGCCACTTGGGGAGGTATGGACACTTGAACAAAATTTGAGCTCTGCCAATGAGGAAGAAGAGTATTGAGTAGACAACCACTGGCATCTGCTACATTGAGATTTCCTGAGCCTCAGCTTTCTTATCTGCAGCAACATGGGATAATAATAGTATCTGTTCCAAGCATTCAATGCGATAATCCATGGAAAGCATCTAGCATGGTTAGCTATTATCACTGTTGTTGTTATTGTTGTTACTGTTGTTTATGGATAATATCAGGGGAGGTAGCTGATTATTAAAAAAAAAAAAAATCCCCACCAGAATGTGTTTTTAAATCCCTGAGTACCTCATATATTCATACTAATGGAAAGCAATCTCCACGAAAGTTTAAAGAGCCAAATGAGTAGAATAGGCTCTCTTCATCTATATACCTTCTGTTGTTGTTAGGTGCCATTGAGTCAGTTTTGACTCATGGTGACCCAATGTGACAGAGCAGAACTGCCCCTACAGGGTTTTCTAGGCAAGAATCTTCACAGAACTGACTCAATGGCAATTAGTTTGGCTTTTTTTTTTTTTTCTTAAATGGAACTTCAGATGAAGGTTTACAGAACAAACCAGATTCTCAATAAACAGTATACATATTGTTTTATGACATTGGTTAACAGCCCCACGACACTCTCTCTTTTTGACCTCTGGTTCCCTATTACCAGATTTCCTGTCCCCTCCTGCCTTCTAATCCTTGTCCCTGGGCTAGCATGTCCCTTTAGTCTCATTTTACTTTATGGGCCTGTCTAATCTTTGGGTGAAGAGCAAACCTCAGAAGTGACTTCATTACTGAGCTAAAAGGGTGTGCAGGGGCCATACTCTCAGGGTTCCTCCAATCTTTGTCAGGTGAGCAAGTCTGGTCTTTTTTTGTGAGTTAGAATTTTGTTCTACATTTTTCTCCAGCTTTGTCCGGGGCCCTCTATTGTGATCCCTGTCAGAGCAGTCAGTGGTGGTAGCTGGGCACCACCTAGTTGTACTGGACTCAGTCTGGTGGAAGCTGTGGTAGTTGTGGTCTATCAGTCCTTTGGAGTAATCTTTCCCCAGTGTCTTTAGTTTTCTTCATTCTCCCTTTCTCCTGAAGGGGTGAGACCAGTAGAGTATCTTAGAAGCCCTCCCACAGGCTTCTAAGTCCCTGGACTCTACTCACCAAAGTAGAATGTAGAACATTTTCTTTATAAACTATTTTCTGCCAATTGAGCTAGATGTTCCCCAAGACCATGGTCCCCACAGTCCTCAGTCCAACAATTCAGTCCCTCAGAGAGTTTGGATGTGTCTGTGGAGTTTCCATGACCTTGCCTTGTACAAGTTGTGCTGGCTTCCCCAGTATTGTGTACTGTCTTACCCTTTATCAAAGTTACCACTTATCTATTGTCTATTTAGTGTTTTTCCATCACCACCCCTCCCATCTCTTGTAACCACCAAAGATTGTTTCTTTTTGTGTGTAAACCTTTTCATAAATCTTTATAGTAGTAGTCTCATACATGTGTCCTTTTGTGATTGGCTTATTTCACTCAGCATGATGCCCTCCAGATTCACCCATGTTGTGAGGTGCTTCACACATTCATCATTGTTCTTTATCGTTGCATAGTACTGCATTGTGTGTATGTGCCATAGTTTGTTTATCCATTCATCTGTTGATGGACATCTAGGTTGTTTCCATCTTTTTGCTATTGAGAACAATGCTGCAGTGAGCATGGGTGTGCATATGTCTATTCGTGCCATGGCTCTTATTTCTCTAGGATATATTCCTAGTAGTGGGATTGCTGGATCATATGGTATTTCTATTTCTAGTTTTCTAAGGAAGCGCCATATCATTTTCCAAAAGGGTTGTGTCATTTTGCATTCCTGCCAGCAGTGCATAAATCTCCTTGCAGCCTCTCCAACATTTGTTATTTTCTGTTTTTTTGATTCATGCCAGTAATACTGGGGTAAGATGGTATCTCATTGTGGTTTTGATTTGGACTTCTCTAATGGCTGGTGATCTTGAGCATTTCCTCATGTGTCTGTTAGCCACTTGAATATCGTCTTTGGTGATGTGTCTGTTCACTTCCTTTGCTCATTTTTTGATTGGATTATTTGTCTTTTTGTTGTAGAGGTGTTGGATTTTCCTGTAGATTTTAGAGATTAGAACTTTGTCAGATTTGTAATAGCCAAAACATTTTTTCCAGTCTGTAGGTTCTTTTTACTTTGTTGGTGAAGTCTTTTGATGAGCATAAGTGTTTGATTTTTAGAAGATCCCAGTTATCTAGCTTATGTTCTGGAGTTTGTGTGTCGTTAGTTATGGTTTGTATCCTGTTAATGTTGTATATTAGGGCCTCTAGCATTGATCCTATTTTTTCTTCTATGATCTTTATAGTTTTTGCTTTGCATTTAGGTCTGAACGTTGTCCTCCATACGTGACTCTGCTGGTATTTGAATACTGGTAGCATAGCTTCTGGCATCACAGCAACACGTGAGCTCCCATAGTATGACAATCCAACAGATATGTGGGTGCCTGTGGCCAATATGTGGTCTATTCTGGAGAACATTCTATGTGCTTTGGAAAAGAATGTGTACTTTGCAGCTGATGGGTGGAGTGTAATATATATGTCTACGTCATGGATTGAATTATGTCCCCTCAAAAATGTGTGTATCAGTTGGGCTGGGCCATGATTCCTGGTTTTGTGTGATTTTCCTGTATGATGTAAATCCTGCCTCTCTGATGTTAATGAGGGAGGATGGGCAACAGTTGTGTTAGTGAGGCAGGACTAAACCTATAGGATTGGATTCTGTCTTGAGTCAATCTCTTGAGATATAAAAGATAGAAGCAAGCAGAGAGACAGGGGGACCTCATACCACCAAGAAAGAAGCACCAGGAGCAGAGTGCATCCTTTTAGATCCGGAGTTCCTGTGCAGAGAAGCTCCTAGTCCAGGGGAAGATTGATGAGAAAGACCTTCATCCAGAGCCAACAGAAAGACAGCATTTCCCTGGAGCTGACACCCTGAATTTGGACTTCTAGCCTACTAGACTGTGAGAAAATAAATTTCTCTTTGTCAAAGCCAACCACTTGTGGCATTTCTGTTATAGCAGCACTGCATGACCAAAACAGTCTATGAGGTCAAGTTGGCTGATTGTGCCCTTTAGCTCTTCTGTATCTTTCTTGAGTTTCTTTCTAGACGTTCTGTCCTTTACCGAGAGTGGTGTGTTGAAGTCTCCTACTATTATTGTGGAACTGTCAGTTTCTCTTTCCAGCGCTGTTAGAGTTTGTTTCATGTGTTTTGGAGCCCTGTCATTGGGTGCGTAGATGTTTATTATGGTTATCTCTTCATGGTGGATCATCCCTTTAACCATTATATAGTGCCTTTCTTTGTCTTTTATGGTGGATTTTATTTTAAAGTCTATTTTATCTGAGATTAGTAGTGCCATTCCTGCTCTTTTTTGGTAGCTGCTTGCTTGATTTATTTTTTTCCATACTTTTATTTTTAATAAATTTACGTCTTTGTTTATAAGGTGTATCTCTTGTAGGCAGCATACTGATGGACCCGGTTTTTTTTTATCCATTCTGTCACTCTCCGTCTTTTTATGGGTGCATTTAGGCCGTTTACATTCAGTGTAATTATTGATTTAAAAAAAGTCAATTCCAATTTGTAGCAACCATAAAAGACAGAGTAGAACTGCCCCATAGGGTTTCCAAAGGGTGCCTGGTGGATTTGAACTGCCAACCTTTTGGTTAGCAGCTGTAGGTCTTAACCAGTACACCACCAGGGTTTCCAATTATTGATAGGTGTGAGTTTATTGCTGTCATTTGTAGTGTTTTTTTTGCAATGCTGATTTTTTTTGTTGTTGTTCTTACTCTACTGTACTGAATTCCTTTTGTTTGTGGATTAATTTTTTTTTCATTTCTTTTGTTTTTGTAGATTTTGTTTTTACTGAGACTTTATGTTTTTCTTCTTTATTTTGATGAGAAGGTTTGTTAACTTTCTTTGTGGTTACCTTGAAATTTACTCCTATTTTGCTTGGTTTGAGCCAATCTATTATTACTGGCATTGCCTTGTGTTCCTCTCCATTAGAAAGTTCTATACCTATACTGTTTATTCCTTCTTTTATTGTTCTGATGTTGCTGTCATTTACAGATTAACCTCTCTGGTTCCCTGCTGTAATTCTTTTGGTTTTGAATAGTCCTTGAGAGTTCATTTCCTAGGCCGATATCTGACTGGTATGATCTTACGTCCTAGATTCAGGCTGTGGTCTGATGTTTGTTCTCAAACCAAAGGACTCACTTTAATAATTCCTGTAAGTTTGTTTTGGTTTTTACATATTCCCTTAATTTCTGTTTATCTGGGAATGTCCTAATTTCACCATCATATATGAATGAGAGTTTTGCAGGATATATTATCCTTGGTAGGCAATTTTTTTCTTTCAAGGTTTTATATATGTCATCCCATTGCCTTCTTGCCTGCATGGTTTCTGTCAAATAATCAGAGCTTAGTCTTATTGTTTCCCCTCTGTATATGACTTTTCATTTTTCTTGAGCTGCTCTCAGGATTCTTTGTTTGTCTTCGGTTTTAGTGAGTGTGATTATGATATGCCTTGGTGATTTTCTTTTGGAGTCTATGCTATATGGGGTTTGTTGAGCTTCTTGGTCAGTTTTTCATCATTCATGATAAATATTAGGGAAGTTTTCTGTCAGCAATTCTTCAATGATCCTCTCTGTGTTTTCTGTTTTCTCCTCCTGTTCTAGAACTCCAATCACTTGCAAATTTTTGCTTTTGACTGTATCCCATATACTTCTCAGGGTTTCTTCATTTTTCTATTTTTTTCAAAGTTGTACCCAAGTTTTTGTCTTCAGTTACACTGATCCTGTCTTTCATTGTTTCAAACCTGCTCTCCTGCCCCTCTATGGCACTGTCCATTTCTGAAATCTTCTTGTTTATCTTTTGGGTTTATTGTTGTTTTGTATGATTTCTAGTTGTGAATTTATTTTGGCATTTTGTTCCTGTATTATTTTCCTAAATTCTTCCATTTTTTTGTCTGTATTTTCCATGAGTTTTTCTGCCTTTTCCATGAGTTTGTCTATTTTTTCCTCATTTTTATCTGCTTTTTGCTTCAACTCTTGGATATCTCAAATAATAGAGATTTGAATTCCCTAACAGGTAGTTCTAGTACCTTTTCTTTTACTGGAAAATCATCTGGTGTTTTATTTTGGGTGTCCTATAATTTTTTATTATTTTTTAATGTTTTGATATTGTCTGTTGTTTTGGGGACATTCAGTAGTTATTTTCTTCATTTATTGATTGTAGATTTGTTTGTTTTGTCCTGATTTTTTGTTTTATTTGGTTATGTCTGAGCAGATGGGCTGTGTGTTCTTTGTTGTTTGATCTTCCGTGGGCAAAATTTTTCACCTCCTTGTCTAATGGGCAGGGCCAGCGGCTCAGCTATGGTGCAGCAGGGTTGGTCCAGCTGAAGGGGAGGATCTAGGATAGGTTGTTTGTGGCACATACTAGGGTTGACAGGGTGGGCTGGGAATCAGTGTGGTGCAGGTTCTGGTAGGCTGTGCCTGTGCTGCTTGGGGGTGTGATGTTCAGTGCACCGTGCAGGTAAGCAGGAAGAAAGGGGGAGATTGTGGTGTGTAGAGCTAGGATGGGTATGGGAAAGAAGAGAGAGAGGAGAGAGAAACAGGAGCTAAAAACAAACAAAAAGAAAACAAAGAAACAAAATTCACAGACACACAAGAGACTGCTGAGGGAACTTTTCTTTGGTGTGGAGAGATGAGGGGCTGAGAAATGGAGAAAAACAAAAAGGAAAAAAGAAAAACTAGAAGACAAAAGCCTCCAGGAATCCCATTGGTGCAGCTGTGCAGACCGAGGAAGTGGCTCCCAAGCCATGCAGTGCCAGTTATTCAGTAGACAGGAAAGGAAGGAAAGCAGAGAGAGATGAGAAATGAAGAAAAACTGAAAGGAAAAGAGAAAAGAAAAGATAAAAAAAAGAAAGAAAAAGAAAGGCCCTCAGGGATTCCACTGGTGTTGCCTTGCAGACTGAGGAAGTGGCTCCAAACCTGTGCAGTACAGCCTGGCAAGAAGGGGCAGAGATGGCAAACAGCACCAGTTATTCAGGAGACAGGAAAAGAAGGGAAGTAGAGAGAGATGAGGAACTAAGAAATGAAGAAAGACAAAAAGGAAAAAAAAAAAAAGAAACGCACCCAGGCATCCCACTGATGCGGCTGCACAGACTGGGGAAGTGGGTCCCAAGCTGCCCAGTACAGCCTGGTTAAAAGGGGCTCCCAAGCCACAAAAAGAAAGACAAAACAAACAAAACAAAAAGGCCATGGGGATCCCACCAGTGTGGAGGCTCAGACTGGGGAAGCAGTTCCCCAGCCTGCCAAGAAGAAGAAAAGATGGCACACGAAGCCAGGTATTTGAGAGAAAGGAGGGGGAAGAGGTGAGAGGCAAGGAAGAAACCAAAAGAAGCTGAAAAAAGCAACATCAGCAATAAAAAAATGGCACTGTAGAAGCCGGTTGGTGTGGGTGGGGCAAATCAAAGTGGCACAGAGCTGGTGCCTCCTGGCCTTGGTTGCTTGGCCTGCTGGGAAGCAGTGGATTGGCCAGCTGGGAAGAGGCAGAGGCTGAGCAAGGGGAAGAAGGATGAGGTTGGGAAAGCATGTATTGCTGGTTACCGGGTACTCTGTCTCCTGCTGGGAGCTCTGTGAAGCCACTTTCCTGTGCTCTCTGTCCGCTGATCTCCAACAGGAGTCCAAGATGGTGAATCTGTGCTGTGTTCGCTGATAGGTGGCCTCCACTCATGTCTCTCCTAGCTCTCTATTCTCTATCAGTTTCTTATTCAGTGCTTGGTGCTTGATTGAGTTCTTTATCCCTTCATTTGATGCTTAGGGTTCCAGGATTGGCATTTGTCTCTGTTTTACTTAGTTTTTTGGGTCTTTGTTGTAGAGGGATGGTGTGGTGCTTCTGTCTATAGTGCCATGTTGGCTCCACCTCTTTTCTCCCATGGAGCTGCTGGGTGAATTTGAACCATCAACCTTCCGGTTAGCAGCTGAGCTTTTAACCACTGTGCCATTTGTGCTCCAATAATGCCTCATAGCTACTATTTATTTATCTTTTGACTTTGTGCCATATACTACAATAGGGAAGACAGCCATGTGAATAAGGAGGCAGAGACTAGAGTTATCCTACCACAAGTCAAGGAATGCCAAGGATTGCTGTCAACCACCAAAAGCTAGAAGAGGCAAGGAAGTATTCTTCCCTTGAGCCTCTGGCAGGAGCATGGCCCTGCCAACATCTTGATTTTGGACTTTCAGTCTCCAAAACAAAGAGCCCTGGTGGTGCAATGATTAAGCGCTTGACTGTTAATCAAAAGGTTGGCGGTCTGAAACCATTCAGCAGCTCCATGGGAGAAAGACCTGGTGATCTGTAATCTGTCAAGATTATTGTTGATGTTGTTAGGTGGCATCAAGTCAGTTCCGACTCATAGTCACCCTATGTACAACAGAATGAGACACTGTCTGGTCCTGCACCATCCTTAAAATGGTTGTTATGCTTGAGCCCTTTGTTGCAGCCACTGTATTAATCCAAATCGTTGAGGACCTTCCTTTTTTTGGCTGATCCTCTACTTTACCAAACATGGCGTCCTTCTCCAGGGACTAATCCCTCCTGATAACATGTGATACAAAGTCTCACCATCCTTGCTTCTAAGGAGCATTCTGGTTGTACTTCTTCCAGGACAAATTTATTCATTATTTTGGCACTCCATGGTATATTCAATATTCTTCACCAACACCATAATTTAAGGGCATAAATTCTTCTTCGGTTCCTTATTCATTACCCAGCTTTCACATGCATATGAAGAGATTGAAAACACCATGGCTTAGTCTTCAAGGTGACATCTGTGCTTTTTAACACTTTAAAGAGGTCTTTTGCAGCCAATTTGCCCAGTGCAATGCGTCTTTTGGTTTCTTGACTGCTGCTTCTATGAGTGTTGACTGCGGATCCAAGTAAAATGAAATCCTTGACAATGTCAATATTTTCTCCATTTATCATGATGTTGCTTATTGGTCCAGTTGTGAGGATTTTTTTTTTTTTTTTTTATATTGAGGTGTAATCCATACCAAAGGCTGTGGTCTTTGATCTTCATCAGTAAGTGCTTCAAGTCCTCTTCACTTTCAGCAGGCAAGGTTGTGTCATCTGCATATCACAGGTTGTTAGTGAGTCTTCCTCCAATCCTGATGACCCGTTCTTTTTCATATAGTCCAACTTCTCAGATTATTTGCTCAGTATACAGATTGAATAAGTATGGTGAAAGGATACAACCCTGATGCACACATTTTCTGACTTTAAATTGAACACTATCCCCTTGATCTGTCCGAACAACTGCCTCTTGATACATGGACAGGTTCACCACAAGCACATTAAGTGTTCTGGAATTCCTGTTCTTCTCAATGTTATCCGTAATTTGTTATGATCCACATAGTCCAATGACTTTGCATAGTTAAAAGAACACAGCCAAACATTTTTTCTGGTATCCTCTGCTTTTAGCCAGGATGCATCTGACATTAGCAATGATATCCCTGGTTCCACGTCCTCTTCTGAATCCGGCTTGCATTTCTGGCAGTTCCCTGTTGATGTACTGCTGCAACGTTTTTGAATGGTTGTCAGCAAAAGTGTAAAGATTACAGCCTAGAAGACCCTATGGGGAAGTTCTACTGTGACACATGGGGTCCATATGAATCGAAATTGACTGGATGGCATCTAATAACACCAGACTCCAGAACTGTGAGAGAAGAAGTTTCTGTAGTTTTAAGCCACCCAGTTTGTGGTCATTTGTTATGGCAGCTGAGAAAATAGTACAGATTTTGGATATGTATTTTTTACATATATTTTCTAATCCTGTGAACAGAGATTTATTTATCCATTATCTTCATTAATTCATACAGTCAGTCAACAAATATTTGATGGTCAATAGTCTCATTTCACAGGCAATGAAACTGAGGTTTAGAGAGTTTGAATAATATGCTCAAAGTGACAGGAAAAAAAAAATGAAACTGAGGTTTAGAGAGTTTGAATAATATGTTCAAAGTGACATAGCTAGTAAATTGCCAGGTTGGGATTTATGTAGTTCTGCTTGGCATCGGCAGGTGGCAGGTTTGTATCAGTCAGCACTTGTCTCCTTACTTGCGAAGCAACTGAGGTGGTGAGAATAATTTTTGTTGCAAACTATAGAAATCAGGCTTATCATATTTTGGCCCCACTCTATAGGAAGGGCAGCTGGCTCTTTTTAATTACTCTCATGCTTGAAGTGAGAAGCAAAATAAACTGTATTTGCATGCACATTTTTACTTTGGGAAAGAGCTCTCATGTTTTTTATACACATTAATCCCAATTACAGATATTGAGACACTTAGGGCAGGAATAGTTACCACATCTATTATATTTTTTGTGCAATAGCTATGAGCTCCCTAAAGCAGTGGGTACGAGTTATTCACCTTTGTACAAGGTGTGTTGTACTGCTCCGTCAGTGTTTGTAGAATGAGGAATGTCTTAGAGTAAGATGATCTTGGGTTGAGTTTTGACTTGGTCATTTCCTATTTGGGAGACTTTTAGTAAGTCATTTGTTCCCTGAGCCTCAGTTTCCTCCTCTGTAACATGAGAATAATAATAATAATTCTTAAGCTCATTTGTTGTGAGAATGAAACGAGACAAGATGTATGAAAATGAGTAAGTAAAACACCTCTCAGAGATAGGTTGCAAACATGTTAATGGTTGATACTTCCTGATAGGGATTCTTATAACATGCCGAGGACTAGAGCTTAGCTGGTCCCCACCGGGACATCTCATCTGTGGTTGGTATTTCCTGCCCGCAGCTCAACTACGTGTTTATCACTACACATAGAGAATAACTGTAGTAAGCTGCTTATTGTCTGTCCTGACTCCCGTTCTATCTTCTTCAAACCCAATTGCTAAAGGTGTTATCTGAGGCAGTCCTTCCATAACCTAACCTCCATCTGCTTTGCCACCAGACAACCATTATCTACCCCTGCCTTGTGTGCCACACACAAAGCGTCTGCAGCAGGAATGAAGTAGTGAAAATGCATTTTCTTTAGTATTTTAATATTAGGGAGAATATATTTTCTGATTTATTTTAATATAGCTGTATAAGCTGTAATTAATCTCTAAGTCCTTGGAAAATGGTGCAGGTTCTATTCAAAATATAGCTGAGCAGCCTGTTCCACTCTTAAAACTAACAAACACCCTAATACCTTACAACATATTTTCCCCTATTCGAAACAGGCGATGGAGAGCTTGACATGACCAACGCCATAATGATGCTCTAAGTAATCTCTAAACATTTTTTTAATTGCACCAGCTGCACCAGTCTCTTCCAAAGGGTGCGGAGCTATCTCAGCTCCTGTGGCCTTGGTCTCTCTTCTCCTTTCTTTGTTCTCTTGAGAAATGGCCTTCAGCCTGCAAACCGACAAAAGGCTTTCTTTCTTGCTCCCTATCTCAGCCACAGTGGACTTGGCAAAACAGCCCCACTAGCTGAGAGATTCTTATGAGAGTTTTTCAGCCTGTTATAAATATACTGATTAGAGTCCAAGGTGCCTGACATGTTTATCTTTAATTTAATAAAGAGTTTTTGTAGTTGTTTTGTAATGTATAAGACCATCTGTGGACTACGTGCTCAAAACATTAAGTAACCCTGAACTTTCCCGTATAAAACCCTCCCATCAACCCTTTAGGGCAGACAGAATTTGGGAGAAATTTAACCCCCTCTGTCTCTTGAATACTGGTATTCAATAAAGCCTTCTTACTATTTACCTCCTCTTGTCTCAGTATTGGCTTTGCTGCAGGCGGCTCAAACCCGCAATTTGCGGTAACAGGCAGTCCAGCTTAGTCTTGGAATTCCAACAAGCCTTGCCTGTGTACTCACTGGCTCTCCTTCCCTGGAAGGTCTTCTTAACCCCCTGAACCACATCTCTTTCCAGGATCCCTCTTCTTTGGTGGCTTCCTGCAACCCATCTTTATCTCCCACTTTGAATGCCTGTTGCCCTTAGGAGGAAGTATAGATAGCAGGATATTTAAGGACTTGGCCTTTGGTGTGAGCCTGGAATTGAATCCTGGCCAGTTATTTAATCTTTGTGAGCCTCTATTTTCTTGTCGCTAAAATGAGAATAATGATTATACCCACCTTCCAAAGCTGTTTTGAGGATTTAATGAGTTACTATATATAAAACATTTAGCACAGTGCCTTGAACAGAGTAAACACTCAATACACACTAACAAAAACCAAACGAAACCCACTGCTGTCAAGTAGATTCCAACTCATAGCTACCCTATAGGACAGAGTAGAACTGCTCCATAGAGTTTCCAAGGAGTAGCTGGTAGATTCGACTGCCGACCTCTTGGTTAGTAGCCATAGCTCTTAACCACTCTGCCACCAGGGTTTCCTCAATACACAGTAGCTATCATAATTAAAAAATCATTACCGTTATGTTTATTAAATGGATTTCTTGACATATCTTTATTGATTGTTTTGGATTATATCTCATCTTCCTAGGTAGACAGTTAATTTCTTTTATTCAGGGACCATATTTTATGTTTATGTAGACGTTGAAGTACCTCGTACACCCCCTAAACCTGATTGATACACTGCAACTTTTTATTGCTTAATCAGTCTTAACCTGGTATGAAGAAATAAAACTGACCCTCAAGTTATTCTTGTAGAAAAATCACATAGACACTGATTGTGGATGCCATCGTCACACAACAAGAATCTCTACAAAGTTTTCTGATCACTGGATAGTGGTCCATTCAAAATTCACAGAGTTGTCGATATGACAGTATATTTTATTAAGAAAGAGAGTATATTTTTTAATATAATTTGGGTACTACATATAGGATAGGGAATGAATAAAAAAAGGACAAATGACAAAATAATGTTGACGAAGAAAAGGGCATTTGTAAAGTTTATCAACAAGTTTATCAAGAGGGCATAATGAACTTGAGTTGGACTCTGGTGTTCCAAATATCTCCTCTCCCTGTGCCCAGCTCCAGGGTTTTGTCATGTCAATGACCAGCAGCGGCCCAGGTCCAGACTTTTGCTGCTTTTCTCCTCTAGTTTTCATGATTCTCAAAAGAAGGCAGTAAACTGCTTTCTCCCTGCCTGTCTGCCAGAAGTGGATGTGGCTCCAAAGCTCTTCCCAGCCCCAAATAAAGATTATTGTACCTGTGATCCCAGGAGATTTATCTCCATTTAGCTCCATTTCTTAAGCCTTTTGTATGTGTGCTGGGAAACCCTAGGGTTAAAAGTCCCTTCTCTAGAGAGTTAGGAGATCTTTCGACACAACAAAGTAGCCTAATCTCACACTCTGTCTGAGTGTTACTCTGGCGTCCCTCTGCTGGCCGTGAGAAACAAGAGCAGAAAGCAATTCTTTAGAATCAGAAACCCTGAATCTTGTATTTGAAAGTGGTGCACAAAGAAGCAAGAATATTCCTGTTCAGTCAGTAGAAGCCATACCCATGATCTAAAATGGAGAGGAAACCAAGCTAGCAGTAGAGACACAAATCTCCCCGCAAAATTAGGATTAACAATTGGATTCAGGCCTCACTGGAATGGAAATTAATATAATAGAGGGTCCTGAGAAAACTCTCCTTTGGGGAATGCTTGTAGTATACAACTGCTGTTTTGTTTTCAAAGCAAGGTCAAAAATAAGCAACCAGTTGCATTGGGTTAGGTTTGACTCGTGGCAGCCCCACAAGCATCAGAGCAGAACTGTGCTCCGTAGTGTTTGCAACGGCTGACTTTTCAGAAGATCTCCAGAGCCTTCTTATGAGGTGCCTCTGGATGGAATTGAACCTCCAACCTTTTGGTTAGCAGTCAAGTGTGCTGACCATTTGCACTACCCAGGGATGCTCAGAAATGAGTGGACGTTGCTAAATTGGCCAGAGCAAACCAAATTGAAGGCATGTTTCTCACCATGAACACTCTGTCTTTTCCCTTGTTTGTTTTATTCTAGTCTAATTCACGAGTCAGATTACCAAGGTACCATGGTGAGAGATACCATAGAAATACCAAGACGAATGGGTAGAATCAGCCACTCAGTGTCCTCAGGAGGTGGAGAATCCTGATGATAAACTGTGGCTTTGTGATCCACTGGCCCAAGTTTTCATTAACTACCCTGGCTCCCTACAGAGGTTTAGGATCTGGCACGTGCACCCAGGCTGGGCGACACCAGGCTGCCTTGTTGCTGTGGCTGATGCTTTTCTACCACAGGAACCACAAAAAAGCTTGTGATTCAAGTGCTGGCACAGAATAGGTAGCTGAAAAAGAAACCAAACACGTTGATGTTGAGTCATTTCCAACTGATGGTGATCCCCTGTGTTACTGAGTGGAACTAATGGTTTGCTCTTGGCTACTAACCTAAAGGTTTACAGTTTGAACCTACCTAGTAGTACTGTGGAAGAACGGCCAGGGGGCCTGCTTCAGTTAAGATTACAGCCAAGAAAACCCTATGGAGCAGTTCTACTCTGTAACATACACGGGGTTGGGTTGCTATGAGTTGGCATTGACTTGACAGGGTTTGTTTTTTCTTGGTTTTAATTTTTATGGAAGCGGGCTACCAGACCTTCCTTTCACGGTGCCATTGATTGGGTTCAAACTGCCAGTGTTTAGGTTAGTAGTTGAGCACAAACTGCCTGTGCCATCCAGGGATCTTTTTAGGTAGCCGATGGGCTTCTTATAAACAAAGAAGCAGGACCTGGAGTTCATCACTAAAAGAACCAGAAAAAAAAGATGAAAATAAACCGCATGTGTAACAATCGCAGATTTTCTGATCATATGAAAATGAAATTCAGACACATTAAAATGACAGCAGAAATATCTACCACCCAGAGTAGAAATAGATGATGAGTTAAAGAAAATTTAGAGGAAGTCAATGAGAAACAGATGGCACCAGATAGAAAGTTCTGACAATACAGCAAAAGAAACTGGTCAGGCAGCCCCTGTGGAGGATTCCTTTAGAGTTAGGGAAAGTGCCCTGTTCTGAGGGTCCTTGGCCATCCCCAAGATGCAATACATACCAACAGCCAGTGGGGGTCAGAAGTGCTCTATGTCATAGACCACAGACTACACCTATGGTGGCACCCTTAACCCAAAATCTACAAATAAATCCAGGTTAACAGCAAATCAGCTGGAACTCCCTTGGAGCCTTTGCACTTCTCTCCAAGAAGAGCGGAACAGTGAAAACACAAGAGACGGTCGATGCCATATGCTTTACCACAAAAACAGGTTTTGACTTCAAAAGTTTGCCTTTTTTTTCCTCTTTCTTTTACCTCTTCTGTTCCCATCTCACTTAGCTTACAGAGCAAAACCTCCTTTCTTGATCATGAATACAGGACAGTCATCTCTCCCAGAATTAAGCATACGAACACCCTAAATCAAGATCTCTAGCCTGTTTCCTGAACCCTTATCTCCTCAGTGCACAGAACTTTCTTTTTAAGTCAGTGGCAGTGTGAAAACTATGTTTAAGTTGGTGAGTGGGTCTAATTGGGGTTTACAGGTGTACACAGGCATCTGTGCTGGCCCAGCTTCTTCAAGCATATGAAACCAGTGTGTGCATCTCTTCCTACTGCCTAGTTCAGTGATGTCATGTTGGGAGATTGAAATTGGCTATTTACAGCACAGAAATGGACAAACACAGCAAATGCCTGCAAATCAGGAATTCTCTCCTATCAAATCGGTTGTTAAACACCAATGACTACAGGGCAGGTTTAGGAATAAATCATTTAGCACCAACCATGCTCAGAACAGAATGTGTTTAGTGAAGAGAGAAGGAACAGGATCTGATTAGCCAAGAGGACCCTCCAGGATGAATCATTCCAGAAACTATAGTCCACATCCTTATGAAGATGCCTTTTTTTAACAAAGCCTCGTAAGAGTTGAATGTAATTTTTCTACATAATTTTCAACTATTGAATTGCTCTGCCAGGTGACCTGGGAAGCCATGTACCTTCTGCTCTTTTTAACTTTGACACATGGGGAAAATGTATGGTCTTTAGAAAGTCCATAGAAGCAGTTTCATTGTTTCTACAAGTGAAAAGCTGGAAGAAAACAGTGGCCGTCTTTCTCTTTTTTGGTATACCAGGAGCTGTTGAACAATGTATGTTTGCTCATGTCATGTGTTTGTTGCACAACTCACGGATTTAAAGCCATAAAGTAGTTAGCTTTTCTTAGAGAAAACGCTGTTTCACAGCCATGGACTAACCTTCACCCTAGATGATCCATTAAAATTACTGAAGGAACACATTCAAAGTGTCTGCTGAATTGTAAGGTTTGTAGCATTTTTTACAAAAGAGATAGATGTCTTTAGGCTCTTAGCTCACAATCTATATTTTTATCATTGTAATTGAAGGTTTTAAAATAGATTGGCTTGGTGGGAGTCCATTCAAGCAAGGAAGATGGCCAAATAGGAGTGGCAGCTTACTGGGTTTGGGAGAATGACTAAAAACAGGTGGATCGAAACTGAACAACCAGAACTCAATTAAAGAGAATGTTGATACATTGTGAAAAATATAACTAATGTTGCTGAGCAATTTGTATAGAAATTTTCAAAAGGGAGCCTAATTTGCTGTGTAAACTCACTGAAAACAATAAAACATTAAAAAAAAAAAAAAGCACATCAAGCAAATAAGTCAGTATAAGGAGGGTAAGAGTAGCCAGGTTTCTCACTGGAAGAGAAAGGAGTTACAAATACAGACAGGGAGAAAACTAGAATGAACTCTATGGTGCCACATTAGAAAGGTAAGTTTTGTTGTGAACATCTTGGGTGGGGCAAACAGTTTGCACTAGACCCCTAACCTACCAGTTGGCAATTTGGACATACCCAGTGAGTTTTAGTGGGGTTAGCAAAAGAAAGTCCTGGTGATCTGCTTCCATAAAGATTACAGCCAATAAAACCCCACAGAGCAGGTCTACTCTGTAAGACGTGGGGTCTTCGTGAGTCAAAATTGACTTGATGGCAGTGGCTGGTGGCGGTGCTAGAGTCAAATGTAGAAATAAATACAGATGGAAATTTCTGTGTGCTTATGCATACACATCTACACATATCCCTACATAAACACATACATTTCCCAGCTCCGTCACTGAGAGAGCTTGGGAGCAGTGAAGCTCTGAAGATGAGCACCATCTGGCTGCTATGGCACACATGAGCGGGTATGTTCAGGCTGCTCCAGGGACTGGCAAAAGCTCAAGCCAGCTAGTGCGCTGAGGAGACACACACAGGAGATAAAAATAACAGGAAAGAGGTCTTTCCTTCCTCCCACCTTCAATTGACCTCTAATGCGCTCCTATGGCAGTATCTAATGGGAAGCCCGGATATACCCAGGTATGGCTGGGCATATCAAGAAGCAGAGTATATAAAGGTGGGTTTGAAGCAGTGAGGTAATATATAAATAACCAATACACAGGGAAATTATGGACAATAAATATCTCACAGTTCTTTTTAAATAGAGTGATTTGTTATATCTTTAAATGTTGCTGAATTTTGTAAAACTTTATATAAATGATTTTATCAATCAGAAAAAACCTTAATATTCCAATATATGCTAACTCTATATTTGAAAAATATCTTCAGCTATTATATTGTTCTTACCTCTTTGGCCATTAGGTGTAACAGATCGATTCTGCATCCCATCCTTATATACTTAAAATGACTGAAGAACAGATGAGTTATGGGATGACATCAAGGACATCATACATGAAGAAAGCAAAAGGCCATTAAAAAGAGAGGAGTTAGAAAGCAAAAAAGGAAGAAAATGCTCAGCATTTCTCAAGCTGAAAGAACTGAAGAAAAAATTCAAGCCTTCAGGTGCAATATTGAAGGATTCAAAGGGAGAATACTGAAAGACACAGAAAGCATCAAAAGAAGATGGAAGAAATACACAGAGTCACTCTACCAGAAAGAATTGGTCAATGTTCAACCATTTCAGGAAGTAGCACATGATCAAGAACCAATGGTACGGAAGGAAGAAGTCCAAGCTGCACTGGAGACACTGGCAAAAAACAAGGCTCTAGGAGTTAACAGAATATCAACTGAGGTATTTCAACAAACAGATGCAGTGCTAGAAGTGCTCACTCATCTATCTCAAGAAATTTGGAAGACAGCTACCTGGCCAACTGACTGAAAGAGACCTATATTTGTACCCACGCCAAAGAAGGGTGATCCAACAGAGTGCAGAAATTATCAAATAATATCATTAACATCACATACAAGTAAAATTATGCTGAAGAAAATTAAAAAATAGTTGCAGCAGTACATCAACAGGGAACTGTCAGAAATTCAGGCTGGATTCAGAAGAGGAGATGGGAAATGGGATATCCTTGTTGATGTCGGATGTATCTTGGCTGAAAGCAAAGAATAGCAGAAAGATCTTTATTTGTGTTTTGTTAACTATGCAAAGGCATTGGACTGTGTGAATCATAACAAATTACTGATAACACTGTGAAAAATAGGAATTCCAGAACACTTAATTGTGCTCATGAGGAACCTGTACTTACACGAAGAGGCAGTAGCTCAAACAGAACAAGGGGATACTTCGTGATTTAAAGTCAGGAAAGGTGTGTGTCAGGGTTGTGTCCTTTCACCATACTTATTCAGTATGCTGAGCAAATAATCTGAGAACCTGGACTATATGAAGAAGAGTGGGCATCAGGATTGGGAGAAGACTCATTAACAACCTGCAATAATGCAGATGACACAGTAATGCAGATGACCTTGCTGAGGATGGTAGAGGACCGGGCACTGTTCCGTTCTATTGCAAATAGGGTCTTTATGAGTTGGAATCAACTCAACGGCACCTAACAGCAACAACAACAACCTAATGTGAACAAAGGAGCCCTGGTTGTTCAGTGTTCAAGCGCTCAGCTGCTAACCAAAAGGTTGGTGGTTTGTACCCACCAGTCACTCTGCAGGAGAAGGGTGTGGCAGTCTGCTTCCATAGAGATAACAACAGCCTTGGAAACCCTATGAGGCAGTTCTACTCTGTCGTTTAGGGTTGCTGTGAGTTGGAATCAACTCAGCAGCAATGGGTTTTATTTGGGGTATTTCCAATTCCTCACTTTTTAATTTTTGTGATTCTTTTGTTTCTGGGATAGTCAAACTGGAAGGTCACCAACCCATATGTTTTCAAGGGAACAGACAGGTAATAAATACATGTAGTGGGCTAGGTGTAAGACACTGGGGAGTGATGGCAACTAAGGCAAATTGGATTGCCAATTCCCTATCTAAACACATTAAAACCACATTTTGTGAAGGCCACTGTGTGAGCCAAACAAAAGCATCTGCAGACCAAATGTGGCCACAGGTTGGCAGTTTGCAACCTTATGAATCCAAGGAGCAGAAAATGTAGCCATCTCTGTACTTAAACCAAAAGCTGTTACTTGACTTCAGAGCTTCCCATAAAAAAGATTACTATAGTCAAACAGGCTTGGGAAAACAAAAACTGGTATTAACAATTCTCATTTGTATAGAAGAACAACTATAAGGTTTTCCTATCATTTTCTTTCATAAAAACATCTACTACCATGTTGTGAAAATAGCATCACATAGAACATATTTAGGGAAACACTACTCTAGATATGGCTGAAAATATTTAAGTATTTAAAACACAGAGATCATTGCTGATAAAAACATTCACACACACCCACATTTAGCACTCAAAATTTTAGTTATCTAGGGCCTACTGTTGTGGCAACATCTGTCATCTTGCCAAGATTGCCTGCCTTCACCTCCATGTGTTCCCACCCAGAACTATGTCGTAGTCTATTCTCCGTTTATTCTCACCACTCCTGGCACAGCACTTCCCTCCAATGTGTTTAAGAAATTATTAAATTGTTCGTCACATAGTAGGGTCTGAAAATAAGCTGCATGGTAAGGCACCTTACTGATTTTCAGTAGTCTAATTTTATAGGAAACTACAGGAGCCCTGGTGGTGCAATGGCTAAGGGCTTGGCCGCTAACCGAAAGGTCAGTGGTTCAAACCCATCAGCTGCTCCATGGGAGAAAAGACCTGGTGATTTGCTCCCGTAAAGATTACAGCCTCGGAAACCCTATGGAGCAGTAGTACTCTGTCATATAGGGTTGCTATGAGTCGGAATCGACTCGATGGCACACTACAACAGCAACATAGGAAACTAGAGTGTAGGTATGAGAGAATGAGACTTTCAGTATACTAGAAAATTAGAAGGATGAGGTGGTCTCCAATCAATAGATCAGATTATATTGGTAGCTTTTAAGACTTACCTCATAGATCTCCAGGCTGTCTCTGTGATTTACTGGGATACCCAGGGTGGCGAGCAGCACAAGAAACAGCAGCATTGGGCTCATGGACTTCACCATCAGCACAGTTCTCCTACCTACATTGCCTTGCGGCTTCAGGCTGATGGAAAGTATGCTGATCTAATCAAATAAATGAACACCTTTGCTTCGGGCTATAGTGTATTGTATGGCTGTCTTGCGGAGCATGAATTAAAATTATGGATGCACACAAGGGTGAAAGTCAAAGTAGTTAACAAAAAATGTGGCATATACATAAGCAAATCAGGGTCAGCTGCAGTTGTTGACTTAGAGCAGGGTTCTGGAGGTCCTTGCCCTAGTTTAGTTTCTGGATCATGCAGGAGGTTTTGGGGTTCCCTCTGGAGAGGCCAGGTAGCAAGGGTCCCTGGGTGGTGCAAAAAGTTAACAAATCTGGCTGCTAACCAAAAGCTTGGATGTTCCAGTCCACTCAGAGGTGCTTTGAAAGAAGGGTCTGGTGATCTACTTTTGAAAAATCAATCATTAAATCCCTAAGGAGCACAGCTCTACTTTCACATGCATGGGGTCATCGTGAGTCAAAAAGAACTTGACAGCAACTGTTGTTGTTGTTAGGTGCCATTGAGTCAGCTCCAACTCAAAGAGACACTCTGTGTAATGTAACAAAGCATTGCCAGGTCCTGCGTCATCCTCACAACTGTTGCTGTGTTTGAGTCCACTGTGGCAGCCACTGTGTCAATCCATTTCATTGAGGATCTTCCTCTTTCGCACTGATCCTCCACTTTACCAAGAATGATGTCCCTCTCCAGGGATTGGTCCCTCCTGATCACCTGTCTGAAGTCTCACCATTCTTGCTTCTAAGAAGCATTCTGGCTGTATTTCCTCCAAGACAGATTTGTTTGTTTTTCTGGCAGTCCAAGGTATATTCAATATTCTTCGCCAGCACCACAATTAATTCAAACATGTCAATTCTTCTTCGGTCTTCCTTTTTCATTGTCCAGCTTTCTCATGTGTGCGAGGCGATTGAAAAGACCATGGCTTAATTCTTCCTGAGTGCTTAATATGCACTAGCCATGTTCTAGACACTTGGGATACAGCAGTGCACAAAACAGATGAAAACTCCTGTCTTTGTGGAGCCTACATTCTAGTGAAGTGGGGGAGGGAAGACATATAAAAGATGGATATGTAAAATACACAGAATGTTCGTTGATGACAAGTGTGAAGGAGAGAAGTAAAGCAGGAAAGGTGATGGGGTGTGTATGTGTGGGATGGAGTAGCAATTTTAGATTCAGAAGCTCCTGGACGTTCTGCTTGTTAATTTCAAGCCTTTGCTCAAATGTCACATTCACAGAGATCCCTGTTATGAGCCCTCTATTAAAAATGAAAATCAATCACCTCCTCATTGCATACCCCTGACTCTTTTCCCCATAGCAATGTCGCTTTTCACATACGTTAGTATTTATTGTGTTTACTGTCTATCTCCCTCCTCTAGCATATAAACTTCCTGCTGGCAGGTGTCGTAGGGTGAGTTCCGTGGGAAAAGTCCCTGAGATGGGGATTTATGTGCAGAAAGCTTATTAGGAGGTGCTATTGGGATCGGCACCCATAAGGAGATGAGGGAAGCAGGACTGGGCAGAAAGGGGAGTTGAACTGTGATGCAGTTGGCACAGAGAGCTCAGCTGATTGCAAGGGGAGCTCTGAAGCTGAGGTAGTGCCTCAGGGATGTCCTAAATTGAAACAAAAGGAGGGGCTGGGACTTTGTACTACCACATCAGCTAGTCAGTGGACACAGGCTTCCCCCAGGGAAGAGGCATTATCTCGGGTGACACAGCTCCTTTTGGCTGAGGGCAATTCCTGAAACGGGACTCCCTAGCAGCTGGGGGATGAATACCTTGGCCCTGAAGGCGGTGGGGTCTGAGTGGGGCACCACAGCAGCATCCGCTAGAGTGGAGGTCTTTGTCCATTGCTGTATCCCTAGCTCCCAGGACAGGGGCAGAATTATTGAATGGATGGATGGATGACTGCATGAATGAATGAAAGTATTCTTTTCCAGAAAGTTTAGTATGCAAAAAGAGGATGTGGCCACTGTTCTCAGCAGTATGACAAGAGTGCAAAAATAGGAAACAGGACATGTGATCATAAGAACATTTAAGGCGATCCTGCTTTGTAAAAAATAAACATGGCAAGTGGGAGAGAACGGGGGCAGGGCTGTCCAAGGAAGTGGCAAGGTTGGTTATTGCATCAGATACATTTATGTTACAGGGAGTTCCCAAGCCAATCCAGAGGTCCTGAGCAGCTGTTGGCCCAGGGTCTGTTGGTCTGTACTGAGCTGGGCCTTGGGTTAGCGAAAGCATCCTGCAACACAAGCAACAATTGCCTCCTGTGACAGAACTTTTAACAAGCCTTTTCTCAACATCTGTTGCCTTCAAGCAGGCCAGGGAATTCTTTGCAAGGCAGCAGAGCTATAAATCAGCAAGTCCTGCTCGCGGGCATCCCAGGGTCTTGGAGGAAAAGACTGAACACAAAGCACCTCTTCGAAGCCTTTGGGGACACTGGTGAGTGGAGGGACGCTGTGGTGAGTGTTCTGTCAGGTGTTGGGGTTAGGCTCTGGGGCTGGGGATGGAATACATTCAGAAGAGGGAGCAGAGAAACCCTAGCAAGAACAGCTCAGCATGGTTCTGTCGCTGGGTGAAAACCCCAGATTTTGCTTGGTGTGACTTCTTACAGCCAATAAACAAGAGGCTGAGACGGGAGATCAGAAAGACACCTTTATTTCGTTGTACAAGGAAATGAGCAATCAGGGTTGCTGCCTCCAAGACTGCTTGGGAGGTGGGCTTCTACAGAGAGCAGACAAGGAAGTGCAAATTCATCATGAATATTTAGGATTGACCTTCATGCAGGTGCTCAGAGTTTGGGGATGACTATACATTTTCTTTCGACAAGGGTTTGATCCTCCAGGATGGAAGAAGAGGTTGATTTCCTTCATTAGGATGTTAAGCCTCCACCCAGAGGCGGGTTGAGGCCATCTATGGCCTGTTCTGTGGTTATCTTGTCAAGGACCATTTTAGAATAATGTGCGGCTTCTTCTGCTCAGTGTAGGAGGATAAGTCAGAGCAGGTGTCTCTTAGAAGGGTTGTGCTCTGAGGCTGCTTGCCTCAGTTCTAATAGAAACCCTGGGCATCCGGCTGTCAGAATGGTGCCTGGCAGATAATAAGTACCCAATGAGCATCTGCTGAACGACGAAATAAGTAATAGTCAGAGACTAGTTCTGCCCCTACCTTGCTGTGTGACTTTGAGGAGGTCTCTTTACTTCTCTAAGTCTTGTCACTCTGACTGTAACATGTTGAGTTCGAACACAAATGCAGTCTTTGAGAGGGGATGACTGTGAGTCCCTGAATCTAAAAAAAAAAAAAACACTTGACGAGGTGCCTGAAGCTGTGAAAAGGAGAAAAATACAAAAAGCATGCATGGCAAGGAGAACATCTAGCTTCCTGAGCTAACAGAGGAATACCTGAGATAGCTAGGGCGTGCTAAGGGAAGCGAGGAGACCCTGGGTAGTGCAAACACTTAATGTGCTTGGCTGTCAACTGAAAGGCTGAAGGTTTACGTCTAACTAGAGGTGCCTCGGAAGAAAGACCTGGCAGTCTACTTCCAAAAAATCAGCCATGGAAAATCCTATGCAGCACAGTTCTACTCTAATGCATGTGGGGTCACCAGAGTTGGAATCAGCTCAAAGGCAACTGTTAAGGGAAGTGAGAATTCCTGCTGTGGCCAGGCCCTGCCGCTTCCATTCCAGGGGAAACATCTCTAGTGCCGATTCTCCCCTAGCTGCCTAAAACACGACAGATAGGGTCAGTACGAGTTGGAATCAGCTCAACGACAACGGTGTTTTTCTGGTTCCCCTGAAACACAACAGATCACCCCTGAAACACAACGGATCCCACTCTGGGGCAGCTGAAGCCAGACGGAGGGGGAGGAGGTGAAATGCTGTCTGATGCCCATTACAACCGCCATTATATTTGGGCCAGACAGGCTCCTAAACGCCCTGAGGCAGCCAGAACAGCAATCAATTTCAATCAATCGCCTGCATGCTTCCACCAGTGGCCTGATGTTCAAAAATGACAGGCTCTAGCTCAGAACACGAAGAGTTCAAATTCCAGCTTTTCTAACACTTGCAAACTTGGCAAGTGACTTAATTTTTCTGGACCTGTAAAATGAAAATGATTATTTCTCCATCACAGGCATGATCAAATGGTAGACGAATTATGAAATCAGCGTGTACGTTTCCCCTCCTTCCCTCTTTCTCCTCTCCTTCCTTCCGTGCCAGTGAGCCCAGCTAATTGGAGCAGAGTACAAACAAGGCCAAGAACATGAGTTTGATGCCCACACAGGACCAGAGTCCTGTTCCTTATCCCGGCTAAGTTAATCTTGGATGGTCAACTTGTAAATTGTGGGTTCATACCTCTTCATACAGAGTGAAGGCAGTTTGCCCCTGACTCATGTCACTGTGGACAAATGCTGTTTACTTAGCACAGATGCCAAGCGTTTTTAATCCCTGACTCATCAAGAAGAGGAATTTGGCAAAAGAGGAAATGGTGGGACAGGGATGAATGAGAATAAAACCGAGCAAAGCAAGAATGTAATATGAGGGTCAGATTCTGCCATTCTAGAGCATGGAGGAGCTGGTCCTTTCCCTTAGAAGGGTTAACGTGATGACCCCACTTCTTTTTTAAAACTGAAAAAGAGAGTGTCTAGACAGATGTGCGGGGGCAGTGAGAGGGCAGATAGATTTGGTTCGGTGGTAGAATTCTTGCCCTCCATGTGGGAGACCCGGGTTTGATTCCCAGCCAAAGTACCTCATGCACAGCCATCACTTGTTCTTTAGTGGAGGTTTGCTTGATGCTCTGACGCTGAACAGGTTTCAATAAAGCATCCAGGCTAAGGTGAACTAGGAAGAAAGACCTAACTATCTACTTCCAAAAATTAGCCAATGAAAACCCTGTGGATCACAACGGTCTGATCACCAGCCAATCATGGAGATGGCACAGGACCAGGCAGAGTTTTGGTCAGTTGTTCATGGAGTCTTCGTGAATCAGAGCCTACTTGTTGGCAGCTAACAACAACAGATAGATGTGCAGGGTTTTCCTTCTTCCTCATGCAGCTCCATGCAACACCTCATGCTGAACCAGTGGTTCCAAATCCATGGCTGTGGATCCCTGTGCAGTGGTGACATTATCAAAAGGGGCCCTCAAAATCTACATTTGCACTAGGCAGTATTTGAATGCTGTATAAATATAAGTTCAAGTATTATCACTTAGGAGGGGTGACATTTTTTCTTAAATCTGGGTCCTTACATTCAGATCAGTTGGTATTTAGACTTACATTACAGCCAAGTCTGGTGTTTGGAGTCTGCATTTCTCCAGATCCTTTCTTTTGCACCATCTCTCCCCACTCCATGGGTCCAGCAGTCCAGCCATGGGAACATATAGCATAGCGGCTCTTTCCTCTTGGCCTGCAGCCCAGGAACCCATGAAAAGGGCTGCTCTGGGCTTCCATGCATGGTTATCATTTTGTGAGTTGAGTCTGAGGAGGCACTTGGCTCCTCCTAGGAGCAGAGGGACTGGTGCCCTTTGGTTCTAGAGGAAAGGCTGCTGGGTGACTCATGGTGACAGTTCATTTGCTTTCTCTGCTTTGGTTGATTGTTTCATGAAGCCTGCTTCTTTCTTTTCCTCTCAGCCCTTTCTTCCCCTTACTGTACCTTTATCAGCATCTCCTCTTTCCCTCCACAGGGTGTTAAGATTGTCTCTGGTCTCACCTATCCACTCTTCTTTCCCCAAATTCTTGCCTCCTCTTCTTAGTCACTCACTCCTTAACTTAGCCATGAGACTTCCTGCTCCTGCAATGCTTTAAGAAGTTCTTAATGGCAGCTTATGGAAACCCTGGTGGTACAGTGGTTAAGAGCTATGGCTGCTAACCAAAAGTTGGCAGTCAAATCCACCAGCTGCTCCTTGGAAACCCTATGGGGCACTTCTACCCTGTCCTATAGGGTCTCTATGAGTCGGAATTGACTCGATGGCAATGGGTTTTGTTTTGGTATTAATGGCAGCTTCTACTCCTTTGGGGCCAGAGAGTTGCCCTGGACAAGTGAACTCAGAGATCATCCCGAAAATTGAATAAGTCTAAAGGGGAGAAAAACGGCATTAGTTGAGTCCTAACTATGTGTGGGGAATTTTTATGCAATATGTGTTTAATCCTCACAGCATAACTCTGAGACACTTTTCTGCCCATTTTATGGATGAGCAAATTGAGGCTCAGAGAAGTTAAGCATCTAACCCGAGGTCGCAGTTAATAAATGACAGTCATAATCTATCCCAAATCTGCCTATGACTATGGAGCTGGCTCACTCTCTTCTCAACACTTAGCCCTTCTTCCAGTAGTCTTCACATCCACTGGAGTCCCTGGGTGGTGCAACTGTAATACACATGGCTAGTAACTGAAAGGTTGGCAGTTTGAGTCCACTCAGAGATGCCGCAGAAGAAAGGCCTGGTGATCTGCTTCTGAAAAATCAGCCATTGAAAATCCTATGGAGCACAGTTCTATTTTGACACATATAAGGTCGCCATGAGTTGGAGTCGGCTTTTTTTTTTTGGAGTCTTTTTTATTTAATTGTGCTTTAGATGAAGGTTTACAGAACAAACTAGCTTCTCATTAAACAGTGCACATTTTATAACATTGGTTAACAACCCCAAGACATGCCAACACTTCCCCTTCTCGAACCTGGGTTCCCTATTACCAGTTTTCCTGTTCCCTCCTGCCTTCTAGTCCTTGCTCCTGAGCTGGTGTGCCCCTTTTGTCTTGTTTTGTTTTATGGGCTTGTCTAATCTTTGGATGAAAGGTGAACTTCAGGAGTGACTTCATTACTGAGCTAAAAGGGTGTCTGAGGGCCACACTCTCGAGGTTTCTCCAGTCTCCATCAGGCCAGTAACTCTAGTCTTTTTCTGTGAGTTAGAATTTTGTTCTAGGTTTTTCTCCAGCTCTGCCTGGAACCCTCTGCTGTGATCCCTGTCAGAGCAGTCAGTGGTGATAGCTAGGCACCAGCTAGCTGTACTGGGCTCAGTCTGGTGGACACTGTGGTAGTTGTGGTCCATTAGGCCTTTGGACTAATGTTTCCCTTGTGTCTTTAGTTTCTTCATTCTCCCTTGCTCCTGAAGGTGTGAGACCAGTGGAGTATCTTAGGTGGCTGCTAACAGGCTTTTAAGGCCTCAGACACTACTTACCAAAATAGAATGTAGAACAAGATGACCGAGCTGGAGTCAACTTGATGGCAACTGGTTTTGGTTCACATTCATTTCTGGCCAGTGTAATTCCACCTTGATTTTCAGGAAAATCTGATGTGTCAGGATGAAATGTAACATGCCTTCCCAACCCCACCCCTGCTATAGCTTTGATTCCAACTCATAGCGACCCTATAAGACAGAGTAGAACTGCCTCATAGGGTTTCCAAGGCTGTAAATCTTTACGGAAGCAGACTGCCACATCTTTCACCCGCAGAATGGCTGGTGGATTTGAACCACTGACCTTTTAGTTAGCAGCCGAGGAAATATAATCACAGCATCATGTAAATTATTGTTGGAAGAGCAGAAATAAATGTGTCAAGATGATTTTTAAGATGATAATAAGACACAAGCTCTGACAATTTGACCTGAGTTGAAAGATGCTAAGTCTGTGTGTGTGTGTGTGTGTGTGTGTGTGTGTGTGTGTGAGAGAGAGAGAGAGAGAGAGAACAAGTCCAGCTAATAAAAGAATCAGTCTAAGGCCACTAGTTCCAAATGCTGGGGCAGGATAAGAAAGCAGCTCAGGAAATGATTTTAATGAACAGAGAGGCTCTGGCCTAGGAGGAATCCGTTGGCCATTGATCAGCAAATCCCTCAGGTCCTGGCCTTGTGATGCTAATCTCCTTCTGGATTTCATCAAAGTCAAGGGATCTGGAGATTCCACCACAAGGGGTGAGGGCAGAGTGCAGGGGTTGAAATCAAGCAGGAAACAAGTAAGGAACAAAAGCACTTTTTTTTGACCTGTCCTCTTCACAAAAGGTGTCATGAGAAAGGTAGAAATGCCCCCACCATCATAGGCATTAACCTGGAGGAAACCTGGTTGCCCCATCCAAAACTCTTCCTTCTTTAGACTGGGAAAGAAGTTTGGAACCACCCTACTGCTGGGGATAGATTTCTGCCTTTTCTCTTATGTGGTTTATGGAGGAGCACTGGCTGTGGATTACGCAGATGTGGGTTTGAATCCTGACTCTGCCTCAGTTTCAGCCGTTTATAAAATGGGTGCAATACTACCTATCTTATGAGGGTGTGATGGGGATTAAACATCTAGTTAAGTAACTGATAACAGTTCCATTGATGCTGGTTCCCTGGCTATCTGTAACTCAGGCCAAACATGCCGTTGCCCTCTAAATTCTTTGTGGGGAGGAGCTTACCAAAATTGAGCTTTATAAACTTCACACTTCATGTGATATTTTCTGTGAGCATCTCAGAGAGATGCCTACTCCTTCAGTAATGTCTTAATTACCTAGTGCTATCATAACATAAATGCCACACGTGGGTGCCTTTCAAGAACAGACATTTATTTTCTCACAGTTCAGGAGGCTAGAAGTTCGAATTCAGGATGTTACTCTAGGGGGGAGTCCTTTCTTGTCTATTTCACCTTCTATAGCTGCCAGCAATCCTTGTAGATACATCTGTCTCCTTGTCTGTCTTCCTCCTCTCCTGGTATGTGTCTCTGTCCATTCTACTCTTTTTATAACTTAGAAGTGATTAGATTTAGAGCCCAACCTACTCGGTATGACCTAATTATCATAAACAAAGAAAACCCAAATCCAAACAAGATCATATTTACAGGTATGTTGCTGCTGTTGTTAGATGCTATCTAGGTAATCTCTACTCACAGTGACAGAGTAGAACTGACCCACAGGGTTTTCTGGGCTGTAATCTTTGTGGGAACAGATCACCAGGACTTTCTCCTATGAAGCCCCTGGATAGGTTTGAACCACCAACCTTTTGGTTAGCAGCCAAGTGCTTAACTGTTGCACCACCAGGGCTCCTTATTTAAAGGTATATGGGCCAGAATTTCAATACATATTTTGGGAGGGTCACAATTCAATCCATAACAATTGAACTAGGATGTCAAATTCTTTCCCACTTCAATGCCTCAGCACCTGCTATTTGCTCTGCCCAAAGACTCTCCCCTATCTCTTTTTGACTTGATGCCTTCTCAGTCTTCAGGTCTCAGCTTACATGCACATACCTCAGTTAAGTACTCTCTGATCACCGAATCTCGAGCAGCCTTCCCATCTCCTGGGGAGCTGGAAATATTCTATACCTTGATTTAGGTTGTAGTTATGTGGGTGTTTACATATGTAACCATTTTATATTTAGCATTACCCATTCTATGTATTTTACTATATATAGACTTCTCCCTCATAAAACCCAGCTTCCTCCCTGTAAAATCTCCTTCATAGAACCCAGCTCTTCTCCATTATACCACTAGCCTGTTTGTCATATGTCTGCTTGTTTCAGTGCTTACTGTTTTATTTCCCATTAGGTACTAAATTCCATGAGGACAGGCATTGTGCCTGTTTTCCTCACCTCTAGATCACCAGAGCCTACTGGCACAGAAAAAAAAAACAAAAAACAAAAAAACCCATTGCTGTAGAGTCGATTCTGACTCATAGCAACCCTATAGGACAGGGTAGAATTGCCCCATATGGTTTCCAAGGAGCACCTGGTGGATTCAATCTGCCACCCTTTTGGTTAGCAGCCGTAGCTCTTAACCACTTATGCCACCAGGGTGTCCACTGGCACGGACTAGGTACCAAATAAATGTTTGTTGAATGAACAAATGAATAAAAAGGTAAGAGTTAAGAGAATCATGAAAGCGCCAGATCATAGAAATCAAGGGAGTTTTGAGCAGAAGTTAGTAATTATTAGAACTAAAGCAGAGAGGTTGGTGGGATAAGGGTACGAAATTGGGTGGGTTTTGATATCTAAAGTTACTTAACAAGTCTGAATACCATAGTATTTTATGGTTCTTTAAAGAGATAGTTCTTGGTGGAGGTCAGAAAGTGGCCAATGATTCAAAATAATTGAAGGCTGTGTTTATGGGTGATTGTTTTTCAAGACTAGCCCTCTGGTTGTGTTCTTGACTCTGGCCTCCCCAACCCACTCCAGGACCTCTTCCTTAAGGCCCCTTTCCTGCAGTCTAAAAAAAAATCCAAGCTTATCCCATGCTAAAAATAATCTTTTTTGACATTTCTCCCCTTCTATTTCTTCACTTCTCTTTTTGTCTGATATGCCAGATTCCTAGAAAGAGAAGCACACATTTCCTGCCTCCAGGCCTGTTCTTCTCAGCCTCACTTCTTAGCCCATGTGTTCAAGTTTTCATCCCAGCAGAATGTATCTGTCCCTTGGGGACTCAAAATTGTCCAACCCAGTGGCCTCTTACATGTTCTGACTTTCTTGAAGAATGGCACTTGACATCCCCTCCTCTTTTCAGCTTTGCCTTCAGAAACACTACCATCGAGGTCTTGCTACTCGTTTTCTCTATGTCCTCTTGTTCCCCCTTTTTCTCCTGTGCCTACATGTAGTTGACCCCAAGGATCTGCTCTTAGCTCCCTCTTCTTCCTCTTTCCACATTTTCTTCCTTGGTACTCCCTTTCAATTGCAGACTTTCAACCGTTATCTTCTTGCAGGTGACTTAGTTCCTTATATTCTGCTCTGACTTTTGTTCTTTGTTCTAAATTTCCAAATGCCTGTTGAACACATCTGCCAGCACATCAAATTCATTATGTGCAAACCAGAATGCAACATTTTTCTTTTTCGCTTACTGTGCTCTGTAATTTTGTCCTTTGAACTATCATTCTCCCTGTCACTCAAGGTGTTTTCTCTTCCTTACAAGTAGCAGTTACTCCAAAAGAATCATGGGACCTTGGAGTGTTAGATCTGGAAGGAATCCTGGAGGTAGTATCTCATAGTCAGAGGCATTGTGACTAAGAGCATGTGTGGCCTTTGGACTCGAGTAAATCTGGATTTGAATGTTGGTTTAGTCTTTTGCTTGCAGAGTGAACTTTGGAAAGTTACTTCTCTGTGCTTCAGTTTGCACTCCTGTAAAAGAGGATGATACCTTAAAAGGTTATTGTCAGCACCAACTAGATGATGTGTGTGAAGTTCTTAGTAAAAGTCTTACCCATTGCCGTTGAGTTGATTCTGACTCATAGTGACTCTTTAGGACAGAGTAGAACTGCCCCAGAGGGTTTCCAAGGCTGTAAACCTTTAAGGAGGCAGACTGCCAGGTTTTTCTCCCTCAGAGCAGTTGGTGGGTTTGAACCATTAGCCTTTTGGTTAGCAGCTGAATGCCTAACCAGTGCACCACCAGTACTCCTCAGCAGAAAGTCTACCACTTATTAAATGCTTAATGACCAGTATTTATTTTTAAGAACTCTCTGCCCTCTCATTTTTCAGATGATGAAACTGAGGGCTAGAGAGATAAAATGATCAAGCAATAGTGGAAACCAGTCTGCTGACTTCAAGAGCTGTGTGCTTTCCTAAATCTTTAAGGCAGTTTATATATAAGCTAAGGAAGTAATTATGGGAAAAAGTAAGAAAACTGTCTTTGGAGAAACTTATTTTTAGATCACAAGCTACTGGGGGAAAAGGCCATGTCTCTTTAACTTACTGTCAAGTCTCAATTATTTATGCTAATTGGGACCAAGAAAAACTCAATTAAATGAAACGTACACCACAGTCTCCAAATACCATTTAGATTACAGCTTCAACTTTTTCCTCAATTATCATTCACTAATTTGTTAGCAGTACTACGTTCACTGTGGGAAAAAAAAAACATCAAAAGTATCAGCAAAATTCTTGAGTCACAGATTTCTAGCTAGGTTTCATAGCAGAGTCATAATATCTTAAGTTCACCTCAAAAAGAACATTGAAGGAAATTTGAAAAAAGACACATGGAATGAGGGCATTGTGATAAATAAATATAGACAAATGAGATTCCCTATCTTTTATTACCTATGTCTGAAAGACCTCCATGTTTGGGAGGAAATTATTCCCTGCTTCCTAATTCTGTTTTTCATATTTCCTTATCTTGTTAACTTTATTAAACCCAACAGGAAATAATTTCAGCATCACAGCTAATTTGTTTTGACGTGTCTCAGGAGAGCTATTATTTTTTCTTTTTAAATCATGCCTGCTGCTTTCTATCAAACCATGCCCCATTTGGAGGGGCATCTGCCGTTGGAATGTCTTTTCAAAAATAACGGTGGAGTCTGAATGTCTGGAAGGTTTATAATAAAATCTTCTATTCCGAGCCAACATTTGCGATGGGATGCTTGGGTTTGTTTTATTTTATTTTTTAAGTCTTTCCAGATTTTTGAGAGAGTCATCATGTGTGATCCTGTTTCTTTAGCTGAACTTCATCGATTAAGTCTGGTTCACTGAGGGTTGGGAGAGGGGAATTCCTCTAGGAGGTGTGATGCTGTTGTTAGTCACCGTCTGATTCATGGCGACCCCCATGTGGGCAGAGGAGAACTGCTCCATAGAGTTTTCAAGGCTGTGACCTTTTGGAAGCAGATCACCAGGCCTGTCTTCTGAGGTGCCTCTGGGTGGGTTCCAACTGCCGACCTTTCATCTAGTAGTTGAGCACTTGCCGTTTGAGCCACCCAGACTCCCTGCAGGGGTGAAAGAAACAGTATTTCTGGATATGTGTAAAACCCACAGGGTGTCGGTGCAGGTTGAATTCCATGATCTTTAGAGGAATCTGCCTATAGGGTCAATTTCTAGTGGCATCTGTTTTTAAGGGACGTAAGCATTTTGGTCATCCAGCAAGTATTTAATGTCCTTTTGATATATATTAATAGTATAGTAGCTCCTGGAGGTGAGATGTAGTTGTGGGGAGGACTATATATATATTTTTTTAAACTTAAAAGAAGTTTTATTGTGGTAAAATATATATAACAAAAAGTTTGCTATCTTACCCATTTTTAAGTGTACAATTCAGGGACGTTAATTCCATTTACCAGGCTGTGCTACCATCACCACTACCCATTGCCAAATGTTTTATATCCCCTCAAACAGAAACTCAGTGCTCCTTCAGTAATAACTCCCATTCCCTCCTCCCTCCAGCCCCTGGTCACCACTAATAAACTTTTGTCTTTATGCATTTTCCTGTTCTAGATATTTCATGTAAGTGGGATCACACAATATTTGTCTTTTTGTGTCTGACTTATTTTACTCAGCATCATGTTTTCATCCATGTCATAGCATGTATCAAAACTTCATTTTATATGTCCTCTTATTCACAACCTTGCTATCAGAGAGTAAAATGTTAAAATGAAAACAAGTCTTAGATCAAATTTTGGCAGATGTATTAACGTTTATTCACAAGCATGAAAAGCAAATGCAAAGATGTTTCAAAGGCATAATCGGGCAGCCTTATAAAAGACTTTCATGAAGTGGAAAGATGCAGGAGAAATGGGATTCTAGACCTGAAACACTAATGGTCATCTGCTGTGGGCATGCCAGATTCTTGAAGTAAAAGCCATTGGCTGTGAGTCTCCTGGCCCATTACCCATCCCTTATGCCAAGTAAAAACCCTCCGTGGTAGATTTAGACTAGGGCTTCCAACCAGTTCCTTCAGGTTCAATTGCATGTTGAGAATTTGCATTTCTAACAAGCTCCCTGGAGCCCTGGTGGTGTTCCGTTAAGAGCTTGGCTGCTAACTAAAGGTCCACAGTTTGAATCTACCAGGCTTTCCTTGGAAACCCTATAGGGCAGTTCTACTCAGTCTTATAGGGTCACTATGAGCCAGAATCAACTCAACGGGAATGGGCAACAAGTTCCCAGGCAATGCTAAAACTGCTGGTTAGGGACCAATTCGGAGAACCACTAGTAAGAGCAGTGGTTCTCAAAATTTATTATACATAAGAATCACCTGGGGATCTTGTTAAACTGTATATTCTGATTCAGAATATCTGGGGTGGAAATGCAAATTCTCAGTAGGGGTTCAAACAGAAGCAGTTCGAAGTCCTGATTTAGAGAAACTATTTGAAATGCTAAGTAACCACCTCTGAAGATATTGATTCCTGATTGGGATACTTGAATGCTAACTAACTACCCCTGAAGAATAGATTCCTAATTTGTTGTTAGTTGCCACTGAGTTTGCTCAGATTCATGGTGAGGAGGAAATGTTACTAGTCCTGTGCTATCTTCATGATCATTGGTATGCTCAAATCCATTGTTGCCACCGCTGTGTATTCTGAATGGCTTCCAACCCAGGGAGTTCATCTTTTAGCACTATATCAGGCAATATGCTGTTGTGATCCATAGGGTTTTCATTGACTAATCTTTGGGAGTAGACCGTCAAGCCTTTCTTCCATGTCTGTCTTAGTCTGGAAGCTCTGCTGAAACCTATCTACCACCATGGATGGTCCTGTTGGCATTTGAAATACTGGTGACATAGCTTTCAGCATCGTCATAACATGGAAAGCCACCACAGTATGACAAAACTGACAGATAAAAAAAAAAAAAAATGACAGATAGGTGGTGGAAATTCCTAACTAGGGTGCTTAAAAGCTAACTCTCTGCCACTAGGTTCTAGATTGAAGTTAGCTAATATACAGCCTACAACATACTGTTCATAGCCAAATACAGCATGATTATCCACCCAATCTGTCAAGCTAGAAATCTTAGTCATGCTTGTCACTGCCAACTGCCTTGTCCATCAACAGATTCTGATAAGTCTAACTGGGCAATTGTCTCTCAAATTTGGCTTTTCTTATCAGAGAGAAGCAATATCATGATAAGTAAATATTGGTATTGTCAAGGATTTCACTTTATTTGGATTCGTGATCAATCCTATGGAAGCAGCAGCCAGGAAATCAAATGACATATGGCATTAGGCAAATCTGCTGCAAAAGACCTCTTTAAAGTGTTAAAAAGCTTTACACGAACAGATATGCACACCCATGTTCATTGCAGCATTGTTTACAATAGCAAAAAGATGGAAGCAATCAAGGTGCCCATCAACGGATGAGTGGATAAATAAATTACAGTATATTCATACAAGGGAATACTACACATTGATAAAGAACAAAGATGAATCTGTGAAACATTTCATAACATGGAGGAATCTGGAAGGCACTATGCTGAGTGAAATTAGTCAGTTGCAAAAGGACAAATATTGTATGAGACCACTATCACAAGAGCTCAAGAAATAGTTTAAACACAGAAAAAAATATTCTTTGATGGTTATAACGGTGGGGAGGGAGGGAGGGAGGGGGTATTCACTAATTAGTTAGTAGACAAAAACTATTTTAGGCGAGGGAAAAGACAACACACAATACAGGAGAGGTTAGCACAACTGGACTACACGAAAAGCAAAGAAGTTTTGTGAATAAACTGAACACTTCAAAGGCCAGAGTAGCAGGGGTGGGGGTTTGGGGACCACGGTTTCAGGGGACACTTAGGTAAATTAGTGTAATAAAATCTATTAAGAAAACATTCTGCATCCCACCTTGGTGAGTGGTGTCTGGGGTCTTAAATGCTAGCATATGGTCATCTAAGGTGCATCAATTGGTCTCAGCCCACCTGGAGCAAAGGAAAATGAAGAACACCAAAGACACAAGGTAATTATGAGCACAGGAGACAGAAAGGGGCACATAAATCAGAGACTACATCAGCCTGTGACCAGAAGAACTAGACGGTGCCTGGCTACAACCGATGACTGCCCTGACAGGGAACACAACAGAGAATCCCTGATGGAACAGGAGAGCAGTGGGATGCAGACCCCAAATTCTCATAAAAAGACCAGACTTAATGGTCTGACTGAGACTAGAAGGACCCTGGAGGTCATGGCCCCCAGACCTTCTGTTAGCCCAAGACTGGAACCATTCCTAAAGCCAGTTCTTCAGACAGGGATTGGACTGGACTATAAAATAGAAAATGACACTGGTGAGAAGTGAGCTTCTTGGCTCAAGTAGACACATGAGACTATGTGCGCAGCTCCTGTCTGGAGGGGAGATGAGAAGGCAGAGGGGGACAGAAGCTGGCTGAATGGACACAGAGTATACAGACTGGAGAGAAGGAGTGTGCTGTCTCATTAGGGGGAGACCAACTAGGAGTACAGAGCAAGGTGTATATGAATTTTTGTATGAGAGACTGACTCGATTTGTAAACTTTCACTTAAAGCACAATTTAAAAAAAAGTATTAAAAAGCAAAGCTGTCACTTTGAGGACTATGGTGTGCCAGACCCAAGCCATGATATTTTCAATAGCTTCTTATGCATGTGAAAGCTGGACAATGAATAAGGAAGACCAAAGAAGAATTGATGCCCTTGAATTATGGTGCTGGCAAAGAATATTCAATATACCGTGGACAGGCAAAAGAATGAACAAGTTCGTCTTGGAAGAAATACATCGGGAGTGCTCCTTGGAAGTGAGGATGGCGAGACTTCGTTTCATGTACTTTGTACAAGCTATCAGGAGAGACCAGTCCCTGGAGAAGAATACCATTTTTGGTAGGGGGTCAGTGAAAAAGAGTAAGATCCTCAATGAGATGGATTGGCACAATGGCTGCAACAATGGGCTCAAGCATGACAATGATTGTGAGCATGGCGCAGGACAGGGCAGTATTTCCTTCTAACACATAAGGTCGCTATGGGTCAAAACTGCCTCAATGGCACCTAACAACAACAACCACCACATATCAGAGAGCCATTGGTTTAGTGTCAGTCCTTATCGTGAACTCTCTTTGAATTACTATATCAGCTTCCTAACTGCTCGCCTTAGCCTTCTCTTCTTCCTAGAGTTCATTCTTTACTTCAGAATTCTCATCCTAAAAACAAATTAACCCTGTCACTTTCTTGCATACAATCTTCTGTGAACTTCCTATGGCCTACTGTATAATATTCAGACTCCTTAGCTGATCACAAGCACTTATCCATATGGACCCCTGTGCTCCAGCCTTCATAATTTCTTTTTCCAATAATTTTTATTGTGCTTTAAGTGAAAGTTTACAAATCAAGTCAGTCTCTCACATATAAACTTATATACACCTTACTACATACTCCCATTTTCTCTCCCCCTAATGAGTCAGCCCACTCCCTCCTTCCAGTCTCTCCTTTCGTGACCATTTTGTCAGGTTCTAACCCCCTCTACCCTCCCATCTTCCCTCCAGACAGGAGATGCCAACATAGTCTCAATGTTCACATGGTGCAAGTAGCTCACTCCTCATCAGCATCTCTGTCCAACCCACTGTCCAGCCTGATCTATGCCTGACAAGCTGGCTTCGGGAATGGTTCCTGTCCTGGGCCAACAGAAGGTTTGGGGACCGTGACCACCAGGGTCCTTCTAGTCTCAGTCAGACCATTAAGTCTGGTCTTTTTATGAGAATTTGGGATCTGCATCCCACTGTTCACCTCCTCCCTCAAGGGTTCTCTGTTGTGTTCCCTGTCAGGGCAGTCATCTGTTGTGGCCGGGCACCATCTAGTTCTTCTGGTCTCAGGATGACGCAGTCTCTGGTTCATGTAGCCCTTTCTGTCTCTTGGGCTCATAATTACCTTGTGAGCTTGGTGTTCTTCATTCTCCTTTGATCCAGGTGGGTTGAGACTCATTGATGCATCTTAGTGGCTGCTTGCTAGCGTTTAAGACCCCAGATGCTATACTTCAAAGTGGGATGCAGAATGTTTTCTTAATAGGTTTTATTTTGCCAATTGATTAGATGTCCCCTGAATCCGTAGTCCACAAACCTCTGCCCCTGCTTTGCTCACGTTCGAAGCGTTCAGTTTATTCAGGAAACTTCTTTGCTTTTGGTTTAGTCCAGTTGTGTTGACCACCCCTGTATTGAGTGTTGTCCTTCCCTTCACCTAAAGTAGGTCTTATCTACTATCTAATCAGTAACTAACCCTCTCCCACTCTCCCTCCCTCCCCCCTCCCATAACCACAAAAGAATGTTTTCTTCTCAGTTTAAACTATTTCTCAAGATTTTATAATAGTGGTCTTGTACAATATTTGTCCCTTTGCAACTGACCAATTTCACTCAGCATAATGCCTTCCAGGTTCCTCCATGTTATGAAATGTTTCACAGATTCCTCACTGTTCTTTATCGATGTGTAGTATTCCATTGTGTGAATATACCATAATATATCCATTCATCCATTGATCGGCACCTTGGTTGCTTCCATCTTTTTGCTATTGTAAACAGTGCTGCAATAAACATGGGTGTGCATGTATCTGTTCATGTAAAGGCTCTTATTTCTCTAGGATATTTTCCAAGGAGTGGGATTGCTGGGTCATATGGTAGTTCTATTTCTAGCTTTTTAAGGAAACGCCAGATCAATTTCCAAAGTGGTTTTACCATTTGACATTCCCACCAGCAGTGTATAAGTGTTCCAATCTCTCCACATCCTCTGCAACATTTATTATTTTGTATTTTTTCAATCAATGCCAGCCTTGTTGGAGTGAGATGGAATCTCATTGTAGTTTTAAGTTACATTTCTCTAATAACTAATGATTGAGAGCATTTCCTCATGTATCCGTTAGCTGCCTGAATGTCTTCTTTAGTGAAGTGTCTGTTCATATTTGCCCAATTTTTAACTGGGTTGTTTGTCTTTTTGTGGTTGAGTTTTAGCAGAATCATGTAGATTTTAGAGATTAGGCGCTGGTCAGAGACGTTGGAACTGAAAATTTTTTCCCAGTCTTTTTACTCTTTTGGTGAAGTCTTTAGATGAGCATAGGTGTTTGATTTTTAGGAGCTCACAGTTATCTGGTTTCTGTTTGTCATTTTTAGTAATGTTTTATGTTCTGTTTATGCCTTGTATTAGCGTTCCTAACGTTGTCCCTATTTTTTCTTCCATGATCTTTATCGTTTTAGACTTTATGTTTAGGTCTTTGATCCACTTGGAGTTAGTTTTTGTGCATGGTGTGAGGTATGGGTCCTGTTTCATTTTTTTGCAAATGGATATCCAGTTATGCCAGCACCATTTGTTAAAAAGACTATCTTTTCCCCAACTAACTGACACTGGGCCTTTGTCAAATATCAGCTGCTTGTATGTGGATGGATTTATATCTGGATTCTCAATTCTGTTCCATTGGTCTACGTGTCTGTTGTTGTACCAGTACCAGGCTGTTTTGACTACTGTGGCTGTATAATATGTTCTAAAATCAGGTAGGGTGAGGTCTCCCACTTTCTTTTTCTTTTGCAGTAATGCTTTACTTATCTGGGGCTTCTTTCCCTTCCATATGAAGTTGGTGATTTATTTCTCCATCACATTAAAAAATGTCGTTGGAATTTGGATCAGAAGTGCATTGTATATATAGATGGCTTTTGGTAGACTAGACATTTTTACAATGTTAAGTATTGCTATCCATGAGCAAGGTATGTTTTTCCACTTATGTAGGTCCCTTTTCGTTTCTTGCAGTAGTAACTTGTAGTTTTCTTTGTACAGGTCTTTTACATCTTTGGTAAGATTTATTCCTAAGTATTTTATCTTCTTGGGGGCTACTGTGAATGATATTGATTTGGTGATTTCCTTTTCAGCGTTCTTTTTTTTGATGTACAGGAATCCAACTGATTTTTTTTTATGTGTACCTTGTAACCTGAAACTCTGCCGAACTCTTCTATTAGTTTCAGTAGCTTCCTTGAGGATTTCTTAGGGTCTTCTGTGTATTTTTTTTTTTCTGTGTATAAGATCATGTCGTCTGCAAATAGAGATAATTTTACTTCTTCCTAGCCAGTCTGGATGCCCTTTATTTCTTTGTCTAGCCTTTTAGCTTAATTGCTCTGGCTAGGACTTCCAGCAAAATGTTGAATAAGAGCGGTGGTAAAGGGCATCCTTGCCTGGTTCCTGTTCTCAAGGGAAATGCTTTCAGGCTCTCTCCATTTAGGATCATGTTGACTGTTGGCTTTGTATAAATGCCCTTTATTATGCTGAGTAATTTTCTTTCTATCCCTATTTTGCTGAGTTTTTATCATGAATGGATGCTGAACTTTGTCAAATGCCTTTTCTGCATCAATTGATAAGATCATGTGGTTTTTATCTTTTGTTTTATTTACATATTGGATTACATTAATTGTTTTTCTGCATATCTGGTATAAATCCCAATTGGTCGTAGTGAATTATTTTTTTGATATGTTGTTGAATTCTATTGGCTAGAATTTTTTTAAGGTTTTTGCATCTATGTTCATGAGGGATCTGTAGTTTTCTTTTTTTGTGGTGTCTTTACTTGGCTTTGGTATCAGGGATATGCTGGCTTCATAGAATGAGTTTGGTAGTATTCCATCCTTTTCTGTGCTTTGAAATACCTTTAGTAGTAGTGGTATTAACTCTTCTCTGAAAGTTTGGTAGAACTCTGCAGTGAAGCTGTCAGGGCCAGGGCTTTTTTTTGTTGGGAGTTTTTTGATTACCTTTTCAATCTCTTTTTTTTGTTATGGGCCTATTTAGTTGTTCTACTTCTGATGATGTTAGTTTAGGTAGGTAGTGTGTTTCTAGGAATTCATCCATTTCTTCTAGGTTTTCAAATTTGTTAGAGTACAATTTTTCATAGTAATCTGATATGATTCTTTTAATTTCAGTTGGGTCTGTTGTGATTCACCCATCTGATTTCTTATTCAGGTTATTTGTTTCCTTTCCTGTATTTCTTTAGTCAGTCTGGCCAATGGTTTATCAATTCTGTTAATTTTTTCAAAGAACCAGCTTTTGGCTTTGTTAATTCTTTCAATTGTTTTTCTGTTCTCTAATTCATTTAATTCTGCTCTAATTTTTATTATTTGTTTTCTTCTGGTGCCTGATGGGTTCTTTTGTTGCTTGCTTTCTATTTATTCAAGTTGTAGGGACAGTTCTCTGGTTTTGGCTCTTTCTTCTTTTTGTATGTGTGCATTTATTGATATAAATTGACCTCTGAGCACTGCTTTTGCTGTGTCCCAGATGTTTTGATAGGAAGTGTTTTCAGTCTCATTGCATTCTATGAATTTCTTTATTCCCTCCATAATGTCTTCTATAACCCAGTCTTTTTTGAGCAGGGTGTTGTTCAGTTTCCAAGTGTTTGATTTCTTTTTCCTGCTTTTCCTGTTATTGATTTCCACTTTTATGGCCTTGTGGTCTGAGAAGATGCTTTGTAATATTTCAATGTTTTGGATTCTGCAAAGATTTGTTTTATGACCTAATATGTGATCTATTCTAGAGAATGTTCCATGTGCACTAGAAAAAAAAGTATACTTTGTAAGTGTTGGGAGGAGTGTTCTGTATAAGTCTATGAGGTCGAGTTGGTTGATTTTAGCAATTAGATCTTCTGTGTCTCTGTTGAGCTTCTTACTGGCAGTCCTATCCTTCACCAAAAGTGGTGTGTTGAAGTCTCCTGCTACAATTGTGGAGGTGTCTATCTCACTTTTCAGTTCTGTTAAAGTTTGTTTTATGTATCTTGCGGCCCTGTCATTGGGTGCATAAATACTTAATATGGCTATATCTTCCTGGTAAATTGTCCCTTTAATCATTATGTAGTGTCCTTCCTTATCCTTTGTGGTGGATTTAACTTTAAAGTCTATTTTGTCAGAAATTAATATTGCTACTCCTGCTCTTTTTTGATTGTTGTTTGCTTGATATATTTTTTTCCATCCTTTGAGTTTTAGTTTGTTTGTGTCTCTAAGACTAAGGTGTGTCTCTTGTAGGCAGCATATAGATGGATCATGTTTTTTAATCCATTCTGTCACTCTCTGTCTCTTTATTGGTGCATTTAGTCCATTTACATTCAGCGTAATTATAGATAAGTACGAGTTTAGTGCTGTCATTTTGATGCTTTTTTGTGTGTGTTGTTGACAATTTCATTTTTCCATTTACTTTTTTGTGCTGAGAAGTTTTTCTTTGTAAATTGAGTGTTCCCCGTTTTCATAGTAGTTGGATTTATTTTTGCTGAGTCGTTATGTTTATCTTGGTGTTTATTTTGAAGTATGGAATTGTTAGACCTCTTTGTGGTTACCTTAATATTTACCCCTATTTTTCTAAGTAAAAACCTAACTTGTATCATCCTGTATTGCCTTGTTTTCCTCTTCATATGGAAGATCTATGCCTCCTGTATTTAGTCCCTCTTTTTTGATTATTGTAATCTTTTACATAATGACTTCAATGATTCCCTGTTTTAAGCATTTTTTTCTTTTTAAAATTAATCTTCTTTTGTTTTTGTGATTTCCCTATTTGGGTTGAAATCAGGATGTTCTGTTCTGTGACCTTGTGTTGTGCTGATATCTGATATTATTGATTTTCTGACCAAAGAATTTCCTTTAGTAATTCTTGTAGCTTTGGTTTGGTTTTTACAAATTCTCTAAGCTTGTGTTTATCTGTGAATGTCTTAATTTCACCTTCATATTTGTGAGAGGGTTTTGCTGGATATATGATTCTTGGCTGGCAGTTTTTCTCCTTCAGTGATGTATATATGTCATCCCATTGCCCTCTTGCCTGCATAGTTTCTGCTGAGTAGTCTGATCTCATTCGTATTGATTCTCCTTTGTAGGTGACTTTTCGTTTATCCCTGGCTGCTTTTAAAATTTTCTCTTTATCTTTGGTTTTGGCAAGCTTGATGATAGTATGCCTTGGTGATTTTCTTTTGGGATCTATCTTGTACGGTGTTCTATGAGAATCTTGGATAGATATCCTTTCATCTTTCATAATGCCAGGGAAGTTTTCTGCCAACAGATCTTCAACGATTCTCTCTGTATTTTCTGTTTTCCCTCCCTGTTTTGGACCTACAATCACACGCAAGTTATTCTTCTTGATAGAGTTCCACATAATTCTCAGAGTTTCTTCATTTTTTTAAACTCTTTTGCCTGATTTTTCTTCAACTATATAGATGTCAATTGCCTTATCCTCTAACTCCCCCACTCTGCATTCCAATCCCTCGATTCTGCTCCTCTGACTTCCTATCGAGTTGTCTAATTCTGTAATTTTATTGTTAATCTTTTGGATTTCTAAATGTTGTCTCTCTATGGATTCTTGCAGCTTATTAATTTTTCCACTATGCTCTTGAATAATCTTTTTGATTTCTTTAACTGCTTTGTCAGTGTGTTCCTTGGCTGTTTGTGTAGATTGCCTTATTTCATTTCTGAGGTCATCCCTGATGTCTTGAAACATTCTGTATATTAGTTTTTTATTTGCTGCATCTAGCAATTCCAGGATTGTACCTTCATTTGGGAAAGATTTTGATTCTTTAATTTGGGGATTTGTAGAAGCAATCATGGTCTGCTTCTTTACGTGGATTTGATATTGACTGCTGTCTCCGAGCCATCTGTAAGACATTGTAATGATTTATTTTATATTTGCTCACTGAGTCTTATCTTCTTGTTTTGTTTTGTTTCAGTATACCCAGATGGGCTACTAGATTGCGCTATCTTGATTGTTGTAGCCTTTGAATCACTTATGTCCTATTACCAGCTGGTTTGAGCTGTTACCAGATATATGAGCCTATGAGTCCGTTCACTATTCTTGAATAGAATCAGCTTAGGTGTGCTGATTTTGAGTCACCTAGTGTGTGGTGTAGTCTGTTACCTATTAACTTAGAGGAGTAGTGGTGATGGTTATATTCACCAGCTTCTAGTAGCAGCAGGGGGTCACACTCTGAGGAGGGCAGGATGCTCACAGCCTTCCCCCATGTGCCAGTGAGGTAGGAGTGTCTCTATTCCCAGAGCACTTTGCTGAGTGGGCTCTGCTGCTGTACCTTAGGCACCCAGTGCGTGTACCTCTAAAGGTTGGTAGGTGTCACTACCTTCAGACCCCTCTAGCAGGTGGCTAGGTGGTGTGGGTGGAGCTTCATCCCTCAGCTCCCTGCTGTGGATCAGCAAGGGCTCTGTTTAATAGGTAGAGAAGTTTCAGACCTCCAAAACTTGTCTTTCCACTGCTTTGCCAAAACAATTACAGTCAGATCTCTATCAGAATTGCCTTTGAATTATAATAGCCACCTGGTTCCCTGTAGGGATGAAAGCCAGAGACTGTGGATTTCTTTTGCTTGGCTGGAGCTGGTTGTGTATTATTATTCCAGTTTAGGGAAGTCAGGGAAGGATTTTTCTCCCCCGAATTGTTAATTGCTGCTTCTCTCAGGTCAGGAGAATGGGTTAGAAAAAACCCTGCAGAGCACTTCACTCTCTGGCCTAGGAAATTCCAATGTTAATGAAGCTGCCTGGAGCAGGGAGGGGAGGGATCAGATAGATAGGAGAGAGTAGTACGGCAATATAGACAAAGTTACTTATCTTGTTTGGTGAAGACTGTTTTATCTGAGATTCCAAAGGGATGTATAGCCTGTGTGTGCTGGCTGGGTCAAGATTGCCCCCGAGGGTCAGGCCTGCGTCTTGTGCTTGTGCTGTCTCAGGAAGCCGTGATCAGCTCCTCTGCTCCTAGTCCAAAGCCCAGCGGCAAGGTTTTCTGGCTGGGATGCTTTGCTCCAGGCTCCAAAACCATTCGCTGCTTCCCCATGATTTCTGCTTCTCCTGTCAGCTGCGTCGGTGTGCAGCCTGGGTGCGCTGGCTGGGTTTCCGGCTGAGGTTACTCCAGAGGTTTAGGGCTGCGTCCCTTGCTTGTGCCATCTCAGGAAGCCAGGATCTGCTCCTCAGCACTGAGTTCAAAGCCCAGCACCAAGGTTTTCTGACTGGGACTGTGGCTTCAGGCTCCAAAAACAGTTGCTGCTTCCCCGTGGGTTCTCGTTCTCCTGTCAGCCGTGTCAGTGTGCAGCCTGCTTGCACTGGCTGAGTCTCTGCCAAGGTTATTCCAGGGGGTTAGGGGATAGGGCTGCATCCCATGCTTGCCTCATCTCAGTAAGCCAAGATCAGCCCAACCGCTCTGGCACCAGGGAACCGCTAGGGTTCAAGGCTGTGACAGGGGATGCCAGTTCTGGAGGCAGTTGCTGCTTCACTGCATGGGTTTTTGCTCCCATGTCACTCAGGTCAACTCCTTAGTTCTGTGTTTGATGGTCAGGGTTCGTAGATTGTCATGTATGTGATCGATTCACTTGTTTTTCCAAGTTGTTGCAAGAAGGATCTGCCATATTGGCTCCGCTCTCAGGAAGCCATAATTTTCTTTTTTATTGTGGTGAAAAAATATATAGCAAAACATACACCAACTCAATTTCTACATGTAAAATTCAGTGACATTGATTACATTCTTCAAGTTGTAGATCCATTCTCACTAACTTTTTCCAAAACATTCCACCACCATCAATGTAATCTTAATACCGCCTAAGCATAAACTCCTCCTTTCCCCCCCATCCCACCCCTAGTAACCACTAATAATCTTTGGTTTCTATATATTTGCTTATTTCATAGAAGTGAAATCATACAGTATTTGCCCTTTTGCAACTGACTTATTTCAATTGGCATGATGTTTTCAAGGTTCATCCATGTCGTGGCATGTAGCAGTATTTCATTTGTCTTTATGGCTGAGTCCAGCTTTCATAAAATTTTCACAGTTTCCCAAATATTCTGACTTAATTTATCCTTCAAGGCATTCATAGGTGCATTTCCTTCCAGGTGTCTTTACCAGGCAAACACTTATTATTATTTTAAGTCTTCTTTGTAGTGAGTCTGGAGCCCTGGTGGTGCAGTGTGGTTAAGTGCTACGGTGTTATGGCTGCTAACCAAAAGGTTGGCAGTTCAAATTCATCAGCCACTCCTTGGAAACCTTACGGAGCAGTTCTACTCCATCCTGTAGGGTCACTGTGAGTCAGTATTTACTTGACAGCAACGGGTTTGGTTTGGTATTGGCTTTGTAGTGAGTCTAAGTCAATGGTGGTAAAATAACATGGGTGGAGATAGCAAGAATGGTGACACAAGGTGAAGAATGTAACAAATGTTATTGAATAGTACATGAATGGGTGTATGTTCTGCTGTGTCTATTTTCACTAGAATTAAAATAATTTTTTTAAAGCCTTCTTTTATGTGGCCTTCTTTATGACATGTCATTGTTTGTTTAGGTCTTTGTGCTCCCTCAGCCCATTCTGTTTATATTCATTGACAGTAACTATTGTATTCCGTAAATTCTAATTGCCCAATAAAATTTGAATTTCAGGTAAATGACATTCTTTTTTTTTTTTATTATAGGTATGCCCCATGCAATATTAGGAACATACTTTAAATAATTATCTGTAGTTTATCTGAAATTCAAATGCAACTGAGTATCCTGATTTTTATTTGCTCAATCTGTCAAGCCTAGTTGTGTTGTAATTCAACTGTTTACATGCTTGTCACTTAGGCTTCACTGTGAGCTCCTCAAAGTCACTTGTATTCCAAATGAGGAACAAGACTCCAGCCAGAGCCCAAAACTAGCATCAAGTTTTTACTGAATAAATGTTTCTTGAATAGAAGAAAGAAAAAGAAAGATTAAAATATAAATGAATGTCATTTATATTTCCAAGAGTTTTCCTACTTGGAAAATTAAAACATAAAGACTTTGGGCTACTCCATATGTTCAGATGATGTCGTTGTTGTTATTGCTCTCACTGATAGTACTTCTTATACTTAAGTATATTTTGGAAATTAAAAAACAAAACAAAACAAAAAAACTGTTCCAAAATGAGAGACATAAAGTAGGGTCAGAGTGGATGAATATTTTCTAGTGTAAAACCCAAACATTATCTCTAGCATGCAGATGTAATGATAACAATAAAGGCGACATAATATTTTTTTGTATTAGTAACTGTGACCTTGTATTAATGCACTTTAAGTGTATCCGCATTAAATCCTCACAAAACCCTGGGAGGCAGGTACTCTGTGCAAGTGACTGGACAATTTCACTTTCCCATTGTGCAGTGCTAGCTCTGGTTCCAAATTCTATTCCACTTCCTTCTCAAACACCCTCAGGGAAATCAACTTGGTAGGATAATTGTTCAAAGCTCCACCTTGTAAATGGAAAATAACTCATGAAGTTGCCAGGTTTCTGTGTGGGATTTGGACTTGGTCCCATTTCTTCTTGGGAAGCTTTCTTTGTGTGTAAGGGGTTCTCATACTTTCACTTTTGTCTCAGTTGTGTGGTCATAAAACTGCCTTGACCAAAAGTTTGTTTTAAGGGCTTATGACTTTGGGACTTAAAGAAATATTTGGAGAAGGGAAAAGGAATAACAGCATGCAGGATTCTGTATGGAAGGGAACGTTTGGTATAGCCCCTCTTCTCTTTTAGTTGAGCACATGGTGGGAGACCATTCAAAAAGCCAACAACTTCGGTAACAACCCTTAAATCGACACTGTTTGTGTATGAATGGATCCAGTCAGCTTTAAATGTTTTGTTCCCTCACATAAGTCCTATCTTAGGTAAATTGGTTACTATAGAGACTGGAACCTCCTTCATTATGGATAGTCAAGAAAGGACATGTTGACTAATGGTTAGAGCAGACGTCTAAGGTCCTAGTTTTAGCCCAGCCATTGACTTATTGTGAACCTGTCCATAACTTACTTCTGATGCTGAAATTCTTCCTTAACTAAATAGGGCTAAAAAATATTTTTGCTGGTGCCCTTTTGGATAGTGAGTGATATTCATATATTTTGTTATTGGGGCTCGGGAAGACGGAAGGAATAGGAATTAGGGAGAAAGAGCAGTTCTAAACAGAGCTTCACCGGTTCATTCTGGTTCAACCTCCTGCTGAGAATTTGCATTTCTACTCCCAGATATACTAAATTAGAATCTACAGGTGGGAATCTTGTTAAAATGTAGATTTTGATTCAGTATGCCTGGGATGGAAATGCAAGCTCTCAGCAGGGGAGTCGAACTGAAAAGAACTGGCTCGAAACCCTGACTCAAACACAATGACAATTTAAGTAAATATTGAATTCAGAAGCCTGTTGACCTGCTTGCTAATCAGTTGGCAAATGGGAAGCAACTGCTCACCACAGCATATATATGTTATATATACTCAAACACTATATATATACCTATATATATATATGTATGCCAGATCTCAAACTTCTAAAGGTAAGGTGTAAAGGCTACAATTTACAAACCTGTATGAATATTTATCCCTATTTCGGAACTAATTTTATTCTCTAGCCCTCCCACCTATATTTCTAGGCTTTTTTTGGTTTTGTTTTTTAAAACAACTTTTTATTATGAAGATTTTCAGACTTCAGGTTGAGATACTAATAGTGTAAAGTACTCCCATGTACCCATTATCCAGCTGCCACAATTAACATTCTTTCTTGTTTCATCTCTTTCTTATTTGTTTTTCAGGTGTATGTTAGAACAAATCCCAAACAACATATTATTTCACTCATAAATATTTCAGTATGCCTCTCTAACAATATGGCCTTTTTTTCCCCAAAATCTCAATATCATTATCGCACCCAACAGAATTAACAATTTCTTAGTATCATCCAATATTCATTTTATGTTCCTGATTGTCTCAGTAATGTCCTTTTTCTTATAGGTGGTTTATTCCAATAAGGGTTCAACTATAGCTCACAATTTGTATTTGTTTGATATGCCTCTTACCAAACCCAAACCCATTACCATCAAGTTGATTTGGACTCATAGCAACCACATAGGGCAGGATAGAACTACCCCACAGGGTTTCCAAGAAGCTGCTAGTGGAATCGAACAGCCAATCCTCTGGTTAACAGCCAAGCTCTTAACCACTGCACCACCAGGGCTCCACTATCCCTTTTAAGTGTCTTTTAATCTTTAACAGTTCTCTTTTCCTTTTCCTCCCTATTTTATTTGAAAATATTTCAAACCTTAAGAAAAGCTACAAGACAAATGCAATGAATTCCATTTATGTTCATGTTTTGAACATTTTCTTAACTCTCTGTCTACGTATATATGTACATCATTATTATTATTTTGCTAATCCATTTAATAGTTGCCGACAGTATGGGCTTTAACCTCAAGTATTTCAGTGTCTTTCCCCTAAGAACAGGGGCATTCTCCTACATAGTCACATTATAAGTATCATACTGAGGGAATTTAATACTAATGCAATACTACTATCTATTTTGCATTCTATATTCAAATTTACCCAATTGTCCTAATAATGTCCTTTATAGTTGTTTTGTTTTTTTTAATCCAGAAGCCAATACAGAAGCTAATACTGCATTTAGTTGTCTGTCTCTTTTGTCTCCTTTAATCTACAATATCTCCCAGCCTTTCTGGTCTTTCATCTAGGCCAGTTGTTTTGTAGAATATTCCTCAGTTGCATTTGCCTGATTGTTTATATTTTTAGTTCTTAAAATAGTGAATGAAACAATTCTAAAACTAGAATACTTTGTTGTAATTTAAAGCAAAGTTTCCCCATGTTGGGTTTTGCTCCTTCTCTTACTGCTTTATATTTCTTATTCACCAATTCGTTTTGAGGTTATTTGCCCTTGGAGTGGCATTTATACCTTGCATTTTTTACGTCTCCATGTGGAGTAAGGCTGTAATTTATTTTCAGGGGCTTCTGCATGATCTTAAAGATGCCTCCAAAAGCTTTTATTTTTGGTCTTACTCTTGATATTCTCCCCTTTTTCAAGCCAGAGAACAATATAAAATGTGTTCCAATCAACAGTTGTGGAAGAGAAATGAGGTGGGCTCCAGATGTCACTATCTCTCCTGCAAACAGCCTCATCACTCCCACCTGGAAATTTGGAAGCTTCCCATGCTATGGGAATGGAAGACACATGGGTCCTGTGTAGACTTTCAGCCAGCCGGGCCTTCTGTTTCTGCCTGCTTTTTCTTGTCCCTGATGTAACCCTACTCCAACCAAGAGAACTGGACTGTGTTTTGCCTGGTAGCTACCTATGGCTTCTGTGGATGAACCATGGAGGAAATTATTTTGTATTTTCTGGCCAGGTAGCCTAGAACTGCTTAGCAGATATTATGGAAGTAGGAATCCCTAAAGGGTGTTCAAGGCTGGCAGAAGGGCACACCTTGGTAAGGTCTGCCATCTCCTCTTTCCTTTGCCATAGGTGTGAATTCTGTTGCGCCCTCTCTTCCATCACCAAAGAGGCTGTTTGGGCTGAGTTACAGGAGAGTAGATGGTGCCTTATGCTCTGTAAGTCTCTTTGTGTTTATGCCCACATATCTGTACCCCCCTAATAGGACATTCAGTGGAAAGATACGGGAAGAAGAAAAAATTGCTCTCCAGTAGTGCGAATGCTGGACAATTTTGAACCACTGGGAGTTCTACCTTCCTGTCCACTCTATCTCAAGTACAAATTAGAATTTTTTCTTCCAGTGATCTTCACTCCTCCCCTACCCCCATTCCAGACTCTGAGAAACAATTATGCAGTAACTCATGATTAGGGCTTTGCTCTAAAAACGGGGCATTTGCCCTGTAACCTAAGAGGAAATTGTCACTGTTTATGCTTTCTGGAATCTTGTACCGGAAATGGGAAAGAACAATGGGTGCAGGGCAATAGTGACCTGCTACTCCTATCTACCTGGTGTAAAATATTCATCATCAGAATAATGATCATAAAAAAAAAAATGATCATAGCTGCCTACAATGGGTTTTTTCATTTACTTTTCAACCATAGTGTAGAGATTACAGTTTGCATTTAAAAGGCAACAAGTCTAAGGCTCAGAGAGGTTAAGAAACTTGTCCACAGCCATTGAAAAGGTCAGTGGTGGACTAGGATACTAACCCATTTTCTTTTAGTTAAAAGTACATACTTTTTTTCATTACTCCCCACTGCTTCCTTGAGGGACCTTGTCCTGCATACTTGATGGGTGTCACTATGAATTTTCTTTAATTTTTGTACCTGAGCTTTCTACCACCTCTAACTTTGTTATATCAAAGGAAACTTCACAGCCAAAGAGCTGCTCCAGAGTGCCGAGTACTTACTTGGCCTACAATTGTTGATTCCGATATAAATTTTACGTATCTCTATATAAAATTGGATACGTGTGTGTGTGTGTAAACTCAATAGGGCCTAACACATACATGGTAAGGGCTTGGTAAATGGTATAAACCTATGTATATGAGATTTGTTTTATAGGAACATAATACTTTTTTTTTTTTTAATACAGATACATATCTGGTGCTAATGAGTCTAGGATAGGATGAAGGTGGGAAAGGTGAAGCAGCAATAATTTTTTTTAGCATAGATGCTTTTCCCAAATAAATCATTTCTAGAGACAGATCTGCTCAATAGTTTCAGCTGCTGGTGACTTGAAGAAGATTGCACCCGTATAGGATCAGGAATTGAACTGAAAGAGAGGTAGCAGAAAAAGAAGAGAGAGGAGTATGTGAAGAGCAGATCAAAATGTCAGGATATGTAAATACCATTTAATAGCTTTGGTTCCTGGATTTGCCCTGTGTGACTCCCAGCCCAGCAGAGCTTCAGTTCTTGGCTGGTATCAGTTTTTTTTTTATCAGGGAGGAGGGAGCCTGAAGCTCAGACAGACATGTGGCCCAGTCAGTGACTAAGTCTCTCAAGGGTTAAGGGTAGGAGATTCTTAGAGTTGGAAGTCTGGGAAGGTCCTTTAGATGGACGTCATTATCACTAGGAAGGGGATCTCTAGTGCTATCTTCATTCATCTTAGGCCTGTGTCTTCCTGGGTATGACATTCATATACTCTAATCTTTGTAGCCAAAGGATTAAAAATGTCATATATTTGCTTTCCACAGCATGCTGGGGCAGCAGTTCTACACCAATAAGCAACGTCTATGTGCTACCGCTGGAGAGACCAAAACATTTTGGAAACTTTAGCAGAAGTAGGGAGACGGGATCTTTTCATTCTCCATGCCTTTTCCCAGCACAAGTGTCCTAGGTGGCCAGAACATCAAGTTGTTATGCAAAAAGGCTCTGGACTCACGCCTTGTGACTTCTAGATTTTCCATTTATAAGCTGTGCAAACTTGGCCAAATTTCTTAGCCTCTCTGAGCCTCAATATTCTCATTTGTAAAATGTGAAAAATAATGATTACTTTTGTAAACTTTCACTTAAACCACAATAAAAAAAAAAAAAAAGATTATTTCTAGGCTTGTGAGGATGAAATGACGTATATATGCCCAAAATACCTTGCTCTATTCTAAGCACATAGCGAGAGCTGGAACTCATCCTTCCTTTTTACCTTTTGCTATAGCTCATACTGTCCCTGGATGGTTCAAACAGTTAATATGTTTGGCTGCTAACCAAAAGGTTGGAGATTCGATAAACTGAACGCTTCAAAGGCCAGCGTAGCAGGGGCGGGGGTTTGGGGACCACAGTTTCAGGGAACGTCTAAGTCAATTGGCATAATAAAATCTATTAAGAAAACATTCTGCATCCCGCTTTGGAGAGTGGCATCTGGGGTCTTAAATGCTAGCAAGCAGCCATCTAAGATGCATCAATTGGCCTCAACCTGTCTGGAGCAAAGGGGAATGAAGAACACCAGAGACACAAGGTCATTATGAGCCCAAGAGACAGAAAGGGCCACATAAACCAGAGACTACATCAGCCCGAGACCAGAAGAACTAGACGGTGCCTGGCTACAACCGATGACTGCCCTGACAGGGAGCACAACAGAGAACCCCTGAGGGAGCAGGAGAGCAATGGGATGCAGACCCCAAATTCTCATAAAAAGACCCCAGTTAATGGTCTGACTGAGACTAGAAGGACCCTGGAGTTCATGGCCCCCAGACCTTCTGTTAGCCCAAGACAGTAACCATTCCCAAAGCCAACTCTTCAAACAGGGATTGGACTGGACTATGGGATAGAAAATGATACTGGTGAAAAGTGAGCTTCTTGGATCAAGTAGACACATGAGACTATGTGGGCAGCTCCTGTTTGGACGGGAGATGAGAGGGCAGAGGGGGTCAGATGCTGGCCAAATGGGCATGAAAAGAGAGAGTGGAGGGAAGGAGTGTGCTGTGTCATTAGGGGAAGAGCAACTAGGAGTATATAGCAAGGTGTACATAAATTTTTGTATGAGAGACTGACTTAATTTGTAAACTTTCACTTAAAGTGCAATAAAAATAAAATAAAATAAAAACAGTTTGGAGATTCGAGTCCATCCAGAGGAGCCTTGGAAGAAAGGCCTAGTGATGGTGACCTACGTCCAAAAAATCAGCCCTCGAAAACCTTACAGAGCACAGTTCTACTCTGACACACATGGGTTTGCCATGAATCAGGATCGACTTCACAGGAACTGGTTTTTATAGCTGGTATTATCACTTTTGAAAAGGCATTATCTGCTTTATCCCCCTTCTGAACAGGCTGTGCAAGTCCAGCATCTCTGGAATATAAATAATTATCTATTGATATTTACCAGAGCTGTGCCAAGGATTGGGACATTCTCATCCAATCCAAAAATTTGCTGCAGCTCAGAAAAGGGGAACAATCAGTCCAGCCCAGGTATACACAGACCAAGGAAGACCAATAGCATTGACAGAGGCCAGGTAATTTCCTCAAGTGGCAAAACCAAGGGACCGGAAGCTAAGAGAATACAGTGTGTTTCCCAGGCATCTGCTTCTCTCAGGGTTTTAGCTGCTGATCCGTGCACAGAATTGCTGAATGTCTAAATTCTGGAAGCAATTCAAAAGAAATTTAATCAATAGAGGCAAAAACAAATTAGTAGAGAAGCTGGCCCTCAGGCTGAGATAGACAGGCGTATTGATCTCACCATGCGATGTCCTTCGCCAGAATTCTGTAATTGCCTGAGTTGGATTCCCATCAGACAAGATACCCAATGAGATAGCAAAAACCTTTTTATATCTGGAGTGAATAGGGACCCATTGTAGGAAAATTACTATAAAATCAAGGAAGGCAAATTCAAATCCAAATTTTTTTTTCTTTTTTTTTTTTTTTTGACTTAAAACAGTACACATTTATTATTTTACAGCTCTGGAGTCAAAAGTCCAAAATGGGTCTCATTGGCTAAAATCAAGGCGTTGGTAGGGCTGTGCCCCTTTCTGCAGGTTTTAGGGGAGAATTCATTTTCTTGCTTCTAAATACTCTCCACATTCTTGGCTTATGGTGTCCTACCCTCTTCAAAGACAGTAATAGTCAGTCTTTTTTTTTTTTCTTTTCTTTCTTTCTTATTATTGTGTTTTAGGTGAAAGTTTACAGAGCATATTAGTTTCTCACTCAAAAATTTATACACAAATTGTTTTGTGACATTGGTTGCAATCCCCGCAATGTGTCAACACTCTCCGCATTTCCACCTTGGGTTCCTCTTTCCCTCCATCCAGTTTTCCTTTCCCTTCCAGCCTTCTTGTCTTTGCTTGGGCAGACATTGCCCATTTAGTCTCGTATACTTTATTGATCTAAAAAGCACATTCCTCTCGTGTGTTATTTTTTGTTTTATAGGCCTATCTAATCTTTGTCTGAAATGTAAACATCAGGAGTGGCTTCAGTTCTGAGTTAGAAGGGTGTCAGGGGGCTATATTCTGAAAGTTTCCTACAGTCTCTGTTAGACCCATAAATCTGGCCATTTTTATGAATTTGAATTTTGTTCTACATTTTTCTCCCGCTCTGTCTGAGATCCACTATTGTGATCCCTGTCGGAGCAGTCAGTGGTGGTAACTGGGCACCATCTAGTTTTTCTGGGCTCAGGCTGGTGGAGGCTGTGATTCATGCGGTCCACTAGTCCTTTGGATTAATATTTTCCTTGAGTCTTTGGTTTTCTTCATTTTCCTTTGCTCCGGATGGGAAGAGACCAATAGACGAATCTTAGATGGCCTTTCACAAGCTTTTAAGACCCCAGACACTACTCACCAAAGTAGGATATAGAATGTTTTCTTTATTAGCTATGTAATGCCAGTTGGACTAGATGTCTCCCGCGACCATGGTCCCCAGCCTTCAGCCCCAGTAACTAGGAAGCTTGTATGACTATCCCTGCTTTGTCCTCTATTACATATGTGAATATACATGCTATACATACAAATATGTATGTAAGAATATCCACAGCCTTACCTGTATGTGGGTATACTCCTGTATGCCCTCCTTCTCCTATTCAATATACGTATCTGCCTGTGTATCTGCTTGTAAGTTGTTTTTATCACTGTTGTAGGGTTGTATATATTATAGTGTTTACTGTGGTTGCCCCCTTTTTTGTGTGTATGTTCCTCTAAGCATCTTTCTTAGCCTTGGTCAAGTTGTATGGATTTTCCCTGTATTGTGTTTTTGTCTTTCCCTTCACCAAAGTTAACACTTGTCTGCTACCTAGTTAGTGATTTTCCTTTCCGATCCCTCCTCTCCCTAATAGCCATCAAAGATTGTGTGTGTAAACCTTTTCTTGAGTTTTTTGTAATGGTGGTTTCACAATATTTGTCCTTTTGTGGTTGACTCTTTCACTCAGCATAATGCCCTCCAGATTCATCCACGTTGTGAGATGTTTCACCGATTCATCATCGTTCTTTATTGTTGTGAAGTGTTCTATTGTGTGTATGTACCATAGTTTGTTTAACCATTCATCCATTGATGAGCACTTAGGTTGTTTCCATCTTTTTGCTATTGTGAATAATGCTGCAATGAACATGAATGTGCATATGTCTGTTTGTGAGATGGCTCTTCTCTAGGATATATTGCTAAGAGTGGGATTGCTGAATCATATGGTATTTCTATTTCTAGCTTTTTGTACCATTTTACATTCCCACCAGCAGTGTATGAGCATTTCAATCTCTCCAAAACCTCGCCAGCATTTATTGTTTTCTGAATTTTTGGTCAGTGCCATTCTTGCAGAGATGACAGGGTATCTCACTGTGGTTTTTATTTGCATCTGTCTGGTGGTGAAATGATTAAGAGCTTGGCTGCTAACCAAAAGGTCAGCAGTTCAAACACACCACCTGCTCATTGGAAACACTGTGAGACAGCTCTACTCTGTCCTATAGGGTTGCTATGAGTCAGAATTGACTCGATGGCAGCAGGTTTGGCTTTGTTGGGGGGGTGTTTAATGGCTAATGATCATGAGCATCTTTTCATGCATTTGTTGGCCACCTGTATGTCCTCATTGGTGAAATATCTGTTCATGTACTTTGCCCATTTTGTGATTGGGTTGCTTGTCTTTTTATTGTTGATTTGTCAAAGTTTCAATTCCAAAACTTTTAATGTAACACCAGAGTGGATTTTTGTTTCTGTTCCACAGTTCTGTGTTTCTCTTAATAAACCTGTAATAGTTTTGTAAGAGGAGGAGGACGACGATGACTGATGGAGTGGGTGGCTTGGGGGAGGGGTAGTTAGAGAGGAGAAGTAACCTGTATTCTGAATCAGAGCTTTCCTTTGATGATATAAATCTGTAGATATGGAAATCTGGGGTAAACTGGATTTTTTTTTTTTTTATCATTGTAAATACATACAACATTTGCCAATTCAACATGTGACACCAATTACATTAATTGTGTTATGCAACCATCACCAATATCCACTGCCAAACTTTCCTTCACTATAAACAGAAACTCAAAGCTTCCTAAACAGTGACTCTCCCTCTCCCCCTCTCTCCTGCCCCTGGTAAACACTAATAAACTTTCATCTCTATACATCTGCCTATTCTAGATATTTCGTATAACTGAGATCGACAATATTTGTCCTTTGTGATTGACTTACTTAATTCAGCATAATGTTTTCAAGTTTCACCCATGTTGTAGCATATATCAAGACTTCTTTTCTCTTTATGGCTGAGCAAAATTCCATTGTATGGCTCTACTATATTGTTTATTCATCTATTGATGAATATTTAGGTTGTTTCCACCTTTTGACTATTGTGAATAGAACTTTCATGAATACTGGTGTATTAAACCAGATTTTGAATAAATAAACACAATTCTTTCAGAGCTATCTGCACATGAAGAGGGACCACTCAGCAAAACTCACCTGTCTCAGGATTTTATCTTATTTCTGAAGGAGAGAAACTGAAAGACAGAAAAGAGTGGTAGGTGGAAGGTCCCACTGCAGCAGGGCAAGGCCTCACATTAGTATTCTCACATTACAAGCCTTTAATTAGGTTGTTTCATGTGCAGATCTACCCTTTTCCTCAAAGACTCAGAATCTCATTATTGGCAGTGCCTGGTGATCAGTCCATAAGATGCATCCATGCCAATAAAAATAAACATTTGTTTGCATGAGACTCAAGAATGTCAAAAGCCATCATATGGACAGAAAAGCTTCCCTCAGCCTGTTCCAGAGAATTTTCTCCCAGTAAAAAGCTTCATGGGAACCCAAGTCATACTCAGAAGTCTTCTCACTGATTTATCAGGAGCCTTATTATCTTGGGGACTAGAATTCTTGAAAGTCCTTATGAGAACCACTCCCCCCACCCCCCTTAGGCAGACTTACATGGGAAGCAAAATCATAATGGGAAGAATGCTTTGTGTGCAAGAGATCAAGATAAGGAGGCCTAGATGAATGTATAATAGCCTCAGGCTGAGATAGACAAGCATATTGATCTCACCATTGGGATGCTTTTAATAAAGGGAGAAATTAAAGCCTAATAGCTAAGGCTCCCCTTCCCTGAAGAGTCTCAGTGAATATCCATCCCCTCATTTTCTGGGCTTCCATGCTGATAACTCATGTTTTCTTTACTTTTTTGATGCCTTATTCAAGTTACAATCAACAATGTTTCCTGGGCAACATGCTGTCTTCTGAGTATCGCATCCCTGTTTCAACCTACTGTTCATTGATCTTATCATTTAATGTGTAGAAGTAAATATCATTTCATTCATTTCCAAGCTCTTGGTGGGCATCATCCTCAAATACTGACAACAAAATAAAGTTTTAGTTCTTTTAGTTTTTGTCATTAATACATGCAGTGAGAATGGCATCACTGTGAGTTACAAGTGTGCCCAAGTAATTTATCCCCTCAACCCTTGGGGGCTGTGGGAAGGTTTTCAGTGGCTGGGGCCTTTGAATATCTCCCTCCTCACAAGCAGTATGTTGTAAAATATTATAACATTCACATGTGTAGGAATATGAAAAAGGCTGAGAATCCCTGGTGCAGTGGAATGGGCCCTGAAAATCAGGACACCCCTAGCTAAGTTGGAAACCGTGGACAGTCACTGCACTCTCTGAAGCCGATTATCTGACACAGGTGGACTGAAGCTGACCTGACGCTGAATTGACAAGGTAAATTCACCTGGGTTCAAAGACACTTTGCCTTTGAACTAAGGCAGAGCCGAGCCTATTGGTGGGAGCCAAACAGTTTCAGGTGTGGAATTGCTGGGATTCAGGGGCAGAGGATCAAGTGGGTCATAGAGTAGATGGAAACCAGACCCTTATCACTGCCTCTCAGTGCTCTTCTTTGCCAGCCTTCTGAGGTTGCTGAGAGGAGAGTGACTGGAAGCAGTGTTTAAAGACAGTCAAAACAATGAGCCTGTCACCTAGTCGCCTGATGAAAAGCCTAGGGAGGAATGTCCGGGCCACAGCAATTAGAGTCACTAACTGCTGTATCTCAAATTATAATCATGAAAGCAATTGCTAATTTTATCTAAGAAAATGTGCAGATTCTCTGAACCCTAGATATTTTGACTCTGCCAGTATTTCTGCCATCCCAGTACTTCTTATATACATCAGTAGAGCTTTTTAAGGTCCTCTGTAAAGCCAGTAACTTTTTCTATTACCGAATGGAAATACTACCCAATATCCATTTTAGACATCTTTCTTTGGTAGAGTATACTGCCTCCTACTCATGGACATTTAGCTAGATTCCAGGTCATTAATTCTACAACAAATTCCTTGGCCTGTGAAATCTCTTAATCCTTTCCTCACTTGCTGCCAGAAAACTTTCTAGAAAGTTTTATTTGTGATGTCACTAATAACGGTAAAAGGAATCTGAGGCTGGCTCAGTCCTGCAAGGCAAAAGGGATATAGCAGAATCCTGGTTTTAATCCCACTAGCAGCTCACAGGATTTTAGAGCAGAATAGTCCCTTAGGAAGATCATCCTTTATGCTGTCATTTGACAGATTAAGAAATAGAGGTCCAAAGATGTCATATGACATCCTCAATCTATACCACTTGCATTAAGTCTGTGATAAAATGGATAACCTGAGACTGAGGGAAATGGTCAGAACTTCATAAAAGACCTGGAACAAATTATTTTGCTTACACCTTCCTGGATATACAATGTCTTGCATGTAATATGTCTTCCTTGCGGTCAGAAAATATACTCTTAGGAGAAAGCCTACTTATGGTCCTACAAATTGGTCATTTGCCTCTGCTGACTTCTTTTCTTGAATCCTAGAGCTCTCATTTGGAACGTTCCCAAGGCTAAATCTCCAGCACTGATGCTGGCTGTCTGTCGAGATGCCCTCTGTCTGTTCTAGGGCCAAGAGCAGCTTCCTAATTCCAGCTTCCTGTTCCCAGTATGGCAGCCACAACTGCCTGTTGACACTAGGTGACAAAATCACAGAATAATGAATCCAGCAGCCACAGCTACTGTGTCACATCTCCACAACTTACTTGCCTGCAGAAGTAGCAGTGGGGAGCGAGCTTCTGTCACACCTGTGTGCTCCAGGTTTTGTCCAAGTACTTTCAACTGGTGGACACTATCTTGCATTCAGAACCCTAGATGCAAGAGAATCTGGGGAAAGTAGTTTTTAGCTTTCCAACCTTTGTAGTACAGGAAGGCACAGAGAAAGAAGTGGAATGGATCTAGAGTACCAATCAACCATATCCAGCACAGTCATGCCTTAGGTTTTGCCAGAGTATGGAGAGTTTTAGGTGCTGAATTTAAGATTCTCTGACCAAGTCAGCATGGGCTGGGGGAGCCCTTAGTCTCTGAAACTGTTTGTGTAGTAGAATGATTTATTCAAATCTGTACTTCACAGAAATTCTTCTGTCAGAATTTGATGAATTGCACAGGGTTTGAAGGAGGAACACCAGTAAAGAGGCTATTGTGAAATAAAACCTAAGTGAGATCCTGAGGTTTTGTGGATATGGAAGGGAGGAGAGACATACAAGAGACAATTCAGATACACAATCTATGGGACTGAAATATAGGAACTTGTTAAATAGTGGCATGTCAGAGGGAGGAGTGGAAAAGAGGCTGGAAGTTACACATGGTTCAGAGATTAGAGCACAGGATGACTGAAATGATTGTGGTGCTGCTAAGGAAGATAGGGAAACCGGAAAATTAGCACTAGAGCTTATTGGAAGAGAGGTGAATGGTGGGTTTGGATAAGAAATCATCCATTCAATTTGGAAATGGTGAGTGTGAGATACTGGTACAATGTCCAAAATATGTCCATTAAAAAAAAATGAATCTGTAATTCATGCCAGTTATAAGCTTGAGAGTCCATGGCACTGAAGTTCTGTGAATATAAATGACATTATCAAGGAAGCCAATGTAGAGGGAGAAGAGAGGCTGATTTGAGAAAGAAGCTTGGGGATACTGATATTAAGTAACAGGCAAGGAAGGGGCAGAAGAGTAAGACAAGAGAAGCAGAGGAGCATCAGGCTGGAAGCCAAAGGAGGAAAGGGAATCCACCAGTGTCGCATGCCATTGGAGATCAGACAGGATGCAGTGAAGAGAGACTGCTGAGAGTGGCTGGCAGCAAAGCGAGGTAATGCTTGATGACCTTATAGGGATATTGGCCAAATTTCAGGGTTTAGGGAATAAGTGAGTACTGGGAAAGTAGGGTCAAAATCTCTCTCTTGTGCCAGTGCCCTTTTCTGAGACAGAAGCAGGGACTCTTGTGTATGGGGGTGGTTGGGTGAGGGAAGCATGGATGTGACATAGGTTTAGGCAACCAAAGCAAAATGTTGACTAAGTAGGCAACCCAAAACTCCGAAGCAGGCTTCAAAAAGCAAGCCTCCAAAAGGCCCCAGATGATGACAAGCCTTTCTTTCACATGAGGCTGGAATAGCTACGTTGATAAAAAATGGCCCCTTTAAATGCTGGTGGCACTCTGAAAGCCCCTCAGGGACCACAGGGAAGATGATTCCACAATCAGTTATTATCTGGACACTAGTCACTCTTCACTGAGTTTGGCGGGTCCTCAGATGCTGTGTTCCAACTCAGTCTGCGCTCTTCAGATTAAAGAGCCGTTACAACTCTCTGTTTATTCTAGAAAAGATTAATGGTTCCCCCTCCTCATTTCTCAGGGACAGACTTTAGTCCGTCTAGAGTGAGTCATTAAATATATCGGCTCAACCGCTCTGGCTACAAGATTACAGATATAAAATCATCTGATTTTGACAAAAAACAGCTGCAGCCTTTCTCATTATTTTGATTCCAAAATCACATGCGGATAGAGACAGATAGAAAATGTGACTGCTGAGGGTTCCGCGATAGGCAGAGAAACAAGTCCTCCACCTTCGTCTGCAATCTTCCGTGCGCCTCCAGCTTGTCACCCTCGCCGAGATGTCTCTCAATTAATTCACATCAAATCGGTTTCACTCAAGTCAACCAATTGTCATGAGCTACTCCCATGAATAATGTGCTGTGGAAAAATGAAAGACAGAGCCTTTAGTCACAAGAGGTTGTCAGCCTAGCAGGAGTGAGTTAAAGAAAATCCACGAAGAACCAAGGCTGACTGTGAGAAGTGCTGTGGCAGAAGTGCTTGGAGATGGAGAATATCGAAAGGGTGCTCAGTCCTCAGGGGAGATCAGGCATGGCTCCTTGGAGGAGGAGGCTGTGTTGGAGCTGGATCCTGAAGGACCTCTCTGGATATATGTGTGTGTGTGTGTGTGAGCGCACGAGCATGTGTGGACAGGACAGGGGTTAATTAGAAGGAAAGGGAAGCATTCTAGGAAAGGGTACTTTTATAAGTAAATACATAGGGCAGAGATTACAGTGCAAGAGAAACTTGTGGGAGAATCAAAGTAGGAGAGAGTTTTAGGTCTAGAAATTCAAACTTTGATGTGTGCTGGACCCAGATGGGCAACTTGTGAAAAACTCAAGAGCCCAGGCCTTGCCCCTGGGCTTCACAAACAAGGCTGCTGAGACCCAGACATGTTAATAATTAGTCAGGATCATCAAAAACGACCGTTGCTATTAAGTCAATTGTGACTCATAGCGACCCTATAGGACAGAGTAGAACTGCCCCATACAGTTTCCAAGGCTGTAAATCTTTAGGGGAGCAGATTGTCACATCTTTATCCCACTGAGCAGCTGGTGAGATTGAACTGCCCATCTTTTGGTCAGCAGACAGGCAGTTTAAGCACTGTGCCACCAGGGCTCCTAGTCAGGGTTATATTGCTGGTTAATTAAGCAGTAGAGCCAGCAGGAGAACCTGTCTTCAGGAACAGATAAGTACTTTTTCAAAAGGAGCTGGGGTGTGAGATTTGTGAAGGGAGAAGAGTAGGTGGACCCAAATCATGGATAGAGTTGGACAAAGGATAAAGAGATGAAATTTTTCTATCAGCATAGAGGGTTTTAGAGGGAGAAGAGACATGATTAAAGCAATCAAAAATATGATCAAAGAGCAAAAACTTATAGTTTAGCATGTTGATTGGAAATAGAATAACAACTGGCTTTTAGGTTCCATACCCTTCCAGCCAGTTAAGCCCTTCCGTCCTTGTCTGAAGCACCTTCCCCTTTAAGCCTGTAAAACCAAAAACCCATTGCTGTGGAGTTGATTCTGGCCCATGGCAACCACAGGTTTTAGAGAGTAGAACTACTCCATAGGGTTTTCTTGGCTGTAATCTTTATGGAAGCAGATGATCAGGCCTTTTTCCGCTGTACTGCTGGGTGGATTCAAACCACCAACCTTTAGGTTAGTGGTTGAGTGCAAACCATCTGTGCCACCCAAGGGCCCTCTTATGCCAATAAACCCAAAACCAAACTTATTGCCATCGAGTCGTTTCCCCTATAGGAGAGAATAGAACTAATGCATAGTTTCCAAGGGACAGCTGATGGATTTGAACTGCCAACCTTTTGGTTAGCAGCCAAGCTCTTAATTACTGTGCCACCAGGGCCCCTTTATGCCCACAGAGGCAGGATTTTTTTTCTCCCTAAGGTAGGTGAAACATGTATTTGAGAATCCTCACTTCATCAAGCATCTCCCAAAGCAACCCACTAAACCCCAAGGATCCAGAGTCTGTGAGAAGAGTGAAACTGCTCACGTAGCACCTGGTCTAAGGGCAATATGTACCAATCTTGCCTGACCTGTACCTCCTGTAGCCCACCCCCATGATACGAATAGCAGCCCCAGCCTCTGAGGACAAAGGGAAAATGTAGATGGGTGACAATAGTGCTTCACCACTGCCAGAAGAACAAACCAGGAGTCTGTCTACAGATGATAGACCTCTTAACTGCTTCATGGGCAGATACAAGCCCGGGAATCTGGAGAACTGTCTCTTCTGGAGGTGTGGGGAACTAGAGGCCTGGACCTTATTTAGGGCTACCTTGCTTATTTCAAGAGTCCCTGGGTGGCACAAAAAGTTAAGTGTTTGGCTACTAACTGAATGGTTGGTGGTTTGAATCTACCCAGAGGCACCTTAGGAAAAAGACCTGGTGATCTCTTTCCAAAAAATCACAGCCATTGAAACCCTATGGAGCGCAATTCTACTATGAAACACATGGTAGAAGTTGGAATCGACTCAGCAGCAACTGGTTTTACTTGTGGAAAGCTGAGGGGGAGGGGTGGGAATGATACCTTGAACTTGACCTGCCTGCAGCCCAATAGCTATTCGCACCAGGTGATGTTGGCTTTGAGAAGACAGCTACTGGGGCCTGAATAGCTGCGCAATGCACAGAGTGTCTGCATCCTGGAACCGCTCGCCTCCACCTTGTGGAAAACACCCCCAGCCTTTATCCCACAATTTGTCCTCCTCCTTTTTGTTTTCTGGAGGGTAAAATATAGTTTCAACTGAAAGATTAAACAAAGCCACCCTAAATGGAAGCACTCCTTATGGGAGAAACCTCAGGATTGTAATTAAACCCATAGCAGCATAATCAGATGTCAGAGAAACTATCACCTTGGAACAAAGACTGGGCTGGAATAATCCAGAATGAGAATGTGGACAATATAGATAAAAGAACTAAGTAAATGTAGATTCTATATCCACATATGGATTCATCTGCATTTTGCTTGAAAGCAGGAGGTGTTGAAGGTTACGATACCTTTCGTTTATACTGTGCTGGGATACAGCGTTTCTCAGTGGCGGTGCTGTGCAGAATTTCCCCGCATTGTGGGACACCCAGCACCCCTGGCCGCCTTCCTTAATGCCAGTAACACTCCCTCATCACTGTGGAACTACAAGTGTCCTGAGAACGGTTGGTCTAACGTTTCAGAGTACATGTGCATAAATTATTTCCCTTAATCAGCATAATAGCTTTATGATAATTATTAAAAATATTAGTAACACCTTCACTATTCAGATGACGAACTGAGACTCAAAGTGGATTGTTGGCTTTTTCACATGGCTAGTGAGGGTTGTCCCTGGGTCTAGAACCCTGATAGGTTGATTCCGAATTCAGCTTCTTTTCTAAAATATTGTGCTGCCTTTCAGTTGAGGCAGAGACTTGTACTTGACTTCAATCAACTGAAAAATACATGTAACTGACTTTTGCTATTGTTTTTGTTGCTGCTGTTTATATTCTTGGCTATCCTTTACGGAGCATTGATCTCGTTAACTGGAGAAGACTTTGTTCTGTGGAAGTCTTTGATGAAAGCTTAGATGTAGGAACTATGGGGGACGGAGTTAAGTTGCCTAACAGAGAGGAAGATCTTGGAGCTCCCAGGGGCAATAAGGCAGGGAGGAGGAGAGAAGGGGGAGCCACCAGGTTAGGGTAGTATGAGACCTTGAGCTCTGTGACATGCTTGACCAACCCACACACTCTCTCCCAAACCTTCAGTACACTTTGTTACTCATAAATGCTTAGAGAGTGAAATACTTTGTGTAAAATAGTGAAGGGATGAAGGGCTGAGTGTTACATCTGGGTTGAGAGGTTGACACGGAGACAGCACATGTGGGCCTACCCAGAGGCCAGGGACAGGAGCTACCATAAGAGTGTAAATACCTCTGAGAATGAGCAGGAATCAAGGGCAGGGCGTGAGATTTTCACAGGTGTGGGACCAGTGGGTTCACCCAGATTTCTGAGAGTAAGGGAGAACCAGCTCATTTTGCCTATTATCTGGGTAATAGGCAAAAACAAAACACCAGTTACTGTCAAGTCAGCTCTGACTCATGGTAACCTCTTATGCGTGTCAGAGTAGAACTGTACTCTGTGGAATTTTCAGTGACTAACTTTTTGTAAGTACATTGCCAGAGGTGCCTCTGAGTGACTTGAACTTTCAACCTTTTGGTTAGAAGCTGAGAACATTAACCATTTGCACCACCCAAGGACTCCATAGGCAACTCAAGTGAGGGCTGAAACACTGCCGAGTTCTGGAATACTTTCCAGCTATTCTATCAAGAGCCAATTCATAGCAAAGATAACCCAACTAGAAACTTTCCCAGAGGCAGACTAAAGATTTGTAGTCT